>NW_020954751.1:12674666-12697984 GCF_900497805.2 Vombatus ursinus | reverse complement strand
CAGTCAAAAGGCCATACTTGAAGACCTAGAAGGCCACATGTGGCCTTGAGGCTGAAGGTTCCCCACCCCTGGACTAGGAGGTCAACCAGCAGTTGTGGGAAATTGAAAAGGCACCATCATAAGAAGGCATAGATTTTCCTGTGAAATTTAAAAAAAACATCTGGTGGGTTTAGAGGCCTACAAGCTCAGTATGAGCTCTCTGTATGACAGAATAACCCAAAAAGCTAATGCTGTCATAGACAACATTAAAGGAGAAATAGTATATATAGACATGTATATATAGATATAGCATATATAAATATAGTAATATACACATGCTGTCCCAGGCAAACAGAAAGGAAAGCATAGTGCAAACTAGGTGGCCCAGTGAATAGAGCTTTGGTCTTGGAGTCAGGAAGACCTAAGTTCAAATTTGTCTTTAGAAACTAGCTGTAGTGACCCTGGGCAAGTCAGTTCACTTCTGTATGCCTCATTTTCCCCAAGTATAAAATGGGAGATGATAATAATAGCATCTACCTGCCAGGGTTGTGAAGATACAATGAGATGATATTGATAAAGTGTTTATCAGAGTGCCTGGCATTTATAGGTGCTTAATAAATGCTCATTCTCCTCCCTTATCAAGTAATGCTGTTTGAGGAAAAGAATGCTATCTGAGGCAGCTAGATAGTACAGATAGCATGCAGGACCTGGAATCAGGAAGACTCAGATCAAATCCAGTATCAGAGATACTCACGAGTTGTGTGATCCTAAGCAAATCACTGAAAACTCTGCTTCAGATTTCCTATCTGTAAAATGGGAATAATGATAACACTTACCTCACAGGGTTGTTGTGAGGTTAAAATGAGATGACATTTGTAAAATGGTTTGTAAACTTAAAAGTTCTGGATAAATACTAGTTGTCATCATCATTATCATCATCATCATCATCATCATCATCATCATCTTCATCTTTGATTCTTCTTTATTCTGCATGGGCCAGACCACATTGTACTATGTTCAGTTTTAGGCATGACATTTTAGGAAAAAATCAAACAAGTCAGAGTGTGTCAAGAAGAAAGCAACATTCAGTAAAAAGATTTATTAAAGGACCTGAGGACCTTTATCCTGGAAAAGATAATTCTTAGGAAGGAAATCATAGCTGTTTGGAAGTGCTTGAAATGCTACTCATGAGATCTTGGGCTGTATTAAGGACGTATAATGTCAAGGGCAAGGGAATGATAATCCTGCTGTACTTGGCAGTGGTCAGATGGCCTCTGGAATAGTATGTTCTGTTCTAAGGGCCATATTTTAGGAAGGATGTTAATAAGCATGAGAGCTGTCAGAGTGGGACAACAAGGATGGTAAAGAGCCTCAGGTATCAGTTGAAGGAATTGGTTTTGGTGAGCCTGGAGAAAACTTGGGGTAGATGATAATTATCTTTAGGACAATCTTGGACACAAGAAGCTAGGTTTGTTTAGCTTGGGCACAGGGGTGGGGGTAGAACTTAGTAGCAGTGGATAAGAGTTAGAAAAGAGCAGATTTAGATTTGATATAAGGAAAAACTTCCTAACAATTAAAGTTATTTCAAAGGAAGCTGAGCTACTCCATTAGGTAATAATAATAATAACAACAACAACAACAGCTGGTATTTATATAGTTCTTTGAAGTTGGCAAAGTTTTTACATATGTTAATTCATTTGATCCTCATAGCAACCTTGCAAAGCAGGGCACTCGTATTAACCCCATTTTACAAAGGAGGAAACTGAAGGTAAGATAGGATAATTGACTTGCCCAGGATCACATAGCTAGTAAGCATCTGAGGCAGGATTCAAATTCAGGTCTCCTTGAACCCAAGTATAGCGCTCTAACCACCATGTCACTTTGCTAATCTAGTAGTGGGTTCTACTTTATTAGAGGTATCTATCTTCTGAGGCTGGATGGTGTGTCTTTGTGTGGTATATTCATGTGTCTGGTATGTTGTAGGGGGATTCTTATTTATTATGGACAGGGTGACCCCTGCGACCCTTTCCAACTTTAAAATTCTGTACTTCTGTGATTCTCTAATTCGCTTTTACGATGACCACTGGCCTATGATCATAACACAGATTGTCAGCCCACATCATCACCATGAAGGGGTTGCTGCAGTGCATGCTAGCTTCTGCAGTAATATAACACAGCTGTGATGTGCTGAAGGCCTGCTGGGCTTTTGCCCATTTAATGGCACTTGACACAGCACCTCTTTTCCTGGCAGAGTTCTCCTTTCCTATCTGCCTCAGAAAAGAAGTGAAATTTATGTTGATTCACCTAGAAATGAAGAAAGGGCCTTAAATATCAATTCATCATTTTACATACATAGAAACTGAGATCCAGAGGAGAAACAACTTTTGTCCAAGGTTCTAGAGAGAGGCAGAATCAGCACTGAAACCCCAAGGTCTTGTGACCCCGCTTTAAGCCAGACCATATTTCTCTTGACCATATTTCTTCCATTATTGCCAATGAGACCTCTAGGGAGTTCCAAATACAATTGTCAAGTAGTGAAAACTTATCTTTCCTATTCTTTCAATCTTTGATTGAAGTGATGCTTTCTTCAAGTCCCTGCTAAAATTCCACTTTTTACAGGAAGCCTTCCTTTGTTTTTGTTCAGTCCTGTCCAATGTGGTGATCCCATTTGGGGTTTTCTTGGCAAAGATCCTGGAATGGTTTGCCATTCCCTTCTCCAGTTCATTTTACACATGAGGAAACTGAGGCAAACAAGGTTAAGTGACTTGCCCAGAGTCACACAGGAGTAAATGTCTTCAGGCCAGATGTGAACTCAGAAAGATGAGTTTTCCTGACTCCAGGCCCTGCAGTCCATCCACTGTGCCACCTAGCTCCCTACGCCTTTCCCAACCCCTTTTAATTAGAGTGCCTTTCCCCTATTGTTTCCTATTTATCCTGCACGTAGCTTTCCCCTGTTAGATTGTGACCTTCTTAAGAGTAGGGATGGTCTTTTGCACTTCTTTATAACCTCAGTGCTTAGCACAATGCCTGGTACATTGACTGACCGATGCAGCGTCAAGAGGTCAATATTTGGAATCAGAGGACATGGGTTCAAATGCCAGCCAGCCTTGTCACTAACTGTGTTACCTCGGTGAACTGCTGAGCCTCTCTGGGCTTCAGTGTCTTCATCTGTAAGATCAGGTACTAGGACTATCATGGCGTTTGAGAATTGGAAGGGATTTTAGTGTCTCATCCATCTAATCTAATCCATAAACACTACTTGAAGATCCCCAAAGAGAGGGAAACTGTCAACAGTCTAGGCATCCCATTCCACTTTTGTGCAGGTTTTTTGTTGTTATCTTTCAGTCATTTTTAGATGTGTCTGACTCTCCATGACCCCATTTGGGGTTTTCTTGGCAAAGATTCTGGAGTGGTTTGCCATTTCCTTCTTCAGCTCATTTTACAGATAAGAAAACTAAGACAAACCGGGTTAAGTGACTTACCTAGGGCCAGTTTTGAACTCAGGAATGATTCCCAGCCCATTATTCTATCCACTGGCCTCTGGCTGATCTTCAGTTGTCCTGATCTATATCTGACCACTGGACCCAGATAGTTTTAGAGGAGAAAGTAAGGCTGGTAACTTTGCACAGCCCTCTCTCACTTAAATCCAATTCATTTTTTATTTTAGGCAATTGGGGTTAAGTGACTTGCCCAGGGTCACACAGCTAGTAAGTGTCAAGTGTTTGGTCTGAGGTCAGATTTGAACTCAGGTCCTCCTGACGTCAGGGACAGCGCTCTATTTACTGTGCCACCTAGCTGCCCCCAAATCCAATTCATTTTCAAGTCATAGCATCACCTCCCTGATGTCATGGTCATCTTTGAGAATGAAGGACAAACCACAACTTTCAAGTCCTATCCAGTTTGTGATACATCACTTCCTTTCCACCCCTAACTCTCCCTGTTCTCCCTCATTTTCCAATGCCTGATTCCCTAAGGGCCTGTTCTCATTTAGGTGATGGTGATTCTGAAGTAGTAAGATAAACTGATACAAAGAAAGACTTCCAACAAAAGAGAACCTCTTACCTATTCCATTCTGAGATGGTTTTAAATTTAGGAGTTGTTCCCACATACCCCAAACTGCCTCTCTTCAGCTTCTGCCCACTGGGGCTATTTTCTACCTTCCAGGGCCAAGCCAGAGTCATTCAAATCATGACCCACATGACAACTTTAAATTAAATGAAACTGTAAAAATTTAGTCCACAGAGGCAAGTTTGATTGATTAAAAATGGGGCAAGGTTATTGGGCAACTTTAAAATAATTGGGTGCCTTTAATATCTTGTTGTAAGATTTAGTTGTAGGTATACAATGGGAAAAGCATAAATACTAGCAAAGGTATTTTAGAAACTTAATTAATCTTTGTAAAATGAATGGGGGCATTTTCTGTTCTACGCCAACTGCTCTGTTGTCTCTTGGGCATATTTGCAAGTATAATAGGAATGAAAATGCTGACCCTTTGAGTTTAGAAACTACTTAACATGAAAATGAGAGGCTTCATCTTTTGACTGAATATACCAAACAGAGATAGCAGTCTTCTCCTACGCTTTTACCAGCAGAAGAAAAGGTATCCTCATTGCAAAACGAATGATGAAGCCTTGATTATGTATCTTCTTTTTTAAAATATATTTTTTATTAATAAATTTATTTATTTTTAGTTTTTAACATTTACTTCCACAAGATTTTGAGTTCCAAATTTTCACCCAATCTCACCCCTCCCCCCACCCCAAGATGACATGCATTCTGTATACCCTTTCCCTAGTCTGCCTTCCCTTCTATCTCTCCCCCCATTCTCTTATCCCCTTCCCCTTCTATTTTCCTGTAGGGCAGGATAGATTTCTGTATTTCTTATTTCCCAGTTGCATGTGAAAACATTTTTGTTAAACATGTGTTTTTAAAACTTTGGGTTCCAAATTTTCTTGCTTCCTCCCTCCCCACTCACCCTCATTGAAAAGGGGAGCATCCCATTATAGGTTATACATGTACAGTTATGCAAAACACTTCCATAGTAGACATACTGTGAAAAACTAACTCTATTTCCCTTAATTCTATCCTGCCCCCCCATTTATTCTATTCTTTCTTTTGACCCTGTCCCTCCTCAGAAATTTTTACTTCTGATTACCTCCTTTCCCAATCTGCCCTCCTCTCTATCATCCCCCTACTCTCTTGTCCCCTTCCCCCCCCTATTTTCCTGTAGGGTAAGACAGATTTCCATACCCAATTGAGTGTGTATGTTATTCCCTCCTTAAGTCAAATCCTATGAGAATAAGATTCACTGATTCCCTCTCACCTTCCCCTGTTTCCCCTCCACTGTAAGAGCCTTTACTTTTCTGTTTTTTTGTGAGATAATTTACCCTGTTCTACCTTTCCCTTTCTCCTTCTCCTAGTATAATCCTCTCTCACCCCTTAATTTTATTCTCTAGATATGACCCTTTCATCTTTAACTCACCCTGTGCCCTCTATCTATCTATCTATATACATACATATAATTTTTTCCCTCCAACTACCCTAATACTGATAAAGGTCTCATGAGTTACAAATATCATCTTTCCATGCAGGAATGTAAACAGTACAACATTAATAAGTCTCTTATGAGTTCTCTTTCCTGTTTACCTCTTCATGTTCCACTTGAGTCTTGTATTGGAAAATCAAATTTTCTATTCAGCTCTGGTCTTTTCATCAAGAATGCTTGAAAGTCCTCTATGTCACTGAATAACCATTTGTTCTCCTGAAGGATTATACTCAGTTTTGCTGGGTAGGTGATTCTTGGTTGTAATCCTATCTTCTTTACTCTCTGGAATATTATATTCCATGCCCTGCAGTCCCTTAATGTAGAAGCTGCTAAATCTTGTGTTATCCTGATTGTGTTTCCACAATACTTGAAGTGTTTCTTTCTGGCTGCTTGTAATATTTTCTCCTTGACCTGGGAACTCTGGAATTTGGCTACAATATTCCTAGGAGTTTTCCTTTGGGGATCTCTTTCATGAGGAGATCGATGGATTCTTTCAATTTCTACTTTGCCCTCTGGTTCTAAAATATCAGGGCAGTTTTCCTTGATAATTTCTTGAAAGATGATGTCTAGGCTCTTTTTTTGATCGTGACTTTCAGATAGTCCAATAATTTTTAAATTTTCTCTCCTGGATCTATTTTCCAGGTCAGTTGTTTTTCCAATGAGATATTTCACATTGTTTTCTAATTTTTCATTCTTTGGGATTTGTTTTACAGTGTCTTGATTTCTCATAAAGTCACTAGCTTCCAATTGCTCTATTCTAATTTTTAAGGAAGTATTTTCTTCAGTAAGATTTTGGACTTCCTTTTCCATTTGGCCAATTTTGCTTTTTAGGGCATTCTTCTCCTCATTGGCTTTTTGGACCTCTTTTGCCATTTGGGTTAGGCTATTTTTTAAGGTGTTATTTTCTTCAGTATTTTTTTGGGTTTCCTTTAGCAAGCTGTTGACTTGTTTTTCATGATTTTCTTGCATCACTCTCATTTCTCTTCCCAATTTTTCCTCTACTTCTCTTACTTGCTTCTCAAAATCCTTTTTGAGCTCTTCCAAGGCCTGGGACTGATTCATATTTTTCTTGGAGGCTTTGGATGTAGGAGCTTTAACTTTGTTGTCTTCTTCTGGTTGTATGTTTTGATCTTCTTTGTCACCAAAATAAGATAATATAGTCTGACTCTTTTTGCGCTGCTTGCTCATGATCCCAGCCAATTACTTGAGTTTTAAACTCTTTGTTAAGGTAAGAGTCTGCTTGCAATGTGGAGAATGTACTGGCCCAAGCTTCAGGGGTTTGTATAGCTGTTTTCAGAGCTACTTCTAGGGACCTGTAAATTTTCAGTTCTTCCAAGGTGGTATGATAAGGGGTGAGGTGTTTCCTCTCCACCACCACAACAAGCTCCACCATGCCAGCACTCCTCCTTGCCCCAGGACCTCACCTCAGAACTGTGACCCAGATCCAAGCACAGGCAAAGCAAGAGATTCCTGCCTCAGCACTAGCAAAGAGATCCCTGCAGTCCCCCTCTGATCAGCCACTCGATTCCCCCAGAAGCTCAGGACACAGCCGCTGCCCTGTGGGCATGCTCTGGACTTGCGGCTGAGACCTAGCTTCTTCTCTCACTGCAGAAACAGGCTTTTCTCACTGACCTTCTAAGTTGTCTTTAGCATTCGTGGTTTGAGAAGTCTGGAAACCGCCACAACTGCTCTTGATTCAGTCCTCTGAGGCTTGCTCCAGGTTCGCTGCGGCCTGCATGCCCATGCCATACTGTGCTCCTCTCTCTGCCTGGCATGATATACCTTTCTGATCAACCATCCAGTTTGTCTTGGGCTGGAAATGTGTTTCACTCTGTCTTTTTGTGGGTTCTGCTGCTTTAGACTTTGTTTAGAGCCATTTTTTTACAGGTATGTGGAGGGGTTTGGGGGAGATCTCAAGCAAGTCACTGCTTTCACTGTGCCATCTTGGCTCTGCCCCCAATTATGTATCTTCTGTAAGACCTTTTTAGCTTTCCTAGTTTATGGTGTCCTATTCATCCCATAATTTTATGTGGTGCTTCTGATTGAATGAGATAATATTTGCAAAGTGCTTATCCTGATGTCTAGCACACAGTAGGCACTTAATAAATACTTGTTTCCTTCCCCTTACTCCAGTTGTTTTGAGTAGTCACCTGTTCAACTCATGACAAGCCCCTAACCAATGTGAACTTTCTCTGTTGTTGCTGTTTATACTTCATTTTCTTCTTTTTTTATTTTATTTTATTTTTGGTTTTTGTTAGGCAATGGGGTTAAGTGACTTGTCCAGGGTCACACAGCTAGTGTTATATGTCTGAGGCTGAATTCGAACTCAGATCCTCCTGACTCCAAGGCCAGAGCTCTATCCATTGCACCACCTAGCTGCCACTCATCTTTCATTTTCAAAGAAGACCATTGATATCGCAGGTGATGTCTTGACTCATAGGTGAATTGGATTTAAGTGAGGCAGAGTTGCACAAAGTCATCAGTCTCACTCTCTCTTCCAGAGTCATGGAAGTCTGGTGGCAAGACAGAAAGTCAAGACAACCAGCGATGTTCCAGGATGCAGTGGATGATCTTGACATCTATGGTGTCCGACCAAGCTCTAAGCCTCTCTAGCAGATGCTTGAGCCGCCTTCATGGCTGTTGGAACAAATTGTTCTCGTTGGACTATTCCAGCAGGAGAAGTCTTCACATGCTTGGGGTAGACATCTGAGGCCTGTTGGTTACCCTCAACCTGGGTTAGCCCACTTGCTGAGATGGTGTACTGTGGTATGGCTGCTGCTCATGCTACAGTTTCCTGGAGCCAGAGGGGAGAGTTGGGTAAATCAAGTGGACACCAAATGTGGATGAGCAACCCTGAAAAAGGCTTAGCAAGCCCTCACACCAGAGGTGCTAGTCCTCCCTGAACACTCCATACTCCCGCTGATATAAAAGACACAGACTCAATAGCAAAAACATTTTGTTGACATGAACCAACTAACAAGGAAGGATACCAAGTAATAAAACATGCTTTGTTTTTTGACCCGTATACAAAGGAGGCTAATCTCCTACATCTGTGGTGACATTATAATCTAATTTCTCTCTATTCTTCCTGGTTACCTCAGCATATCTGTATAACACAAGTCCCAAAGTCCATTGGGTATGAGACTCTCTCCTCATCAGTGGAAATCAATGCCCTGAGTCTGTATAGGGGGAGGGGCTGAGTTAGCAAGAGTGAGAGAGAAGAAAGATTCTCTTTTCTGAGCTGAGTCTCTTTAAGTCTTCAGATCTTTCTCTAAGCTTTCTTTGACTATCTCTTGGTCTTTTAAATCCCTTTGGCTTCTTCAGGCTCTGTAGTTGTTTCTTTTTTCTTTTTTTCAGTCAATTGGGGTTAAGTGACTTCCCCAGGGTCACACAGCTAGTAAGTGTCAAGTATCTGGTCTGAGTTTGGATTTGAACTCAGGTTCTCCTGACTCCAGGGCTGGTGCTCTATCCATGGTGCCACCTAGATGCCCCTCTTTTTTCTTTTTAATAATATTTTATTTTCCCCCCAATTACATATTAAAATAATTGTGAAGACACCTCTCCCTGCAGTGGGTGGATGAGAACAATTTGTTCTAACAGCCATGAAGGCGGCTGAAGCAGGTATTGTGGAGCTCTTAGAGCTTGGTTAGCCATTGAAGATGCCAAGGTCCCCACTCCATCCCAGGCCATCACCAGTCATCTTGACTGGGGAGGCTAAGTGGTACAGTGGATAGACTGCTGGGCCTGGAGTCAGGAAGACTCATCTTCTTGAGTTTTGGTCTTAGACACTTACAAGCTGTATGACCCTGGACAAGACACTTAATCCCATTTGCCTCTGTTTCCTCATTTGTAAAAGGAGCTGGAGAAGGAAATGGCCAACCACTCCAGTTTCTCTGCCAAGAAAACCCCAAATGGTGTCATGAAGGGTTGGACATGACTAAAACACTGAGACAACAATGTATCCCCAGCTTCTTGTACAATGCCTTGTACATGGTAGCCTCTTAATGATGGTTTTTAAATTGAAATTAATGGAACTGAATTGACTTGTGCCCTAAGGAAAAGTCTCTTTAATTTATTAAAAACATTTATTAGAGGACTTGGGAAGGCTGAAAGCATCTGGGGAACAGAGAAATGATATAAAAGGATATAGAACAAATAGAAAAATATTGAATTTCTTGAAATGTAGTTTTATTATTTTCCAGAAACACATTTAAGTACATTCATTGAACCTAGGAGTCAGTAACTTGTTGTCAACTAGAAATTTTGCTTGACCCTTTTGAATAAATTGAAATTCATCTTTATAAATCATATGTAAATCCTCAGGATAAAAATAAGTAGACTGGTATAAAACCTGAATGTGGCCTATAATCAATGCATACTTACTTGCACATTTTTTTCTTTTGTAAGAAATCTTATGTTAGGACTTCTATTAAGGGTAGCTTGTTTTCAAACCAATACAGGAAGGTTGTAGAATAGTAGAATGAGAACTAAAAGGGACCTGTGAGAATGCAATCCCTTTATTTTGCAGATGAGGGCCAAAGGTCACAGAAGTTGTAAGTATCAGAGCTTGGACCATGGGACAGTGGGCCTCTGACTCCAGATCCAATGTTTTTCACTATGAATAAATGAATGAAAATGCATTTATTAAGTGCTTACTTACTATGTGTAAAGTACTGTGCCAAGTTTTAGGGATACAAACATAAAAATGAGATAGTGCCTGCCTTCAAGAAGCTTACATTCTAATAAGAAAGATGGTGCATTCAATTATAGACTTAGAGCTGGAAAGCAACCGAGAAGTCACTAAGATCCATTCCCTCATTTTACAATCAATGGAGGAATGGCCAATGCAAGTCCTGGGAGCCTGCATGTGGGACCTAGGTGGATGTTTGATGAATCCATTTCTGGAAGTACACAATGATGTGGAATAGGGAGAGGGGTCCAGCTCTCCACTTTAGAGCATGCACGGGTATTCTGTGACCGCTTCCTGTACCCTTACTGTATGGTGAAGAGGGGTCTTTTGGTGCGCTACTCAGCTGGAACTGAGAGGGACTCCAGTGGAAAAAGACTCCAGTGGAGAAACCCGTTCTCTTTCCTTCCTGCTGACCATGAGGGCTGAGGATGACTGTCTTAGCTCCAGAGGACTGGGGCGGGGGATTCTCTCTCCCTATAACTGACCCACAGGCAGATCATCTTCTAGCCCAGCCTGTATCTGGAATGGGGCTGCTGCATCTTCTTTCCTTTGGCACAGGGTCCTGTGAGACTTCAAAAGATTAGGGGAGTCAGCAGAGGTCCGTGATGGGAGTCCATGACACACACTGCTGTAGCTGGCCAAGTCAAGTAGGAAGAGGTGCCAGCTTGACTGTGAGAATCAATCTGCTTGATCCAGCTCAGCAGTGAATTGGCTTAGCAGCCAAGACACTATTTCTTGCAAGCAACGGAATGACTTGTCCATGGGCTGTGGTACATTTGGAAGTCAACGAGGGAGGAAGAAAGTTAGTGGCAACTGCTTTAAACTTAAGTCTGTTCCCCCAGGTACCAAAGTGGGAGAAGGGAGAATGTACCCTGGTTTTTTTACTTCTCATCTTACTTCATTTTTTCAGTAAATATGTCTTTGTAAAAACTCAATGTTATTGCTAATTGATGAAATCAAGAGATATCAACATGTTAAATGATAATGGGAAGATGCTAATGAACTGGTAAATGATTCCACATAGTAGAATGGAGGTTTAAGAAAATAGTATCAGAAGAGACCTGTTATCCCTAGAACTTGAGGGGGGGATATAGCCAGACACGCTCTAGAGGCCTGACCTGCTAACGTGTACATGGGTGAGCAGACTAAGTTCAGAGTCTCACTGCCTACAAATGAGGTAACTGAGGCCCATTAGGATGAAGTGACTTGCCCCAGTTCACACAAACAGTAAGTGGTAGTTGTTGTTTGGTGGTTTTTCAGTCATGTCTGACTCTTTGTGACCCCATTTGGGATTTTCTTGGCCAATATATGGGAGTGGTTTGCCATTCCCTTCTCCAGCTCATTTTGCAGATGAGAAAATGGAGGCAAATGGGGCTAAGTAACTTGTTCAGGGTCACACAGATACTAAGTGTCTGAGGCTGGATTTGAACTCAGGTCCTTCTGACTGCAGGGCCCATGTACTGCACTACCTAGCTGCCCCATGGCCAGAAGATAGATAGGGGGAGTTGTGAGGCATAGCTGAGGCTGGCTAGATCTAGTGGGACATGCGATTCACTAAGCAACTCTGGTTTTTTGTTAGTTTTTTTGTTTTGAGGCAAGGTCTCCATTTCTCACCCAGGCTGCAAGTCTAGTGGCCAGTCATGGGGCCAAATCCCAGTGCTGATTCACTCCAAAGCTTTGACTGACGTGTTCCAACTTGGACTGATTTGTCCCTTCTTAGACATGCTCACTATATTGGTGTTAGACATTGGTATCTGAGGACACGTATCTGTTACTCAGCACCGGCAGAAACACAAACATAACCCACCTTTTTTGGGTCACTGACTTGTTGGAGTCAGGAGAAATCTGGATTCAGATCCCAGGAGCTCTGCTTATTAACTGTGTGACCCTGGGTACATCACTTAACCTTTGTTTGCCTCAGTTTCCTCATCTGGAAAGTGGGGATGATAATAATAGTGCCTACCTCCCAGGGTTGTCGTGAGGGCCAATTGAGATAAAAATTGTGAAGTGCTTAACTCAGTGCCTGGCATGTAGTAGGTGCTATATGTTGTCATTCAGTCTTTTTTAGTCATGTCTGATTATTCGTGACCCCTTTCTGAGGTTTTCTTGGCAAAGATACTAGAGTGGTTTGCCATTTCCTTCTATAGCTTATTTTACAGATGAGGAAACTGAGGCAAACAGAAGTTAAGTGACTTGCCCAGGGTCACACAGCTGGTAAGTGTCTGATGCTGAATTTGAACTCAGGTCTTCTAACTTCAGGCACTTCATCCATTTGCACCACCTAGTTGCCCCAAGCACTGTTTAATGTTAGCTATTATTATTGTTATTGTTGTTATTTCACCTCTCAGAGCCTCAGATTAAATCCTTATACTGTCTCTCTTTAAGGGTTTTGGTGAGGAAAGTACTTTGTGATCCTTGAAGGGCTATTGAAATGTGAACTGTTCTCATCACATACTTCACTGGGCCTGATTTTGGGCACAATCAGCTGAAAAGGACTGCATTGCAGTTCAATGGCAGCTCTCCCCTCCTGTCAGCATTTTCTGGCATTCATGAAAATAAATGGTCATATAGAAATTGTATTTAAAGTTTTATTAAGATGGGTATTGAACTAATTGCAGCCAGAAATAATGAACTGCCTTGTTCTTGTTGTTCAGTTTCTTTGTAACCCCATTTGGGATTTTCTTGGCAAAAATATTGGAGTGGTTTGCCATTTCCTTCTCCAGCTCATTTGACAGATGAGGAAACTGAGGCAAATAGGGTTACGTGACTTGCCCAAGGTCACATAGCTAGTAAGTGTCTGAGGCAATTTGAACTCAGTTCTTGTAGGCCCTGCGCTCTATCCACTGTACCACCTGGCCTTAGCCTTGATGGGGCAATGCATAAATGTTCCACCCTTGGAGCTTAGGGTATGGACACTTACTGATTAACTCTTCAGAGTATGCTTATCCAAAGATTCCACCCTCTGGCTTTAGAATCTCAGATATCTAAGGCCTTGGTTACCTCAAAATCAAGAAGTTATTTGACTAACACAGCTTCAAACCTACATACTCTAAAATATATATTATTTGGATTGAGGAGAGCTTTGTGTGAATCTTGACTCTTCTGTTTACTAGCTATGTAACCCTGACCAAGTCTCTTAATCCTTCTGAGCCTCATATATTCATATAGCTAGTAAGTGTCTGAGGTCAGATTTGAATTCAGGAAGATGAGTCTTCCTGACTCCAGGCCCAGCACACTATCCACTGCACCACCTAGCTGCCCATTAGTTTCCCTGGTTCTTTCAAAACTCAGTTCAAATCTCCCCTTTTTCAGGAGAAAGTTTAGCAGGGGTGGGGAACCTGTAGCCTCAAGGCCACATGTTGCCCTCTAGGTCCTCAAGCGCAGCCTTTTAACTGAATCCAAACTTCACAGAACAAATCTCCTTAATAAAAGGGTTTGTTCTGCAAAACTTGGACTCAGTCAAAAGGCCACACCCAAGGACTCAGAAGGCCACGCGCAGCCTCAAGGCTACAGGTTCCCCACCCCTAGTAGGGCAAATGAGCCAAATCAGAGTAATTTGGTGTCTACATGTTCTTTGTGAGAGGCTTTCCAGGGTGGGTGACCACTCATGTTAGGAAGGATACTGGTTAATTAGAAAGTGTTTAGGGGAGGGTACCTAGAATGGTCACAGGCCTGGAGTTAATGCCATAACAAAGTCAGTTGATGAGACTTAAGATGCTCATTGATTGATTGATTGTTTTAGTTAGTTCTAGAGGGAAGAATTAGAAGCAATGGGTTTCAGAAGCTACAAATAATATTTATAAATATAAATATTTATAGAGCACTTATGACGGCACTGTATAAAGTACTTTATAATTATTATCTCTTTGGGTCCTCACAACTTTGGGAGGTAAGTATTATCATTAACCCTATTTTACAGATGATGAAGCCAGAGATTGACTTGCCTAGAATCACGTGGCTAGGAAGTGTCTGAGGCAGAGATTTGAACTCAAATCTTCCTGACTCTAGTCGAGAGTCAGCACTTTGTCCACTGCACCAACCTAACTGCCCAGCAAATTTAGAGCTGCTGTAAGGAAAAATAGCCTAATAAAAATGAAAGCTATTTGAAAGTAGAATGAACTGCCTTGGGACATAGTGGCTGGATGGCCATTTGTCAGAATGATGTAGAAATGATTCTTGTTCAGATACTGATTGGACTGATGGTCTCTGAGCTCCCCTCCAGCTCTGAGATGATCTGGTTCCGTGGTCCTAAGCAATGCAGTTTCTATGTTTACTGCATCGTTAGTAGTCCTCAGGGGTAGTAAACAAGGTATTTTTATACCAGAGTTTTACAACTTGCTCTTTCCTGTCTTCTCTCCCCATGATTTTCAGTTACTACTTGCCTCCTGAATTTTTATTTGCAATTAGCAGGCTCTTGCCAAATCCCTACTGAACAAATCCAACTTCCTTCTCCTTCTGCCTGTTCTTTTCTCTTCTCTGCTTTCACCACTGATCCCACCACAGGCGCCTCTGAGGTGTCTTGCCTCTTTGTTATGTCACCTGATAGTTAATTATCTTTTATTTCTGCCTCTGTGGCTGCCACTGAAACTGGATGCCATGGTTTGGCATCTATTCCACCTTCCCTGTATTACCCTTGTCTGCCATGCACTCCAGACCACAAAAATGGGTTTAACATGGCTTAATTACAAGGGAAAGGTTACTGAAATCACAGGATTTTTAGAACTGGAAGGGACTTTAAAGGATATAATTCATGCCCTCTCATTTTACAGATGAGGAAACTGAGGCCCAGAAGAGTGAAAAGGTTTGCCCAAGGTCATACAACACATTAGTTGCAAAAGGACTAAAATCTACTACCCTATAAAACATGCAAATTTATAAATAGTACCCAAGGGCAGAAGTTCTTTTTCTGTGTCATTTTTGAAGTCTATGGACTCCTTCTCAAAATAATGTTATAAAATGCACAAGATAAAATACAAAGAAATAGAAAGGAAATAAATTTTATTGAAATACAATGTGAATTGACATGCAAATACAATTTATCAAATATATTTTTGAAAGTTCACAGACTTCCCCAGGTTAAGAGCTCTTGAATTTTAAGAACTCCTGAACTAGGGAAAGATATTTAGTAGTGTTAACAAAGAGAAACTACTTAATTCCAGATTAGGTAGTACTTTATTTCTAAGTTTGACTTATGATCCTCTCTAGATTTGGACTCCCATGCCACAATTCTAGTTTCCTTCTAGGTCCTCTTTTACTTCCAAAACACCCATCTCTTAGAAATAGGGTACCCTGGCCCAAGCTCATTGATCCAGTTTACAATACAATTTTGTTGTTACTCAGTTGTTTCAGTCATGTCTGACTCTTGGTGACTCCGTTTGGTGTTTTCTTGGCAAAGATACTGGAGTGGTCTGCCATTTTCTTCTCCAGCTCATTTTACAGATGAGGAAACTGAGGCAAACTGGGTTAAGTGACTTGCCCAGGGCCACATAGCTAATAACTATTGTTGTTGTTTTTGGACCAATGACATCAGGATGGCGATGCCTTGACTGGCAAGTGAATTGTGTTAAAGTGAGGCAGAGCTGTGCAAAGTCGTCAGCCTCATTCTTCTCCAGAGTCCATAGAATTTGATAAATAGCTTTAAATTCTTTTTTTAAAAGTGTCTGAGGCCAGATTTGAACTCAGGAAGATGAGTCTTCCTGAATCCAGGCACTCCACCCACTGTGCCACCTAGCTGCCCACTCTACTTTCATCAAATTAAGAAGACTGATTGTTGGCATCCTTTTCAGGCTCCATCTGCCTTACCATACAGTTACTTAGATAATTAGATATCTACTTTCTTTCCACCCAGAGGGGGAAAAGAATAAAAAATAATTTTGACATACAATTAA
Source organism: Vombatus ursinus (assembly GCF_900497805.2). Classification (NCBI taxonomy): domain Eukaryota; kingdom Metazoa; phylum Chordata; class Mammalia; order Diprotodontia; family Vombatidae; genus Vombatus; species Vombatus ursinus. The sequence continues at coordinate 12,681,882 of NW_020954751.1, read as the reverse complement.
AGTTTATTCCATCTCCTCAAAAATTAGATACCTCATATAGTACTCAAAGATAATTACTGTGGGTGATCACTCCCTGCCCCAGACTCTGGGGGGCAGTGATCCAGTGATCTGAAGTTGGACAGTGATTCATGAAGGCAGCTAGAAGGGAAAAAAGGAAGGGGTTGCATCAATTGGTGATAAAACAAACAAATAAACAAAACCAGACACTTCTCTGTGTGTCAGTCCTTGCTAAGCTTGCAAGCTGAATTTCTGTAATGTTTTTCCCTTTTAAAGATGACCTCAATGCTTATTTTAGTCTTATTTAACCTGAAAAATAAACAAACATTGGACGGCTTATTAGGGAAGGTGAATTAATGTAAATCCAAGAATATGGTGGAAATGTCTAATGATCACTCTCTGGGGGAAAATATATATGCAGAACACATTTTTAAGTTTAAACTGCATTATTAACATTTTCTCTATCACTTTCTTAAGTCTCAACAATCAAGAGAACAATACCTAAAGCCCTAATTTGTAGCACTTGCTGATTTCTGAGGGCCAAATGCTCACACTGAAAATTTAACCGTCCGCTGGTAAGAGCAGGCTCCAGCACATCCTTGACTGAGTCCTACTCCTTCGGTGAGATTAGCCATCCTTACAAGTTTCTGATAACCTTAGAATTATATGTTGATTGTGTAGAAGCAAGCTTGGATATTTATTAAAACTGCTGCTCTCCTTTTAGTAAGGAGTAAACTTTAAGTGATCCTGAAATACCTTCCTTTGCCTCAGCAGCTGCCTGTTCTTCCCTTGCTTCAGAAACAGCAAAATATTCCGATGTCTCTATTCTGGAAAGCTGATTCTCAGACATCTTGGTGCTCTTCTTTCTTGTTTGACTGATATAGAAAAGAAATCTACAGTTCTGAAGCCCTTGGAGGTATGCTAATAGAAACTCTTCCCAGATGGATCAGTTGTCTAGTAAAGACTTTGAATAATCCAATCTGTCAACCAGAGAATGGTCTTTATTTCACAACATTCATGAGCTTTTTGAGGACTGTTACTGAGTCACTCACCTTTCTGTATTCCCTAAGGTTATATGATATATTGCAATAGGTGCCTTGTGAAATGTTTGCTGAATGAATAAGTGGAATCTTATGGATTGGAAAGGAGAGGCAGTCAGTAACTCACCTTACTGAATTGGAGACATGCTATGTGAGTGGAATCCCCCTATTCTACCAGCCTAGTAACATGATTATGAAAGGAAATGTGATTAGTTTGACATGATTTGGTCTGACTGAATCCATGAAGTTTCTTTATCAATGCACACAGAAATTACGTGTTTAATAATATGTTTTAGAATCTTGGCAGGTAGTGACATTAAGTTCCTAGTTTATCATCCATTATCTTGTTTGTACATAGTTGTCTGCGTGTTGTCTCTCCATTAGACTGTGAGCTTCTTGAGAGCAGGGATTGATTTTTTTGTTTTGTTTTGTTTTGTTTTGCTGTTCTTTGTATTGCCCAGAGCTTGGCACAATGCCTGGCACATAGCAAGATCTTAATAAGTGTTGGGGACTTTTTAATCATTTCAGCAATTGTTCCCTGTTGAATTAAAAGAGTATGAGATTATTTGCAGGTAGAGATACATCCCGTTTTGCTTCATGACATCCAAGTTGATCTCCCTGGGATCTTTGAGTTAGTGGATCCAAAAGTTTTTTCAGGGACTGCTTTTATAGTAGCTATGGCTATTCTCACCGGACAGTGTGTGATATGATACTAGTTCATCTTAATTTGGGACCAGGTGGAGTGAATCATATTTGTTAGGAGTATTCAGGAATTTCAAGGTTCAAAGTTCACTTTATTCAGGAATGTTGAATATTGGAACAACCTTTCCTACTTCCTAAAGGAATCACCTAGTGTCTAGGTAGATATTGTCCCATGCTAGAGTATCTTCAGGTAGGTGACATAGTGGATAGAGTGCTGGGTTTGGAATTAGGAAGATTCATCTTCCTGAATTCAGGTCTGGCTTTAGACACTTACTAGATGTGTGATCCTGGGTAAGTCACTTAATCTTGTTTGCCTCAGTTTCCTCATCTGTAAAATGAGATAGAGAAGGAAATGGCAATCTGTTCCAGTATCTTTGTCAAGAAAACCCCAGAGGGGGTCACCAAGAGCTGGACATGATAGAACTAAATTGAATAGCAGCAGAGCATCTGTACAGCCATATCTACTGAACACCCTGAAAAGAAAGTTCTTATCATCAAACTGCTTAGCACTGTCAAATAGTTCTACATATATATATATATATATATATATATATACACACACACACACACATATATACATATATACACACACATATATACACACACACACACATATACATATATACACACACATATATATACATATACATATATACACACATATGTATGTATATATGTATTTATTATCAGAGTAACTGACATTAAAGAAGAAGCACTACCATCTATTTTGCCATAGTACCCTTATAACCTTGTGATCTTTCCATCTGACTTGTAGATGATCCTATGTGCTCCATTAGAATATGAGCTCCATGAGAGTAGGGTCTACCTTGCTTTTCTATTTGAATCCCCAGCATTTAACAGAATGCCCAGCAAGTAGTAAGGACTTAATAAATGCTTCATTCATTCACTCAATTCATACAGTCTGAGAAGTGGGCAGAGCCAAGATGGTGGAGTAAAAGCAGTGATTTGCTTGAGCTCTCCCCCAACCCCCTCCAAATACCTGTAAAAATGGCTCTAAACAAATTCTAGAATGGCAGAACCCACAAAAAGACAGAGTGAAACAAATTTTCAGCCCAGGACAATCTGGATGTTTGATTGGAAAGATCTGCTGCGCCATGTGGGGAGAGGAGCATAGTTCAGCATGGGCCATGCAAACAAAGTTAACCTGGAGCAGGCGTCAGGGGACTGAATCACGGGGAGCTGTGGCAGTTTCCAGACTTCTCAACCCACAAACAGCAAAGACAACTTAGAAGGTCAGTAGGAAAGGTCTGTCAGACCATGATGAGACAGGAGCCTGTCCTGGCGCAGCCCTGGGGTGGTGGCTGCTTCCATAGCTCTCAGTCCACTGACAGAGAGGGAAAGCGAGTGGCTGATCAGAGGGCGATTGCAGGGATCTCTTTGCTGGTGCTGAGGCAGGATTCTCTTGCTTTGCCTGTACTTGGATCTGAGTTGCAGTTCTGGGTAGAGGTCCTGGGGCGAGGAGGAGTGTTGGAGTGGTGGAACTTGTTGTGGTGGTGGAGAGAGAATCCTCCTCACAGTTCCAAGGCAGAAAAGAGTGCTTGTGGTCACTTACAGACCAGAGCACAGGCCAGGAAAGGAGTAAACATCTCACCTTTTATCATATCACCTTGGAAGAACTGAAAATTTATAGGTCCCTAGAAGTATCTCTGAAAACAGCTGCACAAAATCCCTGAAGCTTGGGACAGTACATTCTCCACACTGGAAGCATAGCCCTGCCTTAACAAAGAGTTTAATAGTCAAGTAATTGACTGGGATCATGATCAAACAGTGAAAAAAAAGACAGACCATAAAATCTTACTTTGGTGACCAAGAAGATCAAAACATATAACCAGAAGAAGACAACAAAGTTAAAGCTTTGCTAGATTTGCTAGGTTTGGAATTAGGAATATTCATCTCCCTGAATTCAGGTCTGGCTTTAGACATTTACTGGATGTGGATCCTGGGTAAGTCATTTAATCTTGTTTGCCTCAGTTTCCTCATCTGTAAAATGAGATGGAGAAGGAAATGGCAAACTGTTCCAGTAAAGCTCCTACATCATCCAAAACCTCCAAGAAAAATAAAAATCAATCCTAGGTCATGGAGGAGCTCAAAAAAGGATTTTGAGAAGCAAGTAAGAGGAGAGGAAAAACTGGAAGTAAAATGAGAGTGATGCAAGAAAATCATGAAAAACAAGTCAACAGCTTGCTAAAGGAGACCCAAAAGATGCTGAAGAAAATAACACTTTAAAAAATAGACTAACCCAAATGGCAAAAGAGGTCCAAAAAGCCAATGAGGACAAAAATGCTTTAAGAAGCAGAATTGGTCAAATGGAAAAGGAAGTCCAAAAGCTCACTGAAGAAAATAAGTCCCTAAAAATTAGAATGGAGCAATTGGAAGCTAGTGACTTTATGAGAAATCAAGACATCAAAACAAAACCAAAAGAATGAAAAAATAGAAGACAATGTGAAATATCTCTTTGGAAAAATAACTGACTTGGAAAATAGATCCAGGACAGATAACTTAAAAATTATTGGACTACCTGAAAGCCATGATCAAAAAAAGAACCTAGACATCATTTTTCAAAAAATTATCAAGGAAAACTGCCCTGATATTCTAGAACCAGAGGGCAAAATAGAAATGGAAAGAATCTACCAATCACCTGCTGAAAGAGATCCCCAAAGGACAACTCCTAGGAATATTGTAGCCAAATTCCAGAGTTCCCAGGTCAAGGAGAAAATATTGCAAGCAGCCAGAAAGAAACAATTCAAGTATTGTGGAAACACAATCAGGATAACACAAGATTTAGCAGCTTCTACATTAAGGGAAGCAAAACTACCCAGCAAAACTGAATGTACTCCTTCAGGGGGAAAATGGTAATTCAGTGAAATAGAGGACTTTCAAGCATTCTTGATGAAAAGACGAGAGTTGAATAGAAAATTTGACTTTCAAAAACAAGACTCAAGAGAAGCATGAAAAGGTAAACAGGAAAGAGAAATCATAAGGGACTTATTAAAGTTGAACTGTTTATATTACTACATGGAAATCTGATATTTGTAACTCATGAGACCTTTCTCAGTTTTAGGATAGTAGGAGGGAATATATATAGACAGAGGGCACAGGGTGAGTTGAATATGAAAGGATGATACCTGAAAAATAAAATTAAGGGGTGAGAGAGGATTGTAGAGAGAGGGAGAAGGAGAAAGGGAGAAGTAGAATGGAGTATATTATCTCACATAAAAGAGGGAAGAAAAGGCTTTTACTGTAGAGGGGAAGAGGAGGGAGGTGAAAGGGAATGAATGAATCTTACTCTGCCATTGGATTTGGCTTAAGGAAGGAATAACATACACACTGAATTGGGTATGGAAATCTATCTTATCCTACAGGAAAATAGGGAAAAGGGGATAAGAAGGGGGATGATAGAAGGGAGGGTAGATTGGGGGAGGGGGTAATCAGAAGCAAACAATTTTGAAGAGGGTTGGGGTCAAAGGAGAGAATAGAATAAATGGGGGGTGGGATAGGATGAAGGGAAATATAGTTAGTTTTTCACAACATGGCTATTATGGAAGTGTTTTACATGACTACACATGTATAACCTGCATCAAGTTGCTCGCCTTCTCAATGAAGGTGGGTGGGCAGAGAGGAAGGGAGAGAATTTAAAATCCAAAGTTTTAAATACAAATGTTAAAAATTATTTTACCATGCAACTGTGAAATAAGATGTACAGGCAATGGGGTATAGAAATCTATCCTGCCCTACTGAAAAGTAGAAGGAAGAGGGGATAAGGCGGGGTGATAAAAGGGAGGGCAGATTGGGGGAAATGGTATTCAGAATACATGCCATTTTGGGGTGGGGGGAAGGGAGAGATGGGGAGAAAATTTGGAACTCAAGATCTTGTGGAAGTAAATGTTGAAAACTAAAAATAAATAAATAAATACAACAAACAAAACAAAACAAAATACAGTCTGAGAGCCTGGAAACTTAGGGAAGGGCTTGAAAAATTCCAGGTAATACGTCAAGCCAAAGTCAAATGATCATGAATTTTCCAGCTCCAAAGGACCTCAAAATAGTGATGACCTAGTATTGGACTCTAATGGTGCTAGTATTGATCCTGACTCTCTGTGAACGCCAAAATTGCAACAGATTTTAGATTCTATGAGATCAATTTGTTTGTCTGTGAAATAAGGGCTTTGGGCTAGGAGATCTCTAAAGTTTTTTCCTAGTTCTGTTCTATGATTTCTAAAGATCCACCCTGATAAATCCCTGTGAGGTTCATCAGGGTGAAAAGAAATACTGAGTATTTTCCTAAAATGAGGTGGAAAATATAGTGTTGTTAGGGGATCTGGTATCCAATTAAATTCATCTCTTTGTCATTGACTCCCCCATGTTCCTTTAGCATGTTCAGGAATTCAATGCAAGGGGGTTTTACCCTTCAGATAATATGCAGCTTGGGAGACTGGCACCCTGGGGTTTAACATCTGGAAAGAGTAGGAGTAGGAAGGGGGTTGTGGGTGCTCTTGGAGACCCCTCAGCGTTAGTCTATTTGGGGACAGCTACACCTCCAATTTGTTAAAGGTTATTTGGGCCCAAAAAGAGAGGAGTGAGAAAGGTGAGCACCATTGTGTATCCTCCCACAGAGCTAACTTCTACCCTGCTTTCTGTATGGGTGTCTGTGTAATGCTGAAATTCCCTAAGGTGGGAAAACAACTCTTAAAGGAGACAGAATAAAACAGTTGTTTTCTTTTATTTTCCACCCTGGCCCAGATTGCAACTCACCGAACCAAGGAGAAGTGATGTCTTAGAATGGGGAACTCAGTCAAGACTCTAAGCTGAGGAAATAGATAACATCTCTCCTACTGCCAGAGAAACAGATAGCTGGAAAGTGCTAGAGAACTCATCTAGCGCTGTGTTTCCAACCCATAGTAGTCCATGACAGAAATAATCACTGCAACTAAGTTGGAAGGGACCTGGAATCAAATCCTCTCATTTTACAGAGGAGGAAACTGAGGCACAGAGAGGTGAGATGACTTGCTGGCACTAGAGCCCAGTTTTCTTGATTCCTAGGCCTTCTCTTCAATGTCTCCTACTGCATCCAGGGCCATCTCCAGGCATCCTGATCTACATCTGACTCTGGAGGAGCAAGTGAGGTGACTTTTGCACAACCCTCCCTCACTTAAATCCAATTCACTTGCGTGTCATGATGTCATCTCCCTGATGTCATGGACCTCTTTGAGAAGGAAGAACAAACAAGAACCTCTGTGAGTAGTAGTAGGAGCTGCCCCATGGGGGACCCCACTAGAACTGGCCAGTTGGGCAACATAATCTTTCTTTCTTTCTTTCTTTCTTTCTTTCTTTCTTTCTTTCTTTCTTTCTTTCTTTCTTTCTTTCTTTCTTTCTTTCTTTCTTTCTTTCTTTCTTTCATTCTCTCTTTCTTTCTCTCTTTCTTTCTCTCTTTCTCTCTCTCTTTCTCTCTCTCTTTC
>NW_020954751.1:12648159-12674266 GCF_900497805.2 Vombatus ursinus | reverse complement strand
TTTCTTTCTTTCTTTCTTTCTTTCTTTCTTTCTTTCTTTCTTTCTTTCTTTCTTTCTTTCTTTCTTTCTTTCTTTCTTTTCCCTTCTCTTCCTTTCCCTGTGAGTGCTCTGCCCAAAGGAATACAAATTTTGATAATTGAAACCATATCTTGGGATTTACAGGCTACCTTTCCTTCTTAAGGACCATGCCTTAAAGTCAAATCACCCTGGCTCTCATTGATGGCCCAACAATAGGTCCCAGGCCAAGGCCTACTTGGTCATTGTTTGGACTCCAGTTGGCTTAGAGTGAATGTAAATATCAATTGTTTCTGTTTTGGCCAGAAACCCTGAGTGTCTTCCCCTCCCACATGGATTTTTTTTGGACTAGACAAAAGAGGCCATCCTCTGTGACATTTCTTACCTAGTCTTAATCACTGAATGGGCATTGCCTCAGTCAAACTGAGATCTGTTGAAGACCTTAGCTTAAAAGTCCAAGGTTTCCCACTGCATCCAGGGCCATCTGCAGTCATCCTGATCTATATCTTGCCACTGGACCCAATGGTTCTGGAGGAAAAAGTGAGGTTGGTGAATTTACACAGCCTTCACTCACTTAAATCCAATTCACTTGCATGTCATGGTGTCACCTCCCGATGTCACTGGTCCTCCCTAGAGAATGAAGGACAAACAACAACAACTGCTGGAACATACCAGGATATATTAAGGAGGCATTCCTCTTTCTGCTTGGTTGTTCATTGATCCATTCAAGTGTACAGAGTGCTTAGCACACAGTAGCTATGTATAATATAAACGAATGCAATAATAATAGCTGACATTGATGCCATGCTTGGGTCTTTTAAAAAATTGTTTCTTAATATGAACTTATTAAATATTGATAAACATGAACAATTCCATCGGCAAACAGTAACAAAAAAGGAGATTCTATGTAACCTGGAACATCTCATATATATAATTTGTCTTTTTACCCACTATGTATAATTCAGGGAATGATTGTTTTTTTTTTTTTTGCATAATTCAAATTAAACATGATGTTTCCAACACTGTGTTGAACTTAGGTCTTCCTGAATCTGAGGTCAACTCTCTATCCATTATACCACATTATCTTTTTTTTATTATTATTTTAGTATGATGTTATTTTATGTTGTTTTTATTATTATTATGTTATTTTTAATATTGTTACTTATAATTATATTATGTTACTCTTATTATTAAAAGCTACTGCTAGAAGGGGTATAAGGGGAAAGTTACCCAGATTAGGGAGGGTCCTGCCTCCTTCCAGTTTCTCAGTTTTGCTGAGACTGATCCTGCACCCTGGGCTTCACATCTTTACTCCTGAGGCCTTAAGAAAGCTACTTCCACTCAATTCACTTAGTCAAGCAAAATAAATAACAGCCTTGAGCTTTAAAGGGGGGCACTATTATGGCGGAGAGTGTGCCTGTTTACAGTCTAGGCTCAGCTGGATTATGTGATTGGGTCTTGGTGCTGGGAGGGACACAGACACAGTCAGAGATGGTGGAGCCTCCATAAGTGATGTTGTACAGTGTTGTGCCCTTGAGAGTGTGAACCCACAGACAAGCTTGCACATCCATATATAAATGATTGCAACATATTCATTGGATGTATAGCCTCCTGCAGGGCAGCCAGGTGGTGCAGTGGTAGAGTGCTTGGCCTAGAGTCAAGAAGACTCATCTTCCACACTTCAAACCTAGCCTCAGACACCTACTAGCTGTGTGACCCTGGGCAAGTCACTTAAGTCTGTTTGCCTCAGTTTCCTCATGTGTAAAATGAGCTGGAGAAAGAAATGGAAAATCACTCCAGTTTCTTTGCCAAGAAAACCCCAAATGGAGTCAGGAAGAGTTGGATATGACTGAAACTACTGAACAACAATAACAAAATAGCTTTGTGCTAAGCTGGCATTTGGTTAGGTTGACTCCTCTCAGTGTCCAGCTAAGAGATAGGAGGAAACCAGTAGATGTGGTCCCTGTCTCCTCTGAGCCACTGCCAAAGAGGATTTTCAGCAAGGAACCTGTGTATAGCCTTTTGGGTGGTTTCTGAACCTTTCCACATGAGCCTCTTATTAAATGCCTACACATAACATGCTCAATTAATATCTATTCTATTTTGGGGATTAAACAAGTCCAAACTCCTTAAGATCCATCAGCTATTGTAGAAACTTCATTGGAATAGTGCCTACTTTCTAAGCCAACCAGGAAGTCATGTCAACAGTTATTCAGTCAACAAACATTTGTTAAGTATCTACTATATGATGTGGGGTTCACTGCATCACATTCTTAGAGTTGGAATGTGTCCTAGAGATCATATTGTCCAACTCCCTCCTACAGATGAAGAAACCAAGGTTGACATCCAGATTCAGTACATTCACTGAAGCAAAATTGAAAGTAAACAGTTCATGGTTAGTATTCTGGATCAGCACTCCTGGTAGGGTAGGAAATCTCAACTCAATTCACTCACTCTTCCCTCCAGCACTCTGCCTCTGTGTGAGTCACATCAACACTACATTTACATCCAGCCCAGGTCTGCCTACTGACAAAGTCTATCCATGGCTCCTTGTTCAGCCCATTGGGGTCTAATCTGTCCTCCATATGAAAGCCTTTCCAGTGTTTAAATCACACCCCTCATTCTGTTCCCTAGCCCTCCCACCCCCAAATTCCCAAGGAAACCAAAAATGACTTCCCCAGGATCTCCCAGCTGGAAAGGGTCTAAGGCAGCACACAAACACAAATATTCCTGACTTCAAACTACTATGTCATCTAGCTTCCTAGGTACACTTTGAAGGTGTTTTTGTTTGTTTGGAGTTTTGGCTTGCTTGTTTTTTTAACTTTAGGGTTGATCAATGGCACTGAGCCAGCTGCACTCTGGTCTCATTTCGTATTTGTCTTTGGACATGTACAGTTCACATCCCTTTAGTGAGGTAATCGAAGTATAGTTCTCCTCGGGGCATCTTTTTCCTCCTGTGGTTCCTCTAACTGGGTCAGCCTTTCCCTGTCCTCTCTCCCCATTCCAAATAGAGACAGCCTCCTTCAACAACTAAAAATTTAGATTTTTATATGAGCTTCATTCCATTTCCTTTCCTGCAGGGAATTAATTTGCATATTTTAATGCAGAGAGGAAACCACCTCTCAGACAGCTTGAAAGCTTTTTCAGAGATGTTTTCTCTGCCCTCTGATACCTTTTCCCATCTAAACTGCCATCCCTGAGCATTTATTTTACTTAAATATTGGTGAACACAGCATCACAGTTCAGGACTAAGGCTAAGTGGGAGAGAGAGACATAGGAAGTTATTGATTATACACATTTGTTAGAGGAGAGGGACTTGTCTTTTGGGAGCAGGGGAGTTTGTGTGGGTAGTGGTAGAAATACAAAGAAAAATAAGAGCATCAATAAAACCTGAAAAATACAGGGAAAAAATTAGTACAGAATGGGACATAAACAAAAAAAGAACAACTTTGTTATTACCTTGTTAAGCTGAATGTATATCTATATAACATTTTCTTCATTACAAGGATGACTCTCTGGGAGGAGGAGGAGAACAGATACAGGGGGAAATTTGGGCTATATAAAACCATAAGATATTAATAATTTTTTAAAGTGGGAGGGTGAAAGATAGTCCTGGTGTTATAAAAGCTCTATAAATCTTTATCATTATTTATAAAAGGGCCAAGTAGTATACAATCTCTGTGTGTTTGTGTGTGGGTTTCTTTGGTGGGGATAGAGGGGGTGTGGAGAGACAGGATCAGAGAATCTGTTGTGGTTCCTTTCTGGGCCACTTGATTTCTATGTGATCTTGGGTCTGTCATTTGACATAGCCTAGCCTGAGTTCTGCTAGAGGTGATAAGAGGAAAATGTAACCGTCAAAGGAAGCCTGTTTAAGAGGGGTGCTATGGAGATTCATGAGGAGGAAGAGGAGGGGAAGGAGGTGGGGGGAAGGAAAGGGAAGGAGGAAGGACTTCCACAGCTCCGTTGAATGATCTACTCTGGAATCCATGCTGGTAATTAAAAGTGTAAATGGAGGAAATGCTTGTTGTTATTGTGATTTGGCATTGGTGCTACTGGCCTTTAAATACAGGGCAGATGCAATCGTTATGTCTGAATCCTTGTAGTTTGGTAGTGCCTATGCCTCGTCAGGTTTTGCCAACCTTTCTGCCATTTGGCATCATTTATGTTTAATTGCAGTTTTCATCAGAGCTGATATTCTTTCAACCTGATGGTGACATTTCCAAGGTGAGATTTTAAATAGCATCTGCCACCCAGTCACATGAGTTTGTCAAATCTGTGTTGTTATTTTGGGCAAAGCTAAAGAGAGTGGCCTATAGATTAATTAGGGCAACTGATTTATTTATGTCCTTTTGGTGTTGCATATGTTTGGTCTGGAAAGAGTGACATTTGAAATATCAAAGCAATGACAGTCTCAGGCCCAAATGTCTAAGTTGAAATTTTCTGTGTTGCCTTCCTTCCCTCATACACTTGTCATTTGCAGCTTGTAAACTAGAGGTTGAATTTTAAAAAAAAAATTTTTTTAAATAGTGGGAGAGTGGGAGAGTCTGTCATTAGAAGAGGAAGATGGGATCTAAAAAGGGCATATATGGTGAGAGCAAGGGAAGCTGGGGAGTGGAATTTAGAATAATCATAGTGGAGTGGAAAGAGTATTGGAAGTCATAGTCAGCCAATCAACAGGCATTGGTAAAATACCTACTATGTGTCAAGCACTGTTAAGAGCTAGAGATACAAGGAAAGGCAAAAAACAGTTTTTGCCCTCAAGGAGCATTCTAATGGGGTAGACAAGATGCAAAAATTGTATATACAAGATAAATACAGTGCTAATGGAAAGGAATCTCAGAGGGAAGTCACCAGCAATGATGGAGAAGGAGCATAAGATTTAAAACTGGAAGAGACATTAGCAATCGCCTAACCTCTTTTTGCCTCCCCATTTGATAATGCATTGAGAGAGGAGCAAAAAAACTGACTAAGCCTATGTCCCTGCAGTATTATGTGACACTAGCAAGTCAATTAAGCTCTGGAGTCAGTTTTCTCAACTGAAAATGATACGTTTGGACTCAGTAGTCTCTTTCATCCTTTATTTTATGAGCCTATGATTGTGGGAAATGTAATCATATTTGGGAAGCATTTAAACACTTTAACATTTCTTCACAGATATTCAATAGCTTTAATGCAAGTCAAGTCTTTTATTTATGAAGAGAAAATGGTTAGCCTTTACAACAGATATTAATGAGACCCTCCATGACAACTGAACATGAATTGTAGTCTAATTATAATGACTAAGCATGTCTTTCCTACCCAGAAGAGTTGAGAAAATGTACCTCCTTCCCTTCATTTCAGATGCAGGTGACTATGGTTGTGGAACATTCAGCATAAGGTCAGATATGGTTAATATGTTGTGTAATTTTACTGAATTATCTTTTTCTTTTCTTTCTTAAATTTTATTACAAAGGATGGTTTTCTGGATAGGGAAGGATAGAGGGATATATTAAGAAATGATCATGCAATAACAAAAAATATCAATACAAATGAGTTTTTATTTTTTTAGAAAAAGACCTGAGGATTTTAAATGGAGTTTCTTCAATATAAACCAACTTTGTGATATAGTGAACAATGAAACTAATTTATGACCGTGGACTTCATTAAGGGAGGCATTGTTTCCAGAAATCAGAAAGTGATAGTCTCTATGAACTCTGCCCTGATCAGACCATATTTGGACTATGATGTTTTTCTGGGTACCATGTTTTAGGAAGGACCCTGTTTAGCTATAGAGTGTACAGAGGAGGGCAATGATGAAGGGATGATGAAAGGCCTTGAGTACAAGCTCATATGAAGTTGAAAGGACAAGATTTTTAGCCTAGAGAAGACAAGAGAAAGTTTAGAGGTGACATGATAATTGTCTTCAAGCACTTGAAAGGCTGTCATGTGGAGGAAAAAAGATTAAACTTGTTCTGTTTGGTTCCAGCACTCAGGGGAAAAAAACTATAAAGAGATTAAATTTAAGCTTGATGTGAGGGAAAATATTCACAACAATTAGAACTCTCTCAAAGTGGAATAGGCTGCCTGGGGAGGCAGCAGATTTCACCTCAGCGAAGGTCGTTAAGCAAAGGCAAGATGGCCACTTGTCTGAAACGTTGCACTAGGAATCCTTTTCCTAGTATAAATTGGATTAGCTAGCCACTGAGGTAGCAAGTCTGAAACTCTGTGATTACTAATATTTCCTTATTAAAATGGCTCTCTAGAGTAGTGGAAGGATGACAATGATGGAGGATTGTTTTGGTTGTGTCTGACTCTTTGCCATACCATTTTTGGGGTTTTCTTGGCATAGATATTGGAGTGGTTTATCATGTCCTTCTCCAGCTCATTTGATAAACTGGTCAAGGAGACTGAGACAAACGAGGTTAAGTGACTTGCCCAGGGTCACGCAGCTAGTAAGTCTCTGAAGCCAGATTTGAATTCAGGGAGCTGAGTCTTCCTTACTCTAGGTCTGGTACTCTATGCACTGTGCCACCTAGCTGCCTAGTGGAAGGATGCTGGATTTAGAGTTAGGAGTTCTGGGTTCCAATCCTAGCTCTGATGTTCACTAGTTGCGTGACCATGGGCAAACTATCTCTCTAGTCCTCTCTGCCCTGCCCTGTGAAATGAGGGGCCCAGCACCAACTGATCTCCAAGGCCCCTTCCAACCCTTGCTTTCTATGCTGCTGTCTTTCCTCCTATTTAATGAATGATCTCACTGTTCAGCAGGGAAGGAGGAGAAAGGAATTTTTTTACCTTGGCAAAAAGGAAAGGTTGAGTTATAGCCAAATAGCTACTCTGCTCCACTGAGCTCTGAGTTATGCTAATATGCTGCTAAAAGTCATTCTGGGTACAAGATGGAGTCCCTATTGTTTTGAAAAATTAAACACTTGAAATATAGAAAAATGAACAATATGACTCGTGCATAGAAAATATGCACAGAGAATGCTAGGATTGAAATCCACCTTATAGAGCATTTGGTCAAATTTCCCTCATTTTCCTCCTCTGCAGTTCAGAAAGGGGTCGCCTAACTTGTCCAAGTGTAGTGGCAAAGCCTGGCATTGAACCCCTGCCCTTGGTCCAGTGCTTGAACATGCTAGTGACAAAGATCCAGCATTCAGTTGATGTCCAGTTGTCATGGAGGGTCTCATTAATATCTGTTGTAAAGGCTAACCATTTTCTCTTCATAAATAAAAGACTTGACTTGCATTAAAGCTATTGAATATCTGTGAAGAAATGTTAAAGTGTTTAAATGCTTCCCAAATATGATTACATTTCCCACAATCATAGGCTCATAAAATAAAGGATGAAAGAGACTACTGAGTCCAAACGTATCATTTTCAGTTGAGAAAACTGACTCCAGAGCTTAATTGACTTGCTATTGTCACATAATACTGCAGGGACATAGGCTTAGTCAGTTTTTCCCTAAAATAATCAAATAAGGTCTCACTTAAGCTGCTAAGTGATGGCAAACAATACCCTTTTTTAGGAAATTACTTTTTGTTCTTACTGAGGTAAGTCTTTAGTTGTGGCTCATATTAATATATGTCATAGTGTGTACCTGAAATGTCCAAGAATTGACTTAATGTGGCCTCGTCTTCTTTTGAAATCTCTTAATGAATTCACTTAATGAACCTTAGGAGACAGCTAGGTAATTCAGTGAATAGATCACTGGGACTGAAATCAGGAGGACTTGAGTTCAAATCTGGCCTCAGACACTTACTAGCTGTGTGATCCTGAGCAAGTCACTTAACTTCTGTTTGTGTTGATCCACTGGAGGAGGAGGTGGCAAACTTCTCCAGTATCCTTGCCAGGAAAATCCCATGGGCAGTAGGGTCATGAAAAGTCAGACAGAACTGAGCAACAATAATAAATCTTAGGAACTAAGTCTGTTAATGGGTCACCAGAATTATTTTGTTCAGATAGGATGTGCATCATTTACCTATCTCACCAATTATCAGTGGTTTATATGTTGATGCCTTTAGCAAATGAGCTTCTTGAAGAATGAAGACTTTTAGGCATTGACTCTAACAGCCTCATCCTTCATTTTGGACCCTGGCTTCCCCTAGATACTCTGTGGTGTAATAAGGCTGTTAAGCTGAAGAACTGGTATCTAGAGGCAGCTAGTTAGTACAATAGTCGTGGCTCTGAAGTCAGGAAGACAGGCTCAATTCTGTGTGACCCTGGGCAAGTCACTTAACCTCTCTTAGATGCATTTTCCTTACTGTAAAATAAAAATGAGGGTGATAATAATAGATAATAATAACTTCACAGTGTTATTGGGATAGTTCAGTGAGATAACATATGTAAAGCACTTGGAATACCTTAAACCTCTATATAAATGCAATATTTGAATCTCTGTTATTATTAGTTCTAGTTCTGCTACTCACTAGCTATATGACATTGGCAAAGTGCTTAATTTCTCTGATTTTCCTCATCTATAAATTCCCTGTTTTCCTCCTATGTAAAATGACATGTTGTTTACCTCTGTATACACAGCATCTAGCATAAGATTGTGCAGACAGAAGGCACCAAATAAATGTCTGTTGAATTAAATTGAATGAATTCCAGGTGTTCTTATAGGATCAGCTCTTTTGGTCTTTGTAGAGTAGTGACTGCAGCAGCATGACCAGACCTTTATCCAAGGCTCTGTGGGTGTGTTTGCGGTGGGGTAGGGTGGGTCCTCACGGGGAGAGAGAGGTATTCTTCCACACAGTAGTCCAGAGGGCACTGTCCCTCTACCTTGTCCCTCACAAACCACATAAGACTACCACCAGGGGCTTCTTGTTCTGATACTCCTCTTCTAGGGACTAGCCTTTCCTTCCAGCTTCTAAGGAAGCAAGGTCTGCATTTTGGGAGGACAGCATATTAGTTATTGATTACCAAGATTTGGACTTTCTGACCCACTACCATACCCATCCCCAACTGCCTTTTACAAAAATTATTGATATCTTTTATTTTCATATCACCTAAATTTCCTGCTTTATTTTGTCCCTTCCCCTTCTCAGAGAATCATCCCATTTAACAAATAATGTTTTTAAGAAAAAGAGGAAGAAAAAATTCAGTAAAACCAATCAATATATCAAAATATATGGTTAAGGATGCGATATCCCATACCCATGAACCCCACTACCTCTGCAAAGAATGAGGGGAAGGTATCCTCACATATCTCTTCTTTGGAGTCAAGCTTATTCTTCCTAATTTTGGAACACTGATTTTTAAATTTTTTTGTGCTCTTCCTCCTCCCCCCACCCATCCCTGCCCTGACTGTTTTTGTCCAGGGTGAAAGCATTCTTGGTGCAGGGCCATGGTGCTGCTGTATGAGTGATCTCAATGGTCATCCTTCTCTGTCCAGGGCAGTGACCTCAAACCATCAGGCAGTTAGCATTTGACTAACAATTGTGGGAAGCCCAGTAGTCTGTTGGGTTGCCTTCAAACCTATAGCTCTCAGAGATGGGACAGCTTTGAGCTGTTCCCTCCCACCTTGAACTCAGGAAGCCTCCATCCCATTCACAGTGACCCATGTGGTCACTCTCAATAATCAGCTCCACTCTTCCGAAACTAATAGGACAGAGAGAATGTGTGTGGGGCGTTATTAGTGAATGCAGCAGGCAACGAGGAGAGCTCTTCTGTTTTTAAGAGGGCGCCTGGGGTGGGAGTGGGGACAGTGAAGAAAACCACACTTCCTAGGCATTCCAAATGACCATCATCACTTGATAGCCCCACCACATAGCCACCAACTTTGTCATCCCCTGAAGAGGGCATGGTAAGGAAGGGGATGCGCTCCTACATCTTCTGTTTTAGCTGCTGCTGGCAAGATCAGCCTTCTGGGTCAGCCCAGAATGTAAGAACTGCTGTGATCTGATTTACAAAATCACTTTAGAGCTGAGAAGGGACCTTGGAGATCATTGATGATGGACAGATGAGAAACCTGAGGTCCAGACTGGGGAATCATTCACAATCTCCCTTTTCCATTAGTCACTAATGCTTGCTCCTCTAAAGTTTGTCTTGTTTTGTTTTGTTTTAGTCTCCTCAAAATCTGTGGCAGCATTTCTCATAAAGTAGATGCTTAATAAATGCTTTAAAAATTTTAATAGTATTTTATTTTCCCCCCAATTACATGTCAGGACAATTTTTATCATTCATTTTTACAAGATTTTAAGTTCCAAATTTTTCTCCTTTTCCTCTCTCCCCTCTCCTCTTCTGAAAATGGTAGGCAATTTGATATAGGTTATGCATGTGCTATCATGTAAAACATTTTCATATTAGTCACAGTTGTGAAAGAAGAAACACATCAAAAGGAAAAAAATCATGAAAAAGAATTAAGTAAGTAAAAAAATATGCTTCGATCTGCATTCTGAGTCTGTCAGATCTTTATGTGGATATGGATAGCATTTTCCTTCATGAATCCTTTGTACTTGTCTTGGATCATTGCATTGCTGAGAAGAGCTAAGTCTATCACAGTTGATCATCACACAATGTTGCTGCTACTGTGTACAATGCTCTCCTGGTTGTAAGGGTCTTTGAATGCTAAACAGAGGACTTTATAAATTTGATGCTGGAGAAAATAAGGAGCCATTGGAATTTACTGAATAAGGGAGTGACATGATCAGACCAGTCCTTAAGCAAGTTCAATTTGGCAGGTGAGTAGGGGATGGACTTGTAGGGTAGGGGTAGGGAGAGACTTGAGGCTAATCAGCTGGACCTACCAACAGTGAATCAGTGTGCTTGACCTTCCATGACCCCTCCAACAATTACCATTTTCATATTTTGTTATACTTCCTAATCTGATAGGTGTGATGAAGAACCTGAGAGTTCTTTGAATTTGCATTTTTCTTATTATTAGAGATTAGGAGCATATTTTCATAGGACTGTTGATATTTTGCATTTTTCAATTTTTTAAAAAGTCAAAATTGTCCATTTTATATTTTGTGATCATCTCAGTCCCTTGTTTAGTCAGAATCTGTCCCCCACTTCTATCTATAGTTGTAAAAAGTGTCTCCCTTCTCTAATTTGTTTATAATATTACCTTTTATATTTAGGTCATGTATCCTGCTGGAACTTATTATACTATATGGTGTAAAATTCTGATTTCAAACTAATTTTTCAGAATTTCCATTCCCCCCTACCATGGTTTTTATTAGATAGTCCTTCTTTACTCCAAAAATTGGTGTTCTTATATTTATAAGATACTATGTTACTATACTACACTATACTATACTATATATTTTTATTTTTTTAAATCACTATGAAATTGTTTTGCTGAATACTTGCTTTGTAGTATAACCTTAGATCTAGTATTGCCAGGCCTTTATCCTCACTTTTTTTTTCATTATTTTCCTTGAAATTCTTTACATTGTATCCTTTTAGATGAATTTTGTTATTATTTTGTCTAGTTTTATAAATAACCCTCTTATTGTTATAGCAATTGAATCTGTTTAAATAAACTTAGGTAGTATTGTCATTTTTAGGTGTTTTACATATATTATATATTTATAAAATATATACTATATATGATATATGTATCATATGTTATATATTTTTATTATATTAGAACAACCCAATAATGACTACTTTTGACTATATCTTGATAGTTTTGGTATGTTTCATTATAATTTTCTTGGACAAAAGTATATGATATATTTTTTGGCCAACATATCTTTAATATTATATTATTTAGCCTATTAGTACCAGATTTTAAATTATATTACAAAGTAGTGATCATGAAAACAATCTGGTACTGGCTAAGAAATAGAGTGGTGGATTGGTGGAATAGATTAGGTACATAGCACACAGTACACAGTAGTAAATTGCCACAGTAATCTACTGTTTGATAAACTCAAAGATCTAAGCTTTTGGTTGAAGAACTCATTATATGACAAAAATTTCTGGAAAAACTGGAAAGCAGTTTGGCACAAACCAGGCAAAGGTCAACAACTAATCCCGTGTATCAAGACAAGTCAAAATGAGTACATGATTTAGATATAAAGGATGATATCATAAGAAAATTAAGGGAGCATGGAAAATTGGACCTGTCAGATCTATGGATAAAGGAAAAAATTATGACCAAACAAAAGATAGAGAAGAACATGGTAAGTAAAAAGTAATAATTTTGATTACATTAAATTTAAAAGGTTTTACACAAGCAAAACCAATGCAGCCAAGATTAGAAGGAAAGCAAGAAATTAGGAAAACAATTTTTACAGCAAGTTTCTCTGATAAAGGCCTCATTTCTGAAATATATAGGGAACTGAATGAAATTTATAAAAATATAAGTTATCCCCCAATTGGTAAATGATCAAAGGATATGAACAGGCAGTTTTCAGAAAAAGAAATCAAAGTTATTTATAGTCATATGAAAATGCTTAAAGTCACTATTAATTAGAGAAATGCAAATTAGAATGACTCTGAGGTACCTATCAGATTAGCTAACATGACAGAAGAGGAAAATGACAAAGACTGGAGGGGATGTCAAAAATTGGGACACTAATGAATTGTTGATGGAGTCATGAATTGATCCAACCATTCTGGGGAACAATTTGGAACTATGCCCAACAGGCTATCAAACTATGCATGACCTTTGACTTTGCGATACTACTACTAGGTCTGTATCACAAAGAGATTAAAGAAAAAGGAAAAGGACCTCAATATACCAAATACTTATTATAGCAGCTCTTTTTATGGTGGCAAAGAATTGGAAATTGAGGGGATGCCCAACAATTGGGGAATGGCTGAACAAGGTGTGGTATATAATTATGATGGAATACTACTGTGCTGTAAGAAATAGCAAACAGGATAGTTTCAGAAAAAACAGGGAAGATATGAAATGATGTAAAGTGAGCAGAACCAGGAGAACATGGTAATACAGTAACAGTAATATTGTATGATGATCAACTGAGAATGACTTAGTTATTCTGATCAATACAGTGATCCAAGAAAATTCTGAAGGACTTATAATGAAAGATGTTGTCCATCTCCACACAGAGAACTGATTTTCTCACTTTATTTTTCTTGTTTTTTTTTCAACATGGCTAATATGGAAATATGTTTTGCATGATTTCACATGTATAATTATTGTCACATTTTTTGCCTTCTCTATGGGCAAGGAAAGGGTGGGAGGGAAGGAAAGAATCCAGAACTCAAAATTTTGAAAAGAGAATGTTAAAAATAAATAAATAATAAATTCATTTTAAATGAAGATTATTAGTCAGTTTATTTTCACTGCTGCTTTGTCTGATATTGTGACTGCCACCTTTAATTTTTTTGAATTTGCCAGAAGTACAATAAATCCTGCTCTAATCTCTTACTTTAACAGTGTATGAAGGTTTATATTTCAAGTGTCTGCCTGATAAGTAATATATTGTTGAATACTGCTTTCTAATACATTCTAATACATCATCTAATGGGTGAGTTAAACCCATTTACATTAATAACTATGGTTATTAATTGTGTTTTCCCCCCTCTTTTTCTAGGTTTACCTCTTGAGATTTTCTAAATCCATAGTATTTTTTCATTGGATTCAGGGTTTCTTCTGTTTTTTCATACCTCCAACCTTAGTTCCTAGATTAGGACTTTGTACCAGATCAGAGGAAATGTCCTCTCTGCTCCACCTTCCCCTTAGGCAGAGGACAGGACCTGCTTGATTCTGTTGCTTCTATGGTCTGGGTACTCCTGCCACTCTGGTTCTAAATGGGGTGGCTGGGATCAGGCCCCACTCTTTACCTTACATCCTGATTTCTACCTCCATCTTCTGGTGGTGCAATGTGGTGCTATCCCTAGTTCTATTTCTGTTTTCTCCTAGCACAATATTCATCCATCAGGAGAGTTGTCTGCCCCACTGCTGCAACCCTGACAGACCTCAACTGTATGATGGACATCACAAGGGTCCCCTAGAAGATTGGGCCCTCACTGGCCCTATCACTGTATATAATAACCCCTCTGGGGCTAGTTCTGTGCCCTCTACTGGTTCTGAAAAGCCAGGAATCCTGGTTGGATTCTGATACCATTTGCTAGAGTTCGGGCCCCTGCTCTGCTTATGGCCTCACTCTGAGTGTTTGCAAGCTTTCTGGCCATCTTCTTGTGAAATCGTGGATTGAATTTAAAAGTTTATTCATGCTTATTTTTGGTCTTCTCTTTCATTTTTTTCCATTTAGTATCCTTTTATATTTTTGCTGGAGTCTTTGTTAGGCAAGTTGGCCCTTTCTAGATGACTTTCATGTCAATATCTTAACCAGAAGTCCTCTCTATACCTTCCAAAACACTCCCTTTAACATTATCTCACTTGTCCTTACAATCTATGGGAGATAATCCAAAAACGGCCACCAACTCATTGTCAAGATTTTGAAGAAATGGAGCAGTAGGTGGAAAAAAGATGAGAGTACATTCTGAAGTATTGAATAAGGCTTTCAGTAAGCTCCTCAGTAAGGGGCTACAGGAAGGTACTGACCTTCTCTTCTAATGATCCCATGGCATATAGTCTAGAAGGACCGGAGATGGGGGTGCAGTCTGTGGCTGGCAAAGCTACCTGGACTGCACAGTTTCAAACCTTATTAATGTTATGTTTTATCCCACTGAACTATGATAGGGATGAGAAGGATTTTCTTGCCTTTATATTTCCCAGGACCTTCAAGCAATATGAATGAAGAGGGTGCTTTGCCTCTAATTTCCAAGTTCATCGGGGCATGGCTCCTTCAAGTTTTCAAGGTAGAGAGCACATCAACAAGTAATATCCAAAAGCAAACTCAGATTGGGAATGCAGGGGCTGCCTGCTCCCCTCATCCAGTAGCCTTAAGGAGACACAGGTTTTGTTCCCAAGGCAACCATTTCTAGGTCTGGAGCAGAAGGAGGCATAGCGACACAGCAGGAATGCTGAAGGTGTGAATGCTTCCTGGTTGGGCATGTTTTGAATTGACAATGGGGTCTTAAGGAGGGAGGGGGAAGCTTGAAGAGATGCTAAGACCTGCATGTGAGATTTAGGTCGATTAAAATACAAACATCAAGAAGATGGAGACTTCAAAAGAATAATTTATAAAAAGATGGAAGGGAAGGAAAGAAATGAGCAGAGAGCCCCTGGGTAAAATGAGGTCAGAAGTATCTGGGTTTTCTGAGTTAAATCTAGATTTTTTTCCAGCCCAGAGTTCAGTTTCATAAAAATCACAGAATCTTCAGGAGTCACTCAGTCTGGCCCTTGCCTCTAAAAAGAGCTACACTGAATCCATCTAGATTTATTCACATCATAAGGTATTGGGAATGGGAATTTACCATCTCCTTCAAAAATTCACTTTGGTGCTTGGTAGGCTCCTGTAACCTTCTTATAACTAAACTGATGATGATGACGATGATGATGATGATAGCTAGCATTTATATGGCACCTTCTATGTGCTAGGTACTGTGCTAACCACTTTATAAATATTTCATTTGATCCTCACAACAACCCTGCGAGGTAGGTACTATTATTATCCCCATTTTAGAGATGAGGAAACTGAGGCAAACAGAGGTTAGCTGAATTGCCCAAGGTAACATAGCCAGTAAATACCTGAGGCTGGATTTGAATTTGTATGTTCCTGACTCCAGAACCAGGGCTCTATCCACTGTGTATTTCAACCCAGAGATTTATTCTGCTTCATAAGAAAACCAAAGCATTATGAGATGCTCTACTCTCAATTATCCACATAATGGTACAAGTAACTTCAAAATCAAATAATTTCCAGAGCTCTGATATTTGAATAGATTTGGGTACAGCTAGGGCCCAATTAGTGTGAACAATGAATCCCCTCTGAAGTAGCTGATTATATGAATTCTCACTACATATTTTCCTTGTGCTAGAACCAATTACCATTTTTTATAAAATTATAATTTTTAGTAATATGAATTTGAATATATGTGACCACTCAAGGAGATTTGTTATTTTCACTAATTGAAACCTAGCTACATACTGTTTAAGATCAACCTGACTTTGCTTTCTGGCCGTCTTCTTGTGAACTCCTGGACTGCATAGAGGAGCTCATTTGTGTTTCTTTTTGGTCTTCCTTTCCATTTTTCCTACCCATGTTTTCCAAGGGGAAACATGCCCTGTGTTATCCTCTAGTGCTTGGAGGAGGGGAAATAAAAGCTGGTTCCTACCCTTAAGAAGCTCCCAGAATTAAATAACCAAATTGACCATACCATGATATAAAGGAAAAATCAAGGGATTTCTGTCAGAGGACTTGGTTTCAGATGCTGGTTCTGCTGCTTATTAGCTGTGTGACCTTAAACAAATGCCTTAATCTTCATTTTCTCAGTTACAAAAACAAAAGACTTGACTAGGATCTCTAAGGTACCTATCAGCACTTGATCAGTCAATCAAGTATTTATTTAGCACCTACCAAATATCAGGCACTGTGTTAAGTGCTGGAGAGATGAAGACAAAAATGAAATAGCCTACATTATCAAGAAGTTTATATTTATCAGAGGACACAATATGTTCATATAAAATGGGAGTAAATGCATGACCTTGAACACACTTCCAGTGGACCACATGTGCATAATTTACACTTTGAGATGATGAAGCAAACCCCTTATAGGAGGCATCCAGGAAGAACTACTCTCTAAACAGTCTTTGAAAAAAGAAACAACTTCTATTCTTGCTTTCTTCTCTCTGTCTCCAAAATATGTGGTATTTGGCTTTCTGAGACTTCCTCTAGGGGACAGGGTTAGAGTGGGTAAAAGGGCACCTCTTACCATGGTGGCTATTCACACATGGCAATGCATACATATTTTGCCTAGGGTAGCATGAGTCTGGGTCCTAGGCGTTTTGATGCCTCTTTTGCATATATTTCTTTCCTTGAGCATAGGTGACCAAATAGCAATCTTGAGATATAAGTTTCCAGTCTTTGAGTCAACTTTGTGTGTTCAAGAGGGTAAGGTTCTTTGAGTCGCTCAATTAGAACTGACTCTAGTAAAAGGATATTTCTGCAACTTCACCCTTTTTAGAGAAGGTGACTGTGAAGGGATGATAAACCTAAGCCTTTGTCTGGCTGACTGCAGGACATGGACCTTGAGGGCATTGTTTGGGCTGAACAGAATCAAGGTAAAGGTGAAATGCCTATTCAGTAGTGCTCCATTTTAATGTTTTCATTAAGTCTTCCACATTTTAATGTCTTAATTATTAACCTACTGGGAGATGATCATAGTGGTGGGTTATTATATCATGCTTTTAAGTCTTTGTCAGTGAGTACTTACGCATCTTCTTTGGCAAATATTTTTCTTAGGAGGAGGTAATAAATAGTTGGCTTTCTGCAAGATGACAGTTTTTTAATTATCTGCTGATGCTGAGCATGGTGGCATGATCTATAGTTTTTTTGGCCGGGAAGACTGAATCTGGTGGATTACCTGAATTTGGGAGTTTTGAGTTGCAGTAGGGCTAAAGTGAACTGAGATCTGTACCAATAGAATGAGCCTCCCAGAGTGGAGGGCCACTAGATTGGCTAAGGAGGGGCAAACTGGCCCAACTTGAAAAGTTTTCATGTTATTTAGTATTGGGATTGGGCGTATGAGTGGCTGCTACACTTCCAACCTGGATGAGATAGTGAGACTTGGTTTCAAAAAAAAAATTGTCTACTAAGCTAGAACTCTGTGTGTGTGTGTGTGTGTGTGTGTGTGTGTGTGTGTGTGACCAAACAAGAAAAATATCTTTTTTTCCTTATTACTGGCCATGAGATATATAAAGATGACTTTTTAGGCACTGGAGGCCTGTTTCCTCCTCCTCCTCCTCTTCTTTCTTCCTCTTCCTCTTTCTCCACTTCCACATTATTTTTTAAAATTTTATTCATTTTATTCTGAACTTAAGAAATAAAACAAACATTTCCATAACATAGAAAATTTAAAAAAAGATGACTGCATATGAAACTGCAAATCTATTATGTACAACTTGTTATTCCTTTTAAATATATAATAAAGTTATTGTGTCTTCCTTTTTTTTCTTCTCCTTTCCTTTTTTTTTCCTTTTTCCTTTTTTCTTTCCTTCTGTCTTCCACCTTAAAGATGGTTACCATCATACATACACACACATGTTAGTCACTTAAAGCTGTTCTTAAAATAATGCTGTTACTGTATACAATATTCTCTTGGTTCTGCTCATTTCACTCTCCATTATTTAATGTTATGTAAGTTAAAATAAGGTAAACTGAGCGCAAAGTTCTGAACAGGATCAATTTATTAGTAAAGTGAGAATTTACCAATAAAAAAGGATCTCAACTTCCTCAGCAAAGCTAAGACCCAGAATGAGGGGGACAGCTTTCTTTTATAGTTTTGGGGAATATAGACAAAGAACAGCACTTTGTAGGTGGGAAAACAAGTCACGATTGGTTAAAAGAGCTCAGCATTGTGAATGGCAAAACTAGTATAATTGATTATAGAGCTGAGGAGTGGGGGGCAATGTGATTGGTTGGAAATTGTGAAGGAGGGGCTAGCAACAACCCCATCCTTCCCTCCTGTGACTAAGAAATACACATTGTTTGAGTCCACCTGCAAGGGTAGAGATAGTGGACCAGATTTCTTTGGATAGCAAGCCAGACATCCTTGAAGGATAACTTGGTGGTGTAAAGATACTAGACCAGACTCCCTGGTGTCTACTCACAACCCCTGAGGATAACAGATTTCCTTAAGCCAAGACTAGAATGGTGATTAGCAAGACAACTGGATTCCTAAACTTAATTCATTATAGGCCAGCTGAATTTCTGAGCTAAGTTCAGAGACAAAGAACCATGACTTAGGCAGTAACAGGATAAAATCAATTAACTGTAAGTAAGATAATACAGAATCAATTACAATTAAAAGATGATATAGAATCAATCTGATTATTTAAGTTATATATGTTATAGTTCTGTTCTCAGAAGCACACTAACTGTATAAAGTGAAGTACAAATATGAACTCCCATGTGCCCTGTTGTGTCACAGATAGACTGAAGGAAGCATGGTATAATGGGATGAGCATTGGATTTAAAGTCATTAGCCCTAGCTTCACTCCTAGGTTTTGCTATTAAATCTACCTGTGTCAGTCAATCCATCAGTAAACACCTATTAAACACCTACTATGTGCCAGGCACTGTGCTAAGCACGGAGGATACAAATATGAAAAAAGAAAGCTAGTCCTTACCCTCAAGGATCTTACAAACTAATAGGGGGGAGACAAAACACAAAAGGAAGCTGAAAAGTGAGGTGGGGGAGGAGGAGAAGGTACTCCATGGGAAATCAAGGTAGAGAAGTTAGAGGAATCCTGAAGTAGTACAGACAGGGTAGCGATCAGGAGATGTGTGAGCTGAGCCTTCTCTTTAAATTGAGGTTTGGAGCTCATGGCCCCACCCTCCCAGGTGAGGCAAAGAGGATGGTGATGAGGCAGCATTGATGGGGTGCTTGGGAGCCTGGGCTTGGACCCCAATTTCTTCCTGGCCTCAGAAACACTATCCCTGATAGTTTTCCCTCCAGCCCAAGGACCCTATCTCTGGCAGTGACTCATGAGTGGGCCCAGTGAGGCAAACTATCTCTCCCTGTTATAAGAACAAGCTGGCCTCTGTAAAATTTCCCTTGTATGAACAGGACTATCTTCTACCAGCAGAACTATCAAGTACTGATGCCCACAGTTACTGTATCCAATCCAGACGTCAAGCTATGGGCATCAACTCCCAAAGCTATCTTGTTTCAGACATAACAGACAAAAAACACACCCCTTAGGAAAACCCCCTGCCCTTGGTTTCCAGCAGTGAATGAGGTAGTTGTTATGTCACCACCTAATTAGCATACTTGTCACATAATCCACTACTTCTCCTATATAAGCTTTAGCATCATTCCTGTTAGTTTGCAAGTTCCCTAAGGAGCTCTGCCCACCATGGCACTGCCCTCTGTATAGCATAACAATAAATCTTTGCCACCTTAATTTAAAGAATGCTTGAGTCTGTGAATTCATTCCAGATGACCCCGTGCTATACTTCAGTCCTTGAGGGGTCTCTAAACCTCTCAGACCTCAATAGAGTAAAAAGACTGATGAAATTTTACAGGATGATGAGGTGATCATAGGAACATAGAGTTAGAAGGTGCCTTGCAGGCTGTCTAGAGAGACCAACCCCTTCATTTTATACATAAAGAAACTGAGGCTCGAGGAACTTAAGTAAATTCATCAAGGTCTCACAAAATAGTATGTGGCAGAGATGGATTTGAACCTAGGTCCTTTGACTCCAAATTCAGTGGTCTTTCCAATGATGTTGGGAAGATTATTTTATTCTTTGTTCCTCAGCAAGAGTTTTTAACCTTTTATATATGTCAATAGTTGATAAAATTTTATTAAGCACTTACTGCATTCCAGGCATTGTGCTAAGTGATGGGGATACAAATAAAAGAAAAAAGACAGTTCCTGCCCTCAAGGAACTTACAGTCCAATGAGGGAATATAATTCACTGAAGGGAGCTGAAAAGGGGGAAACACCAGAGAGGGTGTATAGGTATTGGGGGGAAAGGGTCATGAGACATGATGTTCACAGAGTTGAAGTCAAGCAAAGCAGCTGATGGTAAATGAAATTAGATGGAAAAGCCTGAGCCCTCTGTGATGGAGGTTTTGCGAGGAGTTTTTTGCCCTGCCCTCCACCCCTCTAATCAGACAGGAGAGGCGGCTGAGAGTGCTGAAGATGGAGTACCAAAGCAGAGTCAATCTCCAAGACAATGAGATTTCAGATGCTCCTGGGGGAGGCAGGATGTCCAGAGTGGAAACCACGCAGAGCAACTGATGGGAAATGAAATTAGTTGGAAAAGTTAGCTGAACCCTATGTAAACGGCAATTTATCTTGGCAACCCAGTGAAGACTTCTTAGAATAATGCTTTTAAATGCATAAAATACATAGGATTACAAAGGAAACAAATTACATTGAAATATGTTATTTTTTCCTCATCCAAGTTCAGGGAGAAGTTATGGTGTCTATGCACTCCAGGTTAAGAACTCATAGACTAAAGGATGTCATAAGACCATAGATCTAGAATTAGAAGGAACTTTGGAGGCTGTGTAGCCCAATACTCTTATTTTACAGATGAAGAAACTGAGGCCCAGAAAGGTTAAATGACTTGGAAAAGGTTCCACTATTATTAAATACCAAGCAAGAATTCAATGTAGGTTCTTTTGACAATAAATCCAATGGCCTTTACAGTGTGTCACATTACTGATGTCCTCTGTCTCTAATCTTGTGATCCCTGAGCTGCTTCTCAAGATCCTCATCTGTATTTCATGGCAAATCTATGGTTCTGGTTCAATTAAACTCATCAAAAATGTATCACATGCCTACTATGTGCAAGGCATTGTGTTAGATTCTAGGGTTGCCCTTAGGAATACAAAGTCAGGGTAATTTTGCATTCTGAATATATTAAAATGTACTGGTTTTTGATCGACATGAGACTATTTATGTGGAGGAAAAGTTAAAAGGCCTAGATTTGAAAGAAGTTCAGGAAAAAAAAAACCTAAACTGTCAGACTTGATCCAGTACAGGATAACACAGGACTCATCATGTGGGATTGTCCTTAGGGATTGATTTCAACTTGACCTGGTCAATACCACTTAGCAAGCACCTCTCTGTGTCCAGCACTATGCTAAGTGCCTGGAGATGTACAAAATTCACTTGGTGTTGAGACAATACAGCCTTCTATTTAAAAAAAAAATTTTCATTACACAAACACTTCCATATTCAAAGAATAGTGAAAGGTGATTTGTATGTGAAACTGCAAATGTCTAATTATGTAAGCATGTTTATTTTAAAAGTGTATAATAAATCCAACACATTAAAACTGTTCTACTTGTCTGTCTCCCTTTAAACTTCCTTCTGTTCTCTTCTGTACATTTGAAAAGCATGCTTAATTGAAGTTCTTTCTTTTCTCATCCCTTCCCTCTTCCCTTCCAGCTTCTTCCCCCCTTCTTTTTCGTTCCTTTTTTTCCACATCATTGCCACTAACCCTACTAGTTGCCTCCAATTCTCCCCTCCTCCTCCTCTGGAAAAAAATCCCCTCCAATGTAACTAATAAAAGCAATTTGGCTAAGAAAATCCACACTTTGCCCACATCTGCCATTGTGTGAGTGCACCTCTAGGCCATCACATTTCTGCCAAGAGGTGGGAGGCATGCTTCATTACCAGTCTTTTGGAGCCATGGTTGGTCCCCACAGTTGACAGAGTTCTGCAGTCTTACAAAATTGTTTTGTTCTTTACTTTGTAGTCATTGTACAAATTATTCTCTTGGTTCTTCTCACTTCACTTCATACCATTTTATATAGGTCTTGCTGGGGGTTTCTGAATCTATCCCTTTCATCTACAAATCCATCTCATTTCTTCCAGCACAATATTTCATTATATTTATACATACAATTGTTGAGGTGTTCTTAAAGAAAAAAAATCTGGAAACAGATGCATAGAAAGAAATGAAGGATATTTTTTCATGCACAGAAATATAAACATATCAACTCCAGCTTTAGTGAACTTTTTCATTGTTTGGTGGAGGACGAAATGAGAATTTTCTTGAATTAGCAATATCTTTTTTTTTACTGGACCTGTCATTTTATTGGTGTAGGGAGCACCTGAAAGTGCTCCCTTCTAATTTAAATTTTAATTTCCCTTCTAATTTAAACTCCCCTCTACCAAGGCAAATCAGTAATTGCTCTACAGTTTGTAGGCTTAGAGATTTGCTTGGGACATTAAGAAGTTATGTGACTTATTCCATGGTCACACTGTCAGTATGTGTCAGTCAAGACTTAAATTCAAGACTTCCTAACTCTAGTACATATATATATACACATACATACACATACATATATATGTACATATATGTATATATATGTACATATGTATATATGTGTGTATATATATATATGATTTAGAGCCAAAAGTGACCTCAGAGATCGTTTGATCCAACCTTCTCAGTTTTATAGATGGGGAAACTGAGTTCTGGAGAGGGAAAGTGGCTTCCCCAAAATCACATAGGTAGTAGCAGAGTTGGGGTATGAAATCAGGACCTCCAACCCCAAATCCTATTATCTTTCCACCTCAGGTACCACAGTGGAGAGAATATTGGGTCTGGAGTCAGGAAAACCTGAGTTCAAAACCAGCCCCAGACATTTACTAGCTATGTGAGCCTGGGTAAATCACTTAACCTCTGTCTGCCTCAGTTTCTTGAACTGTAAAATAGGGGTAATAATAATACCTCAAAGAGTTGTCATGATGATCAACTGAAATATTTTGTAAAGCATTTAGTACAATGCCTGGCATATAGTAGGTGTTTAATAAATGCTTTTTTACCCTTCCCCATTTCAACACATAGTTGCCAATACAGAACAAAGCCAGCCAGCTTTGCACTATACCACAATTACAAAATATGTTACTATGCCATCACATTTCATACTCACAATAGGCCTATGAGATAGAGTTGGCATTATGATGACCTATATATAGCATCATCAGATTTAGAGCTAGGTAAGCACATAGAAATCATCCCCTCCAGTTCTCTCCTTTCAGCAGATAAGGAGGATCCTCAGGTCCAGAAAGTTTAAGTATCTTGTTCAAGATCACTCAAGGGAGTAGATGGCTAAGCTAGGATTGAAATCCACTTCTGACTCCTAGGCCAATGCTTTCCCTACTCCCTCAAGCTGAAAGTGATTAACATTAGAAGGATGAAGAGAAAATTACTCTAACAGAGAAAGTCATCAGTGAGAATAGAGTGCTCTTTATTGTGGTTTTAGATTTACAACAGGAAAATGTCTTGCTTCAAAGAAAAGAAGATATACAGGTCTCAGACTCGGACTACTTTATACTATTTATCCCACCAACTCCCATCATTCTAGAGAAAAGATTGGGCTAGGTAATTGTACTGCCTCCATTATTCCTTGGGAGTGAAAGATGAAAAGCTAAAAGGCTTCCCTGTCTTTTGTTCTAACACAAATGCTGTAAATTACAGAACATCCTACTGGAACCATTTTTGGGGGGGTCATCATTGACTGCACTGAAGTAGTAACTTAATATATTAAATCACAGAATGTTGGAGCTGGAAGGACCCATAGAGGTTGTAGAAGCAGACAACATCTACCTTCCTCCCTCTACTGCCTCTTTTAGAATATTAAGAAAACATTTTAAGATTTATCTTAATCTGAAACTTTTGAATTAATCTAAAAGAGAAAACCTTGTCAGTCATTCTTTGACTATCAATTCTGAAACAATGTCCTCTCTCTTTCTCTCTCTCTCTCACTCTCTCTCTTCCCCTCTCACCTTCTTTCCTTCCTTCCTTCCTCATTCAACAATACTTGCCCAGCCTCCGTCCCCCACTCCCAATATAAATAAATATAAAAAAACAGAACCCTTCTAATAAGTAAGCATAATCAAGCACAACAAATGCATGTATTGGCCACACCCAAAAATGAGTATCTCATTTTGTATCTTGTGTCTATGACCTCTCTGTCTTCCTACAGTCCCCCCAGAAACTGTCATTTTCTTTTTTTTATCTTTGATAAACTTGCATTTATTTCTTTAAGAATTGCATATTAATATCCTTTGAGCACCTATTTATTGAGGAATATCCCTTGTTCTTATGTATTCAAATGGATTCTTTATATATCTTTGATAACAGATTTTTATCAGAGAAACTTGCAGTGATGATTTTTCACAGTTGTTTCCCTTCTAATTTAAACTGCATTGATTATATGTAGGTCATATAGCCATTTGGAGCTTATCGTGACATATTGCATGCGACTTTGGTCTAACGGCTGCACTCGTGGATTTCTCCATTATACCTCAGGAACTGCTTCATCCTGGAAGATCCCATTAGCCCTGGTACCTCATAAATACCCTCTGTTTCTGGGACCCTTCACTCTCATTAGAAGGTGGAGAGCTTCTCCCAGATCCTTCATTTAAAGAAAGTGCCCAGGCCAGGCATCTACACTTCCCACTAGGGAAGTTCACATTTTCCCACTGCACACCTCTGGACTCCTACATTATACCCATCAGCCAGGTACCTTCCTTCTTCCTCCCATCCTTTTTTTAACTTCCAATTTGTATATTATCTCCCTCCACACATACTTAGAATGTAAGCTCCTTGGTGTTGAGGATTTTATTCTGCCTTTCTTTGTATCCCCAGCATTTAGCACAGTGTTTGGCACGTGGTGCTTAATGAATGTTTGTTGACTGGCTGAAAAATTAAAAATTTATTTCTTCCAGGCTGTTTTCAGTTTTTGTTGAATAGCAACCCTCTGATTTTCCAGATAAGGAAACTGAGGCCAACAGAAGAGAACTGATTTACCTGGGCTTGCACAGCAAATTAGCATCAAGTCAAGTCTTCTGGTTCTCAGTCCAGCTCTTTTAACACTACCTTATGAATGAACTAAAATCATTTATTGAGCATTTATATGTACCAAGCACTGTACTAAGTTCTTGGATACAAATACAAAAGTGAGATGGTCCCTGCCCTCAAGGATCTTACATTCTAATGGAGAGACTATACATATAATCCTCTTAATGGGTTATCCTCCCAAAGTGCTTACCATATACCTAGGGAATAGCCAAACCCATAGGAAAATATGGCTCAAACTGATAAATTAGTTTTGTAATTTCCAATTACATGGTTTAGGATGAGAAAGAGAAAGAAAGTTGTGAAATATTTCCATTATCAGAGGTACAAAATAGTGGGTGGATATTGTATCTTTTAGGGTGTGGTTTCTTTGTTTTCTCTTTGACCAATGATTCAAAACCTGTAGGAAATAAAATCGAATGTAGGTTTAACAGACAGTAAGCTCACAAGATTTAGAATTTAAAGGAAACTAAGAGAATATTTAGTACAACTCCTTTTTATAGAGGAAGATGCTAAGATTCTAGAAGGTTAATTCTTTTACCCAAGGTCACATGGATAGTCAAGGGTAGAGCTGGACCTCAAACTCTTGCTCCAAATCCAATGCTATTTCTACTGAACTACTTTGGTCTACTAAATGAATTAATTAAATTTCTTCTTCTTCTTCTTCTTCTTCTTCTTCTCCTTCTCCTTCTCCTTCTCCTTCTCCTTCTCCTTCTCCTTCTCCTTCTCCTTCTCCTTCT
>NW_020954751.1:12591992-12648149 GCF_900497805.2 Vombatus ursinus | reverse complement strand
CTTCTCCTTCTCCTTCTCCTTCTCCTTCTCCTTCTCCTTCTCCTTCTTCTTCTTCTTCTTCTTCTTCTTCTTCTTCTTCTTCTTCTTCTTCTTCTTCTTCTTCTTCAGTATTGTGTTGCCACAGTCAAAGGATTTCTCTCCTAGTGACAAAGCATCTGATGATGAGCCTAAGCATAAATCTTGGGATCTGAGGATCCATAGTGAAACATTTTCTGGCTTGGTAAATCCTACAAGAGTTTATATTCTGCTGGCTTAGCCTTCAAAAACTTGGGGTCACCCTCATACCAGGATAAGACATCAAAGCAGCATTTTTGGGTGTAAGAAATCATTAAATGACTTCTCAGTACATGAACTTTTCTATTTTTAAATCAACCTTCCTGGATGCAGCAGCAAATCTGTGATCTCATCAATGCAGCTACTAGGTCCAGTGGTGCAGATTATCACCCATCTGCACCTTCTCATCTTTTGAGACTTTTATCAATGTTTTCTCATAAATCCTATAGAGGTCATTTGATATGCTGATGATATGCTAATAATGATATTTATGTAGCATCTACTGTGTGCCAGAGACAGTGCGAAGCACCTTACAAAATACTGAAGGTCTTCTTATAGAATGTTTGACATTGTGTGGGTACCAATGGAGCACACAGATTATCCACTAGTTATACTTCGCTTTTATTCCTTTCCTTTTCCAGTCATAAATGTTTCTAATAATAGCCTTTATATTGCTTCTCCTGTACAATTCTTCATTGACAATCATTATAATATGCTCTAGTTTATTCATGCTCACATGTGTCTCCATCATCCTTTAAATTTTTGTAGATTATGATATTCCATGCTTTGTAACCACATAAAATAACTAGAAAGTTTTCAGTTATTAAGAAAAATTAGTCTTTGTTTCAAGTATGAATTTGGGGGGAGGGGTCATTAAGAACACCAGACACCATGTTGGTTTTCATCCAGCCTATTCTCTACTTATTCAATTCGGATCACAACTCATTGCACATCTTCATTATATGTTCAAGCCATATAAATGTATATATGCGTATCCTATATATATGTGTACGTATGTACATCTATATATACATATGTGTATATGTACACACATGTACATAAGTATATAATGAGGTATATGATAATGGATTAGCTCTACAGATTATTCATTCAACATCATATGACCATCTGCAAAATAGGCGTTTTTCATCCACTTGATTTTTCCTGTTGGGATAGTTAGACTGAGTTCTTTTGAATGATTATAAAAAATTCATGAAGCAAAGTTTGGGTTATACTTAAGTAAAATAACACACAAAAAGAATACAACTGTAGTTTTATTTATTTAATTTTTTGCATGTATAGAACAACAAAATCCATGATGTCCTATGTATGATACACTAGGCATCAGGGAGACACACATGATCACAGCATTATGCCAGTTTCCACTTTCTTTCTCTTCTCTTCCTAATGTAAAAATCTTTGAAGAACTTCCCATTTAGGCCTTGCTGACATTTTCTCATCTTTTTATGTCCAACAGAGTTGGTGTATATGCTCTTTCACCAACTTGTGGGAGAACTTGACATTCTTGCTTGACTGCCATTATGGATTTAAATAAGATGTAATATACATTATATTGTCAGGACATGAAATGTTACTTGCTCCTGCAGGGGCTAGTGGAAAGTAAAATTAACTCACAATTCATCCTTAAGTTATGCTTTTTTTCCTCATCAAGATGGCTGTCAGCCATAAGGCACATCCAAAGTCACTATAGTGTCTGGAGTCCTTCATGTAGTTCAGTATCATTTCAGGGTTTGTGGGCAAATTAGAAAGCCCTACCTGCCCCCTTTGGTACCCCAGATAGTAAACAGAGTCTCTTGATAATGACAGTAAAGAAACAGTAAATGTCCTCCTCTCTGCCAGGGTCTTATGTATTGCTCTGCAGAAGTTCAGATGTTCAATTCAACTACTCTTCAGTAGTTCCCCATTGTCTATAGGACAAAGTATAAATTTCTTAATCTGGCATTCCAAACTCTTCACAATCTGGGACACAGCTACTTTCCCAATCCGATTTCACATCATGACACTCCTCTTTATGGACCTCACACTCCAGTCAAATAGGCCTTGTTCTCTGATCTAGTCGTACCCTACCTGCATCTGTTTTTGCACAGACTAGACACAAGCTCATTCCATATCTGCAGGGGATTCTCATTTCCCTTCCTATTACCCTTCCCTTTCTTCAAAGACCGACTCAAATATTGTCTCCTCTTTTCTGATCTTCCCAGCTGGAAGTGAGCCCTCCTTACTTGATTCCTTCATATCTCTCTGATTAGTAAGAATATCTGTTGCTAGTGTAATTGAAAAAAAAGAAAACAACTTTCAGACAATATTTTTTTTTTAGTTGAGACAAATGTTTAAGAATTTTCTGTATAATTCTGAAATTTTAAAATTATTTTGAATCAACATCATCTCCCAAATCCTGACTCATGATTGTGGCCTGGAGTTGACCCTGGATCGTTTAAGGACATATCAGAGACTCAGTCTCTGGCAGGTCCTCCTAAGCAGTAAAGGCTTCAAGGACAGAGCCCATGATAAACTACCCACCCATTGCTCATGAAAAGAACCAACACCAGAAGATTGGTCCCAGGAAGATGATTAACTTGGGGGGTCATGACAACCCAAGAAAAAGACAAAAGTACAAAATGTATCATGATATAAAACTGGGAAGTACCATGATACTTGAGGAGGAAGCTAGATAGTTTAGTAGATAGAGCATGGGATGTGCATTTAGGAGGGCCTAAGTTTGAATCCTGGCTCAAACAATTAACAGTTCTGAGACCCTAAGGCAAATCAGTCAACCTGCCAGCCTCAGTTTCTTCATCTGTAAAACGGGGATAATAACAGCACCTGCCTCTCAGGGCTGTTGTGAGGATCTAGTGAATCAATATATATAAAGTGCTTTGTCAACCTTAAAGTTGCTTTTTCAATATTAGTTATTATTATGATGCCCAAGGAAAAATGACAACTTTGGGAGTCAGTTCATTCAGCAATTCTGATACCACATAGACCAATGAAGGTTGTTGACCAAATCCTGCAAGTGTTGACGTTCATGAGAAGCCCATAACTTCACACTGTGTAGATGGATCTCAGTAGAAGGTATTTCTGAGGTTTTCTACATGTGTACCCATCCCAGGGGACCTTGATGGCATAGACCAGGGAGGTCTATGGAGGACCTCTGACTTAGAGGGCCAAGGAATGAGCTCCAAAACCTCCATTTGAGGAGAGGTTCCAGCATAACCTTCTAATTAGTTTCCACCAGTTGCACTCCTTTTGGAATTCTTTGGACTGCTCTATCATTCCCTCACACCAGGTACCTTCTCTCTCCACTCTCTGCTTTTCAGTTTTGGTTTGTGTCTTGTCTTCCCCCATTACATTGTAAGCTCTTTGAGAGCACAGATTGCCTTCATTTTTATTTATTTGTATTCCTAGCACTCAGCACAGTGCCTGGCACTTAGTAGGTGCTTATTGACTCATCGAGGTACTATGTGAACTCAACCTCAGGCTTCTACTGTTTGGAGTTGTTCTACTGTTTTTGAGACTTTTTTGTGCCTTACCCCAAAATACCACAATGGAAAGTGTGACAGATTTGGGATCAGAGGTTTGAATCTCAGTTCTGTTACAGTTGATTCATTGTGCTTGTCATAAAAAAGGCTTACATTGACTGTCACTCTTGGGGCTGCCTTACATCAGGGATGAAGGAACTCAGGGGCATACAGGTATTTTCCAAGGGTTCTAAGCTTCAACAATCTCTACTGTGCTACTCACATTTCAGGAGTGGTGGGATCAGATCCTAGGGAGAACTACATTCATAGAGAATAGCACTTTTTACCTTTGCCCAATAGAAGAATGTTTTTGAAGCATTAGCAAATGAGTGTGCCCTTGACTCAACTTCTGGGACTTGTCAGAGCCCACTGACTTGTCTGATACATTGGCTGACGAGGTCAGAGTGAAGCTGATATGTTCAGACCGCTACGACATACCTTGAACTAATTATTCAAATGTGAAAAAGAAGGTAGCAAGGCATAGAGACTGGGAGGGCTGTACAGGACAGGAGAGTTTCTTTTCTTTAGCCTTTACTGATTTGTGTTTAATTCTCCATTAGACCATACCTTATTCATCTTTGTATTACACCTCCCCCCATCACCAGGACCTAGTACACGTGCTCTGCATATAGCAGGTGCTTAATAGATATTTGTTGATGGTGATGAAGCTAATGAATGAAAAAAAGAAAGATCCTATCCTCTATGAGCCAACTATCCTGCTGCTGATGGCTCCAGGCAGCGTATAGATGAAGAGCACCAGGAAGACAATAAGGATGATGAGAATGAAGGCAATGATTATGTACTTCTTGTAATTCCTCCAGATGAGGTGGTACAGGCACTTGAAGGGACTCAGGAACCAGGAGAAGGAGGTGTCCGGGCGGCTGGGAGAGAGGCAGCAAAGATTGGAATGAGTCAAAGGATCCCACTATTTTGCCACTATTTCAAGTGAGTGCCCGTTAGACTCAAGACCATTTCTAAAGAAGACCTTCTCGATCCCTCAAATCCAAAAGTTGCTATTACATGAGAGAAATCCTCAAGGGGTGGGGAAAGGGAATATTTTAAATGATGACCCTTGTCCCTACTATAATGACTAGAATGGTACCTCCACAGAACATTTTGCTGCTGATTATCTCCTAACTCTGGGTTTAAAAACTTCCATAATTTCTTCCTCCAATTTACCTGACAAAGCCTTATAGAATAATAAATGATAATAATAATAATAATAAATAACAATTATAATCATTATTATCCTCATTTTAGAGAGGAGGAAACAGGCTGAGAGGTTAAGTAACTTGCCTAGAATCACACAGCTAGAAAGTGTTTAAAGCAGGATTCAAACTCAGAACCTCCTGATTTCATGTCTAGAGCTCCAAACACTATGCCATGTTGTCCCTCAAAAAATAAATGAATTCATAGATGACAGGTGTTCAACAATGAATGTGCATAAACAAATACTACTTATCCACGTGTATGTGTCATTCTGCTAGTCTGATGTGGAGATTACATAGTTCCTGATCTCAAGGAGTTCACAACCTAGCTAGAGAAATTCAATAAATTAATGTGAAACAATAGGAAATGACCCAAAAAGAAGCATTAGACTCTTGGTGTAAGGCCCCCAAGGTCCATGGAATGGGTCCTCAGGCTTGAAAAGTTTTCCTGTTGAAGCATTCTACTAAACAAATTTATCTGTCCCTCTCTGGAGTGGGGGTGGGGTGCAATGACTAAACCAGGGGTGGGGAGCCCTTAAGTGCACTTTCAGCTCTCTGAAAGGACAGAAAGATGGTCTTCTACTCACTTGGGTTTATCCAGGGGTTCTGGTTCTTTCCGAGCTTTGCCAACCGGGTTTTTTTCAGCTTCCTCAGCAGTGACTAAATGTAACTCGGCTTCTACTTTACCCTATGTCGGGAAGAAAATATTTTAATTCATCTCTGTTACAAAAATCTCTTAGAAGAAAACCAGAAGCAAAGCAGACATCCCATGTGTATAGTACTTTCAGATCTGAACAACACTTGCCTCCCCATATAGGCACTTGCAGGTATCATTATCCCCATTTTATAGAAGAAAAAAACTGAGGCAGTGCAGTGCTTCTCTTTAAGGGCACAAAAATGATTAGGGAGCAGACTTGATCCCACAATCTAGTGTTTGTTTGTTTTCTGATTAGGAACACTGGGAAGTAATTTAACATTCCTTAAGATTCACTGCACATTGATGAACATCTGGCTCTGCCTCTCCAGGAAGATGACAGGGAGCACCAAGGAGTCAAATCAACAACCATTTGTTAAGTACCTACTATGTGCCAGGTATTGTGATAAGCTCTAGGGATACAAAGAAAGGCAACTCCTTACTCTCAAGGGACTCAGATTCTAATGGAGGAGACATGAAAATACCTATGTGCACACAAACTACCTACAGGATAAATTGGAAATAATAAGCAGAAAATTTGAGCTTTGAAGACCTGGAAAGACACACCCAACTAGGTACGTACTGCATTGGCAACAGGAGGAAAATATTCAGGACAGAGGTGTCTTGTTTCCATGTCTTCTTGTCTGTCTCTTCCCCATTGGGGGACAACAAAAGTAGTTACCTTCTGACACCGATCTGACCCTTGTTTTTCCGTTTGTTGGCAGAAACCTGACCTTTCCCAGTGGTTTGGGGAATGGGAGAATGGTGGCTCTCCTTGGTCAGCCTCAGGTTCTCCCTCCCTCTCAGCTAGCTGGCCACAAGGAAGGAGGGTAGCCCAAACCTGGATCTGCTCTGATCTGGAGATAAATCAAGTACCATACTTTCTCTGTATCTGTCTTTCTTTGTCTCTGTGTGTCTCTGTCTCTCTCTGTCTGTGTCTCTCTGTCTCTCTTTCTCTATCATGACAGGAATTGGGAAGAGCCAACCTAAATGACTCTAGAAAAGGCATTTTAATCCTCTTTACAGGAAAAAATTGTAATACATTTAGTATTATTGTTAAAGATTCTCTTTTCATTATATAGGAATCATTTTTGATAGCTTTATAAGCTATTAATTGAGTTAATAGTTTCCCTAATAGTCCATTTACTTGGGAGAGTGCTCCTTATGGAGTTAGTTTCCCCTAATTGTCTATGTGCTAATAGTTTCCATTATATGTCTTTCTGGAGGAAAATTGTGTAATTGGTTGGTGGAGCTCAATTTTGCAGAGGCTCTCTAGCCAAGGTCTAAATATGCCAAGAGTTCTGATCACCAACAGATATGGTGGTACAGCAGCTAGAAATTGGAAATTTATCAGGTACAGCAGCTAGAAATTGGAAATTTATCAATCTGCTTACCACGAGATAAGGATTGTGATTCCTCTCTTTGACACTTGAGAAGTCAGTGAGTTCAACCTCCTTTAACCCTTTGTGGGATAAAAGGACACAGTCACTTGCTGGAAGCAAATATGCCCAGAAGACTGCTGAAGACGTAGATTCCAATGGAAACCAAATAAAAGGTCCATAGAAAAGGATCCCAGACCTAGAAGTGGGAAAGACCTTCAGAGGCCATTTAGTCTAACTCCCCCATTTTACAGATGAGAAAACTGAGGCCCGGGGAGGTAAAGTGCTTGCCCAAGATTACAAAGGTAGTTAGTAGCTGAAGTAGAATTTGAATCTAGGACCTCTGACTCCAGAGATACCGCTCTTTCTCCTGTGCTTCCATGTCTAGAGGCAGCTGCTATTAAGTACCTCCCCTGTTTTGGGGTCTAATTCTCTGCAAGCCTACCCTGTGTGGGTGGGTTATTGATTATCCTAATGAAATGAGCTATCTTCGCACTGCCTCCCAGAATTGGCTGGATGGCCTTGAGTAGCCACAAAGCTTACGTAAAGAGTCAAGGAAGCAGTGGCAGAATCCTTATTGCAACGTTTATTGTAAAATTCCAGGATGTTTGCTTAACGATATTTAGGCTAAATTCCAAACTTACATCAAGAAAAGCATAGTAACTAAAGTTCTGGACCAGGAACTCAGGGTTCAAATCTTGCCTGAGACACTTATTAGCTCTGTGATCACAGGTAAACTACTTAATCTCATAGAGTCTCATGGTTTCCATGTATAAAATGGAGCTACTTCAGTAACTGGATGAATAGAAGTATGTAGAGAATAATTTTGCATATATATATATATATATGTGTGTGTGTGTATATAATGGTGGGGGGTAGGGGGAAGGAAGGGAAGAAAAAAAGAAATTTACTTGATAACTTTGTTGTGCATTTAAAAGGAATAGCAAGTTGTACATAGATTTGCTGTTTCATGTGCAATTATCTTTTTTTGTATTATGTTCTGAAAATGCTTATTTTATTCCACATGTTAAAAATTAAATAAATTTAAAACTATTTGCATCATGGCATTGCTATAAGCAAAGTACTTTGTAAATTTTGAGGTATGATATAAATGTAAGTTGTTAATATTATCCAGTGTCTTTCTGTAGAAGAATCTATGTCCTATATGGGTTCAGGCATGATTTTTAGGTTAATACACTTCCAAATGGAATTTAAAGCAGAATTATAGAATCAACAGCTTAGTTTGAAGGTTATCTGTTAAGCTAAGGGCATTTGTGAAGGGGAAGGAGAAAATGGGAAGGACAGGACACATACAGGATTTGGCTTTGCTATCTGTAAAATAACAGACATTGCCATTTAATGGTCTATTAGCATAATCCACTCACTGATTGAAACTTCTAGGAACCTTGAGTTTCTTCCTTCAGAAAAAATAATTTCTCATTAAGACCCATCCTTTTTATGATTGTTATAACACTTTTAATATATGTTCAATCATTTTTTAGTTGTGTCCAACTCTTCTTGACCCCATTTTGGGTTTTCTTGGCAAAGATACTGTATTGGTTTGCCATTTCCTTCTCCAGATCATTTTACAAATGAGGAAATTGAGGCAAATAGGGTTAAGAGATTTACTCAGGGTCACATAGCTAGTAAGTGTCTGAGGCCATACTTGAACTCAGGTCTTCCTAACTCCATCCACTGTGTAGTATATCCAGCTTTTGATGCTTACCTGCATGACATTG
Organism: Vombatus ursinus; assembly: GCF_900497805.2. NCBI lineage: Eukaryota > Metazoa > Chordata > Mammalia > Diprotodontia > Vombatidae > Vombatus > Vombatus ursinus. Next base: position 12,639,536 of record NW_020954751.1, on the reverse strand, counting down.
AGCAAGTCACCTCCCTGAGCCTCAATTCCCTCAACTGCAAAAGGAGTGGAGTTGGATCATATGGTATTTAAGGTCCCTACCAGTTCCAGATTTGTGAGCCAATGCTTTAAAAACCAGAAGACCCAGTTACTATTCCTGTGACTTTGGACAAGTCATTTTGCTTGTCTGAGCCTCAGTTTCTACATCAGCAAAATGGAAATAATGATGCTGGCACTGTCTCAGGGGATTTTTGTGAGGAAAGTGTTTTGTAAGTGGCAGAGTGCTAAATAAAGGAGCTATTGAACTTTTGTTACCTGTCCCAAAGGGTGCCAACCCATCCCCTCCACTCCTAAGTATAGCCAAATACGAAGCTCATGAGATTTAGAGCAGAGGTTCAGGCATAGAAAGTGTCTACCATAGCATACTAGTGCTGTCCATGTGACTTTCTTGGCAAAGATACTGGATAAAGTCTGATAAGACTGAACAACAAAACAGAATGCTAGAGCCAGAAAGGTTTCACAGATTTAATTCAACCTCCTCTTCCTACAGATGAGGAAAATTGAGGCTTCTCAACTCACAGGCACATCAAGTAATTTCCATTATCCCTAAGTTAAAGGAAATGAGGTCACTAAAGTTTGACTCAAATGAATTTTCCTTATGGTTTTGATAACTCCCTCCTGATGGACAAGCAAAGCTTTGAAAAACTAAGAACATCCCAATTTGTGGGCACTGATACTTCCTGTGTGCTTTTTTAATGCCCAGCCTGACCAGGTTGCTATGCTGAGAAAATGCTGCCTTTCACAGACAGGGCCGCAGTGTCAGAGGCACATCAATGTCAGAGGCCTCATGGTGAGGCCAGGAGGGCTCCAAGACAATCCTCATGGGGCCAAAGCCAAAGAGAATCTGGCTCTGGGCTCTTCAAAGCCCCAGAGCCCTGAAGGGTTTCATTAACTCTAGGGCTTAAATTACTATTAAGTGCACTAATTCTATAAAATGCTATTTTTATAGAATAACATTTCCCTTGCAGCACAGGCCACTTGCAAAACAATGCTCATTTGGATCAAAATTCAATGACCTCATCTCCTCTAACTTAGGGGTAATAGAAATTACTGGATATACCTATGAGGAGAGAAAGAGGTACATCAGGCAAATAAGCCACTTAACCTAAGCCTCAGTTTTCCTCATCTGAGGAAGAGGTTGAATTAGATATTTGAAACCCTTTCCTGCTCTGACATTCTATTTTATTTTAGTCATAATAATAATAGCTAGTATTTATATAGTGCTTTGTTTGCAAGGTACTTTAGATAAGTTGTCTTATTTGATCCTCACAACTCTGTGAGGTAGATGTTATTGGCATTCCCATTTTATGCATGAGGAAACTGAGGCTGAGAAGTTAAATTACTTGCTCAGTCACTTCTCACTTGACTGAACTACCTTAGGATTTCTCCCCATGCCCCAAGAAGCTCATTAGTAGAATAACCTTGTCATCCTGTAATATCTCATAAGCCTTGGTATTGAACCTCATCACTACCCTCTGCCTTTCTGATTGGAGGGTGGGGGTCATGAACTCCAACCCTCTGTTTAAGGAGAGACTTCAATAGAAATCTATCCTGCCCTATAGGAAAATAGAAGGGGAATGGGATGAGAGAAGGGGGAGAGATAGAAGGGAGGGCAGATTAAGGGAAAGGATATTCAGAATGAATGCCATCTTGGGGTGGGGAGAGGGGTGAGATGGGGAGAAAATTTGGAACTCAAAATCTTGTGGAAGTGAATGTTGAAAACTAAAAGTAAATAAACTTAAAAAATAATAAATTTAATGTAAAAAAAAAAAAGAAAAACAATTGGCATGCTGTTTACATAATAAACTATTCATGGATGGGAAAAAAAAGGAGAGACCTCAACTCAGGCATGTCCTCACAGTCTTCCTGACTCAGAGGTCAATTCTTTAATCACTACATTGTGCTGCCTCTCATTTCCACTTTATGGGCAAGTAAACTGAGGCTAAGAGAGATGAAGTAACTTGCTTATATTCTCACAGCTTGTAAGTATCAAAGCTAGGACTAAGTCTGACTCCAAGTCCAGTGCTCTAATGTGAACCTTTTTGCAATTAGTCCAATGCCAACATTCTGAATTCCTGAGGGCATCCTTGGGGAGCCAACAGTGGGATTCACTAACAGTCACACTGAGCTGTCCCTGCAAGCCTACCTGTCCTTAATGGAAATGTTATTTTGGGGAGGTGAGTGATGTGACAGGTGAAAAACCAGGCTTACTTCCATCATTTACTTGACACAGAAAAAAGGTCTCTCTGACCTCTCATTCTTTTTCCCTCCCCCCAATCCCTATCGGGGCCAGGGAAGCCCTACTACCTTACTGCACATTTGTTCCACATGAGCAACCCTCAGTGCTGATCACAGGAAAGGCAAGGCAAGGCAAGGCAACATCCGTTTATTAAGTACTTACTATGTGCTAGGCAGTCTGCTAAGTGTGTATGTTTGTAATAGGCTCTGACATCTACCCTGATGAAGCAAGGAGAGGTTTATATAGAGACTGGCACACTGGAGTTAATTATGAATTAACTGTAAATCTAACCTACTCAAGTATTTTGTGTAAGCTCATGACCAGAGTTAGGAGAAAACATCTAGGTGCCCTAGGCTAGGTTTGAAAATTGCATTCCATCTCTCTCTTCCTGACTCCAACATCCGGTCCCTTACCATGTGCCCCTTCCTCCCACCATACACATGCACAAAATTATATAAGTTAGAAGGGACTTCAGAGACCTCCTGTTCCAATTAAGAACAACATTCCCATCCAGCCTCTCACTTGAAGACTTCCAGTGACTAGAACTCATTATCTCCCGAGCCAGAACATTATAGTCTCAGAAAGATAAAATGTTAGGATGTTTATGCTGACATAAAAACTGAAATCTGCTTCTCTCAAGCTTACAACCATTATGTCTGTTTCAGCCCGGTGGGTCCAAGCAGAACAATTCCCTTTTCATATGATACCTCTTCTAATACTTGAAGATGGATGATACGTCCCTCCTCCTGAGTTTTCTCTCCTTTTCTAAATATCCCCATTTTCTTTATCTGCCATTCCTATGACAAGGTCTCCAGTTCCTTTGCTGTCCTGGTCACTTCTTTTGGGGGATATTTGCTTGCTTATCAATGTCTTTCCTAAAACATAGCACACAGAAATGTCCAATAGTCCAGATATGGTCTAACTAGGGCATAGGACAGTATTTCTTTCATTTTGGAAGATGTGGCTCTCTTATTTCAACCCTAGATCATATTAGCTTTTTGGCTGCTGTGTTGACCCAGATATAGTGAATGTGCAATTAACTAAAACCTATCACTGTATCTGATATCTGACATTGGGGATGCCCAATGCTGTGCTGACCCTGAGTGGCACAGGCTACATTCTTTTAAGAGTAATGCCATGGATTCTTTCTGCAATGTATTTGAAACTGAACCAAGACACAAGGCTATCCTGGATGGTAACGAAAGTCTGTTTCTTTTCTCTGGTTTGAATTTGTGACAAGTGAAAATTCCTGAGAAATCGAGTTTCTGGGTAAATTATGATCAATTTTATTAATCACAGCTAGCAAGTAATCAACAAAATTAGCTAATTTGTTCCTCTCAGTGAGCAAAGAGACCTAACCTGTCTTTAAATACTTACAAAGCCTTTGGAAAAGGGGGTTTGCCTGAGGGTGAAAATCAACTCTGATTGACTAATAAGTGATGAGAGAATGACTATTAGAATGAGAGGTGGGCTTATTCTTATGATGGCCTGGAGGACATAACTCTGATCATTCAGCCTTGGTCAAAGAGACTTATCTATACCTACACCACTCCATGTAGGATAATCTAAACAAAAGGGGGAATCCAATTCCACCTAGATATGTCTGATTAAAACATGGACCAGAATGCACCAATTCACCTAAACTAAAATTTCTTCATCTTTTGATCAGATTTAAGTTTTCCCAGTTGGGTTGTCTTGCCTGATATTTCATTTCATTGTCAGCCCTGTACTTCAGAGGCTGTATGAATAGCCTACAGAGGTTGATTTCTAAATGAAGAAGAAGAGGAAAAAAGACCTTAGTCTCAATTCAATAATTGGCTATTAAAATATGAGAGAAATAATCATTTCTCTCAAATTATTTTTGGGTGAGTTCAATGACCTCATCCCATAGGTATTGCTTCTCATGTCCTGGACCAGTGTTCCAATCAAGCTCCCACTTAGGGATAAAACAAAGAATAAAACATGAGAACATAGATGACCCAAGGAAATCACAGTGATGTCTTATGTGTTTGTGTTATGCTTTCCCCTACTGGATTATAAACTCCATGAGGGCTTTATGATCTTATATGTCCCACAGTATCTGGCACTAGGTCTGGCACCCAGTAGGTACTTAATAAATCTTTGCTGAATTTTAAAAATTGAGCTGAACTTTTTTTAAAGTAACAGATTCGGAGCTAGAAGAAACTTAGAAGTCATCTTGTCCAAACCACCCCTCCCCCTCAGTTTATGGGTGAGAAAACTGAGGGCCAAGGAGGAACCCAAGACCCTTCATTCCTAGGGAGGAGCTTTGGGACCTTTTATTATGTAGATCACTGCTTTGGAGGCACTTTCTCTGCCTAGTTAATTTTGTTTATTCATTCAACAATTATTTGTAAAGCAGACTCTATGGTCAGGCACTATGCTAGATTCTGGGGATGCAAAGACAAAAATGATAGTCCTCTCTAGAAAACCATCCAGGACTATGTTTTTTAGCTATGATCATCATTCCATCACATTTTTTCCCAAGCTCATTTTGTTAGAGGTTAGATTTGAACTTAGGCCTTCTGACTCCCTATTAAGCATTCTTTCCACTTGACCATATTATCATAAATAATACCTGCTTTTAAGTTCCAGAGATAAGCAGTTTGCTCCCTGCAGCGAGGTGGCACAGTGGATAGAGTGCTTGGCCTGGAGTCAGGCCAACTCATCTTCCTGAATTCAAATCCAGCTTCAGACACTTACTAGCTGTGTGACCCTGGGTAAGTCACTTAACCCCATTTGCCTCAGTTTCCTCATCTATAAAATGATCTGGAGAAGGAAATGGCAAACCACTCCAGTGTCTTTGTCAAGAGAACTCTAAATGAAATCACAAAGTGTTGGATACAATTGAAAATAACTAAACAACGATAACATAATACAACAGCTAATACACACACCCACGTTGTATTATGTACATCTGAAAATAATCCTTCAATACTCCAATGGATCTTGGATCTTATCAATGTATTTCTTCCATCAATGGAAATCACAAACTATCCATGCTTGTCATTTCTGTGAAGTTCTTGTCCATGATGTCCCATGAATGTGACACAGGAAATCTGCCCAGTATTATAAAGCAACAGTTTTCAAAAGTGTGGTCTCTAGGCCCAGGGAATTACCTAAGACCTTTTCAGGGGTGCTCTCAGTCAAAGCTATTTTTATAATAATATTATGATGTTGTTTGCCTATTAAAATGTCCCTCTCTTTTCCAATTACAAATCTGTGTGAGGCCAGTTTTTTTTTTCATATACTTCAGCCAAAACAACAAACTGAAATAGATTGAATGCAGAGGCAAATATTAGAATCCAACTGTCTTCTATTGTCAGACATTAAAGAAATTTTCAAGAATATGTAAAACAATGCTACTCTTCTCATTAAATTGACTGGTTTTGGAAAACATAGTTATTTTTCCATTAAAATGTGTTATTTTTGTTAACATGTAAGGAGCTTATTATTATTACTTTAAATTAATTAGCAAATATTTTTTAAATTTATCAGATTTCTAATATGGTAAATTTAGATAGAAATGTTACATAAACAAAAGCTCTTTGGAGTCCTTAATAATTTTTCAGGAATGCAAAGGAGTCCTGAAGCCAAAAAGTTTGAGAACTACTATTTTAAGATCTTTATTTAAGTTCCAATGTTGCAAGGATACCAACGGAACACATAGGTGTCCACAGGTTATCCCTTGCTTTCATTACATGGTCTACCCATCTTTTTCAATCATGAATTTCTTGGATGATATCTTATATATAATTTCTCTTCTAAAATTTCTTGTTTGTAATGTGTTGCAGTTGATATGCATTATCTAGGACATTGGGCTAATTGCATCAAATCCCAGAACTTTGTAGAACTTCCTCAATAAGATTTATAATCACTAAAAGGAGTCTGGCCTAGCTATCTACAAAGGAAAAACAAAGTGAATGAAGAATGCCTTTTGTCCAGATTCAAAATAAGAGCAGCAATGGCAGTAGCAATAGTAATAATAATTGTAATAGTAATAATAATAACATATTTTACCTAGTAAAATTATAGAAGGGACCTCTAAAGTTATCTAGGCCAAACTATACCTGAATATCTCTTCTAAAACATCTTTGATCGATGGTCAATCCAAATTTCACTTAAAGATCCAGTGATTATGAGCTCACTACCTTTTGGGGCAGCCCAGGAGATGTCCAAAGCATTTCACATGCATGACATAGTGTGTGAGCCTCAAAATAGCCCTATGAAGTAGACTTGCCAAGGACTTGCCCAAGGACATAAATCTTAAAAAATGACAAAACTGAGAATTAAATGCAGACTTTTTTTTTTCAAGGCAATCAGGGTTAAGTGACTTGCCTAGGGTCACACACCTAGTAAGTTTCAAGTGTCTGATTTGAACTCAGGTCCTCCTGACTTCAGGGCTGGTACTCTATCCACTGCACCACCTAGCTGCCCTATAAATGCAGACATTTTAACTTCAAAGCCAGGGTTCCTTCCATTAAACCAAATTTCTGCCATCCCAATAATGGATAAAGACTTTCATGTGTTGTAAACTACAGGTTATTACAACCCTGGGACAGATCATTTATTTGTATTGCATTCTTAGCCTTCTCCCAGCACCTGTAGATAATATGATAAGACAGTCATGGCATAATTGTACATTATTTAAGTATTTGTTCAAGGCTGAAGTCAAGTAATGCCCAGTGAAAAGTTAATACTAGAAGTTTTAAGGTCAATTCACACAGAGCCAAAGCTATTTAGAGACTGTCTCCAAAATAATTAACCAACTAAATATATTGAACTGTCAAAAAAAATTTTTTGTCCAGACCTTTAACTTAAATAGTGTAGGGAACTCCTAGTATAGACACTCTTCCCTCAGGCACTAAGAGATTTATGTAAAGTTCTCCCTCTTCATTTACTTACAGTGAGCTCTCCAGCTTTGACAAAAGGCCACCAGCCCCTCACCCGCTTCTGCTGGAATATAGAGATTTTGTTCTCCTCACTCAAGTTGCCAGATTTGGGAAGATCACAGGCCTTGGCAGATTTTGCTCCTCGAGGGAAGCCATTGAGGTTCATCTCTAGAGAGCCTAGAAAGAAAAACCCATATAATTTAATCACAGCAGTAAGAATAGTTAACACTTACACAGCACTTGAAGGCTTGCAAACTGTTTTAAATATTTAATCTCATTTGATCCTTGAAAAATTCTGGAATATCAGTGCTATTATTCTAATTTTACAGACAGCAAACTGAGACAGAGAGGGATTAATGAACTGGTCAGGTGCATAATAGTAGCCAGAGTGTGAAAGCGTGACCTAGGACTCCACAGATGAGTGTAAACTACCTTGGGTAAATGTAAATAGCAAAAGAAACTACAACTATCTCATGAGAACACTTGCACATTACCCTGGGCCATCCCTGGCATTATGCCTTCTTTGTTCTCTTTCTATATAATACCTGGGGTTGGTGTGGGGATCCATCAATCTGTCCTCCTGCTGCCAGGAATTGCATCTCATGAGTAAACTCCCCTAATCAATACAATTAACTCTAATAAAACCTATTAATAATCAAGCTGGCATAGGCTCATCTTTCTTCAGCATCTCAGTACTCTCTCAGAGGGTCTGTGTCCCTACAACATATCAGGCCCCTTATACTTGGCCTTATAATTGGCATACCTGGCCAGGATAGTCTGCCCCCCTACAAATCTTATATCCTCACACAGGGGTCATATAGCTAATAAGTATGTGATGAATGATTCATATTCAAGTCTTCCTGGCCCCAAGACCAGAACTCTAACCACCACATCACCCAGTGGCCTCTTTAAAAAAGAGGTTTTCAAACAATTTCTTTCATTCAACAAGCTCTGTACCAGGCACTGTACTTTATGGTGGCATTATAAGGATAAATGTGATCACAAGCTCTACAAAACTTTGAGGAATATGGTTTTCAAGTATGAATTACATTCCTTAGCTTCTGTAAGGTAGCTCAGCTGCTTCGATTTCCCTCCCTTCTTCTACAGAACAAAAAATTACCCTACAGGTTCTTTAAAGAGAACAACACATCCTAAATGTTGAGAGAGAGAGACAATGCAGTTGAAGAGTTTAAGAGAAGGAAGTCAACTTTTCCCAATGAGATATCCCATAGTTCCATACTGTAGGTCCTATTCTGGGGACACCCTCAAGATTTACTGCAAAGGTACTGAAGGATAAAGTATCTTCCATTTGTATAGCCCTTTAGGTGTTACATTTGATTTGTGAGCAGTTAAGAAGAGATGTGAGCACTATAAGCCACAACGGGTTTGTTAAGAACAAATCATTCCAGATTTGCTTCATTTCCTTTTTTGACAGTTAATAGACTAACAGATCATGGGAACATCACAGATATAATATATCTGGTTGCTGCAAGGCACTCAGCAAAACTTTTCATGATTTCCTTGAAGATGGAGAGAAGACATCCAGTTGACGTCCCAGTTAGGTGATTATGCAATTGGTTGACTGATGAAATAAAGACTAGTGATTTTTGGATCAGTGTCGACCTGAAAGGAAGTCTTGAGTGAAGTCTCCAAGGATTTGGTCCTTGGTCCTATTCTGTTCAATATTTCAATTAATAACTTAGAAGAAGCTTAGCAAATTTGCAGCTGACGAAAGTTTGGAGGGACAGCTAGTAAACTGGATAACAGAATCCTGATCTGTAGGGACCTTGACATGGGAGAAGGGAGTGCAATGAATTTAATAGGCTGAAATTTAATAGCCAGGCAAGTCTTAAACTTAGGTTCCAAAAATCAACTCTATTAGTATAGGATGAGGGAAATGTGATTAGCAAGAGAGCACATGAAAAAATTTGGGAATTTTAGTTACATGCAAGCTCACTAGGGGCAGCTAGGCTGTATAGTAGATAGAATTCCAGGCCTAGGGTCAGTAGGATTCAAGTTCAAATCTGACTTCAGACACTTACTAGCTGTGTGACCTTGGGCAAGTCACTTGCCCAAGTTTGCCTCAGTTTGGTTTGGTTTGCCTCAGTTTCCTCAACTGTAAAATGGGAGTAATAATAGTACCTATCTCCCAGGACTGTTTTGAGGATCAAATTTGAGGATAATAAAGTGCTTAACACAGTGCCTGACACATAGTACTAAATCAATGTTAGCTATTATTACCAGTAGTCAGCAGTATCCTGTGGCTTCTTAAAAACTAATGCAGTTTTAGGCATCATTAAAAGATGTCTAGCATCTCGAGCAAGAGAAGTAATAATCACATTTCACTGTACATTGGTCAGACTAATTTTAAGTATTGGATGTTGTCCTGGACACTGCATTTTAGAAAATATATTGTCCAGATGGAATGCAAATATAGAACGGCGAACAGTCACAGTTACAAAATTGATAGCCTGAAGTTAGTGCTATCTGGTGGCCAAATTACCCACAGCTGGTTAATTAATTACTGAATCATGTGACAGCCCACTGCATCCTGCAGACTGGGGAATGAAGGGTAAGAAGCCAGGTACAGGTGGATCTAGCAATACCAATCTTCACCCCTCCTCCCATACCACCTGTCACACTCTAATTATCTCATTTGATCCTTATCATAACTTTGTAAAATAAGTAATGTTATTATCTGCATTTATAAACAAGGAAACTGAAGCCCCTACAGTTAAGAGACATTTTTGCACAATAAGGCACAATCTGCTTAATAAGTGGCAGACCCAGGTTTTCTGACTACCAGTCAGGGTATGCTGGAGTTAGCTTGTATAGAGATTGTTCAATTTTCTGTATGAGCAAGTATTTATACCTACAAATGCTACAAATCAGGCCTTGATTTATTACTTTTATTGATTATGTAGATTTAAAAAGTGATGGATAAAGTGTTAATAATGCAGATTAAACTTAAAAGTTTGCCCCTTGTACATTTTCCCCTGGAGAGCTGGTTGTTAAACCTTTACCAGATTACCACTGCTTCCAGGCTAGTGCTCTTTTTTTACTCCCTTGGCTACCTTTTCTGAAAGTCTCTCTGTCTCCATGTTTGAGAAATACTAACTCATGAAAATGAAGGAGTGATATCTAAAAAATAAAATTAAGAAGTGAGAGGATTATACTGGGAGAAGGAGAAAGGGAGAGGTAGAATGGGGTAAATTATCTCACATAAAACAGACAAAAAAAAAGCTTTTACAGTGGAGGGGAAGTGGGGGAAGGTGAGAGGAAATGAGTGAATCTTATTCTCATCAGATTTGGCTTAAGGAGGGAATAATATGCATACTCAACTGGGGGGATAATAGAGGGGAGGGCAGATTGGGGGAGGGGTAATCAAAAGCAAACACTTTTGAGGAGGAACAAGGTCAAAGGAGAGAATAGAATAAATGGGGGGCGGGATAGGATGAAGGGAAATACAGTTAGTTTTTCACAACATGACTACTATGGAAGTATTTTGCATGACTATACATGTATAACCTGTATTGAGTTGCTTGCCATCTCAATAAGGGTGGGTGGGGAGGGAGGAAGGGAGAGAATTTGGAACTCAAAGTTTTAAAAACAAATGTTAAAAATTATTTTTACATGCAACTGGGAAATAAGATATACAGGCAATGGGGTATAGAAATCTATACTGCCCTACATGACAATAGAAGGGGAAGAGGATAAGAGAAGGGCAGGGTGATAAAAGGGAGGGCAGATTAGGTGTATAAATAGCATTTTTAAGAAGTTTAGCAACGGACAGGATAAGAGAGATGAGATGGAAGCTGGATTCTGTAGTATAGCCAAGGGAAGGTTTTTTTTCCAAATTGTGAAGAAATGGACATATTGAATTATTGAATGAAATGTGGGTTATTACACACCTGGGGAAACTATAAGAACCAGTCTAAATTTTTATTTAATCCTAGGCTTGTAGATGATGATAAAAAAAATAGTTACAATGTAATTGTACATTACATGGGGACCCACAGGTGTTAAATGTTAAATGAAAAATTAATTCCAAGGTGCTCAGAGACAAACCACATGGACTTCAATCTGCCTCAGGGACCATGAGGAATTATCCAGAACACATGGAATGTGTTAAGATGTGGGAAGAAATTCAATAGAGAGTCATGTAGCCAGGGTAGGTCTCATTTTAATTAAGCAGTTTTGTTAATGATTCTTAAAAAAATGGTCAAGTCCCCTTTAATTAAATGTGTGGGTCACAATCAACTGTATTCTGCACATTCCAGGGAAGGCAAGTAAATGCTCAGATAAAGCTTGAAAAGGTAGAGCTGTTGACAGACATTGAAATAGAAAACTGACGCAAGAGATGAAACTGAGAAAATTATCCAAAGCAAAGGGACTGATGAGTAATAAAATGAAGAATAAAGAACAGAAGGAGCATCTGATTTGAGTTGGACTGATAATACCAACAACTAGAAGGAAAATGCATAGCAAGCCTGCGGTGGTTATTCTGTGAGAAGCAATTTACTCCTAAGTCTGGGCCTCTAATGGTAGCTAGGTGGCCCAATGGATAGAGCACCAAACCTAGAATCAGGAAGACTCCTCTTCCTGAGTTCAAATCCAGCCTCACACACTTACTAGCTGTGTGACCCAGGGCAAGTCACTTAACCCTGTTTGCCTCAGTTTCCTCATCTGTAAAATGAGTATCTGTGCCAAGAAAACCCCAAATGGGGTCACAAAGAGTTGGACATGACTGAAAAATAATGCAACAACAACTGGGCCTCTGGGCTGTTGGGAAATGGTGGCCAACTGGAAATATTTCATAAAGAAGCCAACACATTGATTAAAAGCTGGAAAAAATCACTTTTTGAAATTATCTTGTCACAGTTGGGAAGGCAGGACTATTGATAGGTAGAATAGGAAGGTGGCAGCTATTGGTAAACACCCTGATGAGGCACCAGACCCCTTCCCCTCTGAGACTGCCAACCTACAAAAGCAGCTGTGACCCAAACTTTCGAGAATCTTTATTCTATGGAGCTGTCTATGTAGTCAGGAGGAAGAGTAACAGAACCAGACGGACCCTGGATGACAGAGGAGCAAGCAGAGCAGTTTACTTATCTAGATACTTTTTCTGTGCTGGTCATGTATGCCTCTGGCGAGAGTGTATTGAAAGCTGCTGGAGGACTTAAGACAGAATATACCAGAGAGCTAGGGAGTAGTGGCTCTGTCACAAGGTCAGTGATACATAGTTAGTTTATCTAGGACTGGTGACCTAAACTAAGCAAGGATAGCTAGGTGCTCTGTTACTACCTCCCGGCTTCTTGTGGGTTTCACCTCCTTATTAATCATTTTCTGGTCCTTTTTACTCCTCTAGTTGAAAGGTCATTCTCCTTGGCAGAGAGAATAGAAACAAAATAAGAATTAAGTAGTTCTATCTTCTGTCTGATGTCTATCACCCTGCCCTATCCCTTTTGTCATCACTCCCTCTTCCTCGATGTAGCTTAAAGGAAAAAAAAAACATCCTTCATTTTCCTCAGTTCATCTCCTCAGTTTCAGCACTGTGGACACTAATACATACTACAGAAATGTACTAAATATGATTATGAAGCAATGAGTCTGAGTGTAAAGTTGAATTCCGTGGTTCTGTCTTAAAGAGGTCTTTGGAACAAAGCTCCATGGACTATAATTCTGAGGTCAGCCCTTTGAATGAAAAAAAAAAATCAACTAATGACTCCTCTTTTCAAATAGTAATTCGCAATTATACTGTCCTTTAAGATGTGCAGAGTTCTGTCACCACACTATGAGGTAGGTAATTCACACATTATTTTCTGTATTTGCTATTTTACTGGTGAGATAATAGCATGTGAGAGTTAAAATTACTTGCTCGTGATCACACAATTATTAAGTGTCTGTGGCAGGATTTGAATCCAGGCCACCTGTCTCCAGTGCTATGCATCTTTCCACAATGCCATTTGGGGTTTTTAGAAATAGGATCGTAAGAAATGTTCAGGGCAGTCTCATCTTAAGAATCCATTTTGGATGTTTTCTGGGAAAAGGCCCAATTGTCATTCCCCACAAAGTTCAGTGTGACTTCTCAACACTGCCCTCCCCCCTCACCCACTGCCTTGTATCTCTTTCCTTCAACCAGCTAATAAACCTTTATGCTATTTTTTGAAAATCGCAGTCAATTCTTCTACTCCCACTGGTTGTAGCTCATGGTTATAGATGTTTGGACTAGAGTAACTGGCATTTGACCTTGGCTACCTTAGAACAGATCACTAATTGTCCTAAACTGATGTCTAATCATGTCACTTCCCGGCTAAATAAATTTTGCAGACTTCCTACTGACTTTTTGGTAAAATATTATTTCATCTTTGACTCTCTTTTGAAAAAAATGTATTTTTGTTTAAGTTTTATGCTGTATGTAATTATCAATACAGTAGTAATATGAATATTTATAAAAATAAATATATATATATAGGGAGATTTGCTCAAAAAATAATTTAGTGGGTGAAGAATCAAAACAGTTTGGAAAACTTTGGTATAGAAGCCTTAAAACTTTTGATAAAAGTGAACAAATAGAGGAACTAAGTTCAAATTCCAGTTTTGCAACTTATAAACTGTAAATTACTGAGAAAGTTACTTAACAGTATATTCATGTCATACTTCCAGCAATTCTTCCAAGTGAAATTCTCTGTTTAATGGTGTAAATTCATATTTAATTTTACCCCACTACTGCACACACACCAAAAACAGTTTTGTTAATTTCTGAAATATGTATTTCTTCTCTGTATTAAACTTATAATAAGAAAAATGTTTCATTCGATATTTGAAAGAAATTAGGAAGTATGTTAATTTTATAATTGTTGAATAATGATTAAAGAATTAAAATTTCGTTCTCGAGAAAACAAAATAAAACAAAAAAAGAACAGATCACTAGATTGAAGTTATGGATCATCTTATTTCTCCCTTCCTCCCTCCTTCAAGAAGCCTTCTCTAACCCCATACCCAATAAGTGATTTTTTCCCACTCTCTTTTCCCATAGTGCTTTGCTAAGACTTCTTTATTTCTCACAAATAGTTATGCATATATAATATGGGTATATATCTATGTATATATATATATACATATATATAGGTATATGTATGTGTGTGTTTCTATGTGTTTGTATGTATATATGTGTACACACACGTGTATATGTATGTATATATACATATATGTGCATATATATACATATATATATATCCTCCCTTTTAGACTGTTAGCTCTTAGAAAGCAGGGTCTATGTCACAACTATTTCTGAATCCTCAGTGCCTAGTATGAACCTTGCATACAGGAACAAGATACATATTGAACTAAGTTGAACTGCCTTCAAAATCCCCAGCAGATGGGAAGCTCTTTTATTTTTAGAGCTTTTTAAAAAAAAGTACACTTGATATCTTCCCTGAATAATCCATTTTAATATTTAGTAATTATCATTGTCATGGATTGAGGGTTCTACTAACTGGTTAAATGTTACTTGATTTCTCTGGGGCGTCCTCAGTAAAATGAAGGTATTGGCTTAGGTGATTTCACAGTTAACCTTCTAGTTCCAACATTATGTATTTTATGCTCCAAAGCCCATCTTGGATTGAAGCTCTCCCAGGGTCTGAAAGTTTATCTTTCCAGACTTGGTTCACATTGCTTCCTCTTATGCACTCCATATGTAAGCAACCTGGCCTATTTGCTGTTCTTCACATACGGCCTTCTATTTCTCACCTCCATGCTTTTGTACAGACTTTACTCTGTGCCAGAAATGCTCTCCTTTCTCTTTGCCTCTCTGAATCTCTAGCTCCTTTCAAGGTTCAGCTTAGGCACCACCTCCTACACGAAGCCTTTCCTGATTCCCACAATTGTCTCTACTCTGCCCAACTCCCAACATCACTCTATGCTGTACCTGTATATCTGTTGTATACTCCAAGAGAATGTAAGCTACCTGAGGTCAGAGACTGCTTGTTCTTTGTCTTTTTATCATTAGAACCTAACATATCTTGAATTTGGATTTTAGAATCATGGATTTAGAGATAAAAGGAACCTTAGGGGTCATCTACTCCAATCTCCTCAAAAATGCCTGTTAAATTGAACAGAATAAAATTTTTAGACCACTTGTGTTTCATATAAAATGTCTGGGATCCCACCCATGGCAACACTAGCTCAGTGGGAAAGGAGAAGATCGATATGAAAATGTGGCTCTTGCAGAAAGTGGTATCTGAGCTATGTCTTTAAAGAGGCCAAAGATGTCAAGAAAATTGACATTGAAACTTGGTTCCAACCTTCAAAAGGCCAGTGAGTGTGGAGTTCCTGTTTCTTTAATCTTGTGAAACAAAATACATCTTTTCAAAATACCATGTTCTTCAGGAATCCTTCCAGGTTCCCCCAGTCACTTGAGCCTTTGCCTTCCATCCACTCAGTCTGAGATCTGCATATACCTAGTTAGTTATCTTCCGCATTAATATTTAAGCTCTTTGAGGGCAGGGACTTTTTAAAATAAATGCTTTGCCTTTTCTTGTATTATCAACGCTTAGCATAGTGCCTGATGCATAGTAAGCACTTATTGAATATATGCTTATGGATTGATTGATTTAGTAGAAGGTTGTGCTTGAGCCAAGTTTTAAAAGAAACTAGGGATTTGCTTTCCCCATAGCAACCCAATAAGGTAAGTAACACAAATAAATATCATTTCCATTTTAATAATTTAATATTTAAAAATTTTAATTTAATAATTTTCGCTAGTGCTGTAATGTTTGTAAAATGTCAAGAGTTGGAGGTGAGGAGGAAAAACATTCCAGGCCTAGAGGACAACCAGTGCAAAGCGCAAGAAGCAGAAGATGGAGCATCCTGTTCAAGGCCAACAAGTAGGCCAGTGTACCTACAGCTCAGAGTGCATGGAAGAGATTCAAGTATAAGAAGATTGGAAAGGTGGGGGTGGGGCAAGTTGGGAAGGACCATAAGTGCCAAACAAGAGGACTTTACATTTAATCCTGGAGGTAACAGAGAGCTCAGAGGAGTTTATTGGGCATGGTCAGAGGTAAGTTTCTTGGGAGCAGAGACTGGTTTTGTTTTCATATTTGTATCCAGAAACCTGGCACACACAGTGTCTGGCACAGAGTTGCTACTGTTGCTTGTCCTTTGTTTTTGAAGAAAACCAATGACATCATGGGGTGATGTCTTGACTTGTACTTGATTTGGATTTAAGTGAGGCAGAGTTGTGCAAAGTCATCAGCTTCACTTTCTCTTCCAGAGTCATCAAAGTCCAGTGGCAAGACAAAAGTCAGGACAACTGGTGATGGCCTGAGATGCCGTGGATGACCTTGGCATCTTTGATGTCTGACCAAACTCTAAGCTCTCCACGGCACCTGCTGCAGCTGCCTTCATGGCCATTGGAAAAAAACCCATCTGCTGCCCATTCTGCTGGAGGAAGTCTTCACATGCTTAAAGTAGACATCCCCCTAAGTCACTGATGGGTTTGAGGCCTGTCCCTTACCCTCAACCTGGTTTAGCCCATCTGCTAATGTGATTTACCAGGGTATGGACACTGCTCATGTTACAGCTTCTTGGAGCCACAGATAAGAGATGCCAGGTGGACACCAAAGGTAGATGAGCAGCCCTGAAAGGTGCCCATCAAGCCCTCACACCAGAGGTGCTAGTTCTATAGCACCTAGTAGGTGCTTAATAAATACTTGATGATTGTTTAAGGACCTACATCATTACACCCCGCGCGCACACACACACACACACACACACGCGCACACACACACACACACACACACACACACTGGTACTAGCACACCACTCCAAATCACCTTGTACTTATTTTGTGTCTACATATGTATGTGTGCATCCATCTCTATATACACATAAAGTCTTAGTATGATTTTGAACTTTAATAATAAGCTTAAATAGCTTAAACCTGCACTATGGCATTTGGGACATCCTGCACATACATACATACATGTATGTGTGTCTCTACATACATGTAAACATGTGTATATATCTGTATATTTACCCACATATTCACATGCTTTCTCTCACTCATTAGTACATAAACTCCTTGAGAGTTAGCACAGTTTTGTTTTTTGACTTTGTAGCCCAATCACCTGGCGCAGTGTTTGGCATATAGAAGGTGCTTAGGAAATGCTTATTGGTTGACTGATTGAAAACCTTTGTGAACTATAAAGCAATATAGAAATGTGAGCTGTTATTTTTATTATGTGCTAAATAAATAGGAACAGCAGGATGGAAATAGTAAAACGATATATGACTAGGCAAAATAAAAGATATCATGAGGAAAGAGCACTAGACTTTGAGTCAGGAAGGCCTGGGTTCAAATCTTACTTCTGACACTTCTCAGCTGTGTGACCTTATGAAAGTCTCTTTACCTCTATAGGCCTCAGGTAACTCCTTTGGACTTTTTTTTTTGATAAGGCATAGACAGGCTGATTTCTCTCTAGGTGGAGTTTACCATGCCGAAGAAATCACAGATCTGTCTATATTCCATCTGTCTATATGACTGGACGGTATAGTATTCTTGTTAGTGTGTCTATCTTAATTTGTAATTTGTAATTTTTTGGTCCAAACCTGTGATTTCCTCATAGGAAACTTCAGGTGATAGATACTTAGTACTTGTGTGTTTCTGGGCAAGTGACTTAACCTCTCCAGGCCTTAGTTTTCTTAACTGTAAAATGAGGGGACTTGACTTTGAAATTCCTTCTTGCTCTAAGGCTATGATTCTATGAGTCATCCAATAAGCAACCCATTCTGTTGCATATACTCTTAGAGAGTTGCTTGGGTCCCTGAGGTTAAGCGACTGACCCAGGGTTACATATTATAAATCAAAGGTAACACTTGAACCCAGGACTCCCTAACACTAAAACCAGTTCTCTTCCATTACTCCATACTGTTTTTCAATAGTTAAGTCTATTACTACTAATAACTGTAAACTCTTCGAGGGACGGGGAGCAGGTTCAGTTTTTGGAGGACACGGGGCAGCCACACTATGTAATGAGCCAGACTGCTCATGTGCACTCAGTGGGGCTGCCAGCTTACCCAGGAAATCATCAGAGGAGAGCCTTTCAAAATCCCACACTTGGAGAACAAGCTCAGTAGGAATTTTCCGCTCTGTCTTTTCTAAGGAAAAGATGTTTTCTCTTTTGGAGATGACCAGTTGTTTCTCAGCAGGGAGATACTGAAATGGAAACAGGAACCTCCAGTTGAAGTTCCCCTCTCCAGTCAGAGAGTTATAATGGACGTCAGTCTCCTGCTTATCATCTTCCACACCTTTTAACCATCTGTATGAAGAGAGCAAGTGAGGGTAAGGGAATACACATTTATTACATAGCAACTATGAGCCAGGCACTGTGCTAAGCACCTTAAAATGTTATCTCATTTGGTCCTCAAAACAACCCTGTGAGGCAGGTGTCATTATTATCCCCCTTTTACAGTTGGAGAAACTGAGGCATACAGAGGTTGAGTGACTTACCCAGGGTCACACAGCTAGTAAGAGTTGGGGTTTAGATTTGAACTCAAGTTTTCTTGACTCCAAGCCAAGAGCCTATTTACTATCCTAACTATCCTCTGAGTATGACTCACTACATCAACCATCTTACTATGCTTTAAAACATTTAATTGAATTTTCATTTGAAAAAGAGCATTTTATCTCCCTTACCCCAACCAAAATAAAATGGGAATTCCCACAGCCTTGATTATCTGAAGACAATAGCAATTACTTCATGTTAACATGTTTAGCTGGAGACCACATTTTCTAGGGTGGGCTGGGGGTCTGGAAATTCCCGTCTGTCCTTTTCTAAAATTTCTCTCCCTCTTAGGAACTGAGCTGTGATATTTATGTTACTTGTCCTGGAAAGAACACTGGCAAAGAGTCAAATAAGCTGGATGCCCGCTCTGACTCTGTTTGGCTTTGAGACTTTGAACTTTACTTATTTTATATTTATATTTATATTCATATTTTATAAAAAATAAGGTTTCTCATCTGTAAAAATGGAATAACTATACCTTGGCTGATGACCTCCCAGGGATGCTGTGCTGATCTTAAGGTCTAGAGCACTAACTCACAAATGAAGAAACTGAGGCTCGAAGAGGTAATTTGAGTTATCTTGGGTCAGACAGATACACATGGAGATAGGATCAGAAGCTATGTCTCCTAACTCCAAATGTAATGGGGGAATTTAGAGCTAAGAAGACTTGGGTTTGAATTCCACTTGTGATACATGCTGTATGAGTGACCCTGAGCAAGTCACTTAACGTCTCCAAGTATCAGTTTCCTCACCTGTAAAAGGGGAATAATATTACCTGTTGCATCTGCCTCATGTGGTTGTTGTGAAGCTCAAGATAATGTATGTAAAGAACTTTGCAAACTTTAGAACCCTTTATACTCTCAAGGCTATTATATTATACTCATCATCATCATCAGTCATGTGCTTTTGTGATAAACAAGCTTCTCATACTCTTCCAGATGCTAGTGTCAGGAAGACCTCAGTTCAAACTTGGGTTTCAGATATTTAATTTGCTCTATGACCCTAAGCAAGTCACTTAACAACTCTCTTTGTCAGTTTCCTCATCTGCAAAATGGGGATAATAGCCCCCGTCTCCCAGGGTTATTGTGAGGATTGCACAAGGTAATGTTTGTAAGGCTCTTGACAAATCTCAAAGTATAAATGCTAGTTGTTATTATGGTTAGGGCAGCAATGTGGCACAGTGGATAGAGTGATAGGCCTGAAATCAGGAAGATTCATTTTCCTGAGTTCAAATCTGGTTTCAGACACTTACTAGCTGTGTGACTCTGGCTAAGTCACTTATCCCTGGTTGCCTCAGTTTTCTCATCTGTAAAATGAGCAGGGGAAGGAAATGGCAAACCACTCCAGTATCTTTGCCAAGAAAACCCCAAAAGGAGTCACAAAGAGTTGGACGTGACAACAGCAAAAAGCACTATGTTTGTATCTACTTTGATATGTACACACTGTTATCTGCTATTCAGATATTTCTGGTCCATCTTTATATCCTCAGCACCTTGTTCAGAGCTTGCTACAGAGTAGGCACTTAATGCATTTATTGCTTGTTATTGTTTGTTAGTTAACTGCTTGACTTGTTGCTTCAAGTTATTTCTAATTTTGCAAGTAATTTCATATTTCCATTCTGATCCTATGAAGATCTTGAAACAATGAGTCACTTATAAGGTGGAACCAATCAAGAGACATTTATTATGAGCCTACTATGTACCAGGCACTGTGCTAAGCAGTGGGGCTACAGAAGAGGCAAAAGAGAGTCCCTGCCCTTACAATCTATTGGAAGGAAATCTTTGGGAAGGAAAGAAGCTGCCAGCACAGCCTAGCTTGAGATAAAGGTTCTTTGACCTCTTCTGCTGAGTTTTGTCTCAAAGCTTCAGGTAAAGTCCTATAAACTTTCAGCTGCTACGCTAAGGTATAAAATTTATAAAAATGCACACAGAACGAAACAGAAAGCTGAGAAAGGGAGACAAACAGGTTGATTTTGTTAATACGAATTAAAAATTTCTATCTAACAGAAATTCCTGGTTTCATGTATAATCTTCTTTATCTATGCATACTGGTATATTTGTGTTTGTTGATGATAGTCAAGTTCAAAATAAAAAAAAAAAAAGAAAACTAAAAAAATATTTATGCCCCACCATCTGGGCATAGTGTATATTGTAACAATAAAGAAAAAGATGAGGTCTGGTTTTAATTTGAGTATTATTGCCTGTTATAAGATACAACTTTTTTTAAAAATCAAACACAGGACTGTCTTTCTAATTTCAATAGGGTTAGGAAGCTGGGGAAATTTGAATGCAGGTTCTAAGGGTTACTTTGTTGTTGTTGTTCAGTCATTTTCAATCATGTCTAACTCTTTGTGATCCTATTTAGGGTTTTCTTGGTAAAGATACTGGAATGGTTTGCCATTTCTTCTTCCGGCTCATTTTACAGATGAGGAAACTGAGGCAAACAGGGCTAAGTGACTTGTTCAGGATCACATAGCCAGTAAGTGTCTGAGGCTAGATTTGAACTCAGGTCTTCCTGACTATAGGCCCCGTACTCTATCCAATGTGCCATCTAGTTGCCCTCAAGCATTGATGTATACCCATATACCTAGATGGGAGGGATTGTTATCTGACATTTTAAACAGCTTGAAAAGATAAGCGTCTCACTTAAACTTATCAAGAAATGGAGTATAGTCAAGTCCTCAAAGTGGATGT
Source organism: Vombatus ursinus (assembly GCF_900497805.2). Lineage (NCBI taxonomy): Eukaryota > Metazoa > Chordata > Mammalia > Diprotodontia > Vombatidae > Vombatus > Vombatus ursinus. Next base: position 12,618,089 of record NW_020954751.1, on the reverse strand, counting down.
TTCCTGTGAGGTAGTAACTGCCTTAGAACAAAGCAAAACAAAACAAAACAAAAAAGAAGAGTAGTCATTTGCTTAAATGAACTTACCCTTTAACATAAATATCACTAGATTTTTGTCCCGTGAAGATATTTTCATCCTCCAGAATGACATCTTCTGTATTCCAGATTATTACTCTTAATTCATAACTGAAACAGAGAGAAGTCAGCATTAAGTTATAGACAAGACACTTTATTGCATAGGACGGAAAATACTAGATCTGAAATGGGAGATTCTAGGTTCATATCCAAGCTCTTCCATATATTAGTTGAGAGAACTCGAATGAGTCATTCAACCCCAGTATCCCCATCTACAATAGCTAGTAGTTATATGGTGCTACAAGGGCCACAAAATGCTTTTGGTAAGTTTTCTCATTTGATCCTCACAACTCTGCCCCAGGTAATTTTCTGAGGCTATAAATTATAGGTGAATTGTCAATCTGTTTAGTACTAGCTTTCAAACCAGGAGTTTCTCATATAGATAAGCAATAAGCCTGGACCCCCAAATTACTATCCCTTATTAATGTTCTTCTTGATAAACTATTGTTGTTATTGTTTGTCCTTCATTCTCAAAGAGGACCATGACATCAGGAAGGTGATGCCATGACTTGCAAGTGAATTGGACTTAAGTGAGGGAGGGCTGTGCAAAGTCACCAGCCTCATTTTCTCCTCTGGAGCCATCAGGATCTAGTGGCAAGATACATATCAGAATGACTGGAGATGGCCTCTAAACCATTTATTATCAATAAATGAATCACAAGTCTATTCATAAAACCTGGTTAAATATTATTAATAAACCACTTTTGTTGTTGCTGTTGTTTAGTTATTATCAGTCACATTTGACTCTTCATGACCCCTTTGGTGGTTTTCTTGGCAAAGATACTGGAGTGGTTTACCATTTCCTTCTCTAGCTCATTTTACAGATGAGGAAACTGAGGCAAACAGGGTTAAGTGACTTGCCCAAGGTCAGCTAGTAAATGTATGAGGCTGGATTTTAACTCAGGTCTTCTGAACTCCAGGCCTAGTGTTCTATGCAATGTGCCACTAATAAATAGTATCATATACAATCATGATTAATATAGCATAATGTCATAATTAATATAGCATGGCATTTTATTGCTAAAACATATTACTTCTAGTAAACCAAATTATAATTATGAAAATCACATCATTATTAATTAGACTAATTAGGAATTATAGGACTTAGGGATGGAAGGGATGTTAGACAGCATCTAACCTAACTTCCTCATTTTAGAGATGAGTGGCTGAAAGGTAACATTTTGTCCAACATTTCATAGAAAGAAAGCGGTAGAGCCAGAACTTGAAATCATATATTTTGAATCCAAATCCATTTCACTTTATTATGATTCTTAGTTGTCTTGTTATTGTTAAATATTCATGGACATAAGTGGCCACCATACCCTTACCAGTGCCCTTGCATACCTATTGCTTGATGTTTTCCAATAGTTGGCCACTGTATCTGAAACCTACCATGCATCTTGTCTTAATTTGGTTCAGAGAGCCACAGCATTCCACTACTCCTGCCCCATCTACTACTACTACAAAAAGCAGGCAGATTCTGAATGAGGATTTGGTCGTATTCACTGCCATTATGGCCACCACGTTGCATCGTCATAAAATGTCCGCATGGTCTGGTGGAAAGGACAGTGAGTTTGAAGTCAGGAGATGTGCATGTGAATCCTAGCTTTGCTAATTAATATCTGTAGGACTCTGGGCAAATGACGTAACTTCTCAGCATGTTTCCTCATATGTGAAATAAGGAAATTGTAGTAGGTGATCTCTCAATTCTTTTTAAGCTCTACACACTAAATTCTGCCCACTTTATGATCTAAATTCATAGCAACTTCTCTATGATCCACAGATTATCTGTGTGACTTGAAATAAGTCATTTTATTTTTTCTATCTTTTTTTCCATCTGTAAAATGGGGAGGGTGGAACAAGAACCAGGAGTTATTAACCTTTTTTGTGTCATCAACCCCTTTGGTAATTTGGTGAAACCCATGGACTCCTCAGGATAATGTTTTTTAAATTCATGAAGTAAAATATACAGGATTAAAAAGAAAACCAAAGATTAGTGAAAATGAAGATGTATTTTTTTTCTAACCTAAAGTCATGGATCCATTGAAATCTATCTATGGACTCTATGTTAAGGACACCTGAACTAAATGATTGCTGAGATCCCTATTAGCCTTAACACTCTACTAATTAAAATTTGATTTTTCAGTCGTTTTCTTGCCCAGGGTTACCCAGCTAGATCTGAGGTTAGATTTGACCTTAGGAAGATGAGTCTTCCAGTCACACTATCCACTGCACCACGTAGCATAGGAAGTACCTGGTGAGGAAACTCTCTCTACAAATGAAGATTTACCTGCTTTGCACTTTATAGTAACAGAGATTTGCCTGGGGCACTGAGAAGTTAAGTAACTTGCTCAAGGTCACACAGTCATTAGGTGTCAGAGGTGGGATTTGAGCCTAGGTCATCCTGTGACTGAGACTGGCACTATCTCCATTTTACCTCATGGCCTCTATATGGTGTGCTTATCTGGTGAAAATCACAGGCAGCTGGACAGTCTGGAATGATTCCCTGATAAGGAACCTGATGTTGGCTGCCCTATACCTTCAGATCAGAAGGGAAAAATCAGCCCTTTGTCTCTCCTGAATAGCAGCTAGGTAGTTCAGTGGATAGAGCACCAGGCTTAGAGTGAGGGAAGACTTACTAGCTATGTGACTCTGGGCAAGCCACTTCACCCTGTTTGCCTCAGTTTCCTCATTTGTAAGATGAACTGGAGGAGGAAATGGCAAACCACTCTAGTGTCTTTGCTGAGAAAAACCCAAATGGGATAACAAAGAGTTGGAAACAACTGAAATGACTACACAACAACCACCCTTCTAAATACACTTAGATGGGTCCCACTTACATAAAACTTCAAGGATCTGGAACTTGATCTGTGTGGGCATACCCTCTATCCATGCAGATGGTGGCCCTGTAATGATGTAGTAAGTTGTTTCAAAGGTAATTGTGTTTTTTTTAAATCACCAACTGGTGGTCAATGTGCCTATGCTGTACTTCTCTACATTTAGTTGGGCTTGACTTTGGATTGCAGATGTACAATCCATCATTGTAAATGTATGCATAGCCATTTCAGCTTAGTGAGAGCTTGTACCCTACTCGTGTAACTTTTGGGCACCTACGGTACTGGCACACCTTAGTGAGATAATCGAGGACTTTGGTTAAGGGCTATGGTTTTCTGAGTTGGAAGACTTAATGGCAAGCTAGTGTATGCTAAGCTAGTCTATGTTAGTTCATGCTAACAGCAAAACCACATTTTCTCCGCTCTGGGCCACTACTACTGAGTCCTCACTATTACCCTCCAATCAACCACATGTGCTATTTGGGTAGGGCATTTTTTATTGAGTCATTTCAATCATGTCCAACTCTTCATGATCCCATTTAGGGTTTTCTTGGCAAAGATCCTGGAGTGTTTTCCATTTCCTTCTTCAGCTCATTTTACAGATGAGGAAACTGAGGTAAACAGGGTTAAATGGCTTGCCCAGGATCACACAGACAGTAAGTGTCTGAGGCCATATTTGAACTCACAGAGATAAGTCTTCTTGACTTCAGGCCTGGTGCTCTATCCGCTGCACCAGCTAACTACCCCAGGGAGGGGATTTAGAATCTGTCACTGGAATAACATCTTTTCACAGTGAGCCAGCTGGTAGGGCCTGCCTTTCTTCCAAGGCACTAGAAAGAACAAAACCATCCTTCTCAAACTGATCCCCATTGGTGGAAGTAATCAAAATCAAATAGGGTTATGTCAAGGGTATGTAAAATATCTCTAGGAATATGAGGTTAAAGGGGAGCAGCTTTAATCCTATCATTGCTGTCCTAAAACATGATCCAAAACTATAGAACCTTAAAGCTGGAAGGGAATTTGGAAGCATAGAATAATTGGAAGGGACCTTAGAGGTAACCTAATCATAGAATCATGAATCCAGAGCTAGAAGAGATCTTGGCGTCCAACCCTCTCATTTTACAGTTGAACAAACTGAGAACCTGGAAGATAAGTGACTTACCCAAGACATGTAAGTTCTGAACATCATGGGTAAAATTTGAACCCACATCCTCTTTTTCCATATCCAGGGCTCCTTCCACTATAACCCAGTACCTCCTACAAGCCCCCTTACTTTACAGTTTAAAACTTAAAATCCAAAAGCTCTTAGTGATAGATGTTGGCTGTTATCTCATATTCCTTGGTCAAATAATTTTAACCTGCAAAGCTTAATTGTCATTTCATAGAAATCCATTTGACCCACCCAATCCAACCCCATGATGTTTGTAGGATGACATCATTATCTCTTCCTAGTGGTAGTGCATTACCCTTTCGGCTTCCTTGGGGAGATGTCAACAGGTGGTCCAGGCTGGGGCATATCTTTGGGAAACATGTCTACCCACATCTGCAGGCGACCCTTTCAGAAGGAAAAACAGAGACCAGTTACCTTCTGGAAGCTTAACATTATTAAGTTTAATACATCTCAGGCTCTTACAAGCCAGCATTTTTTCAACTGATGATTGATGTTAGACCTCAAATTTTCAGTGGGAATTAGCCCCTTTCTTGTATTATTTTATTATTCTGTGAAACTTCTTTATAATAGCAATATTAGGGGACAGAATGAATTTCTCCCCCTATAGTTTTATATCAGACTTTTGCTATAGAGAGATTTAGGGAGGACAAAATATGACACCCAGGATTATTGAATCCCTTATAGAAAAAACCATATGAGAATGGCAAAATACTATATTCCAGTGGGTATATTTCTCCTAGTGCCTAAATTCTTTCTAGAGACTAAACAAAAAGTTTCAGGGACACATTCACATTCTCAGGACCCTTCAGTGTGTTGCTGTAGTGTATTCATCCATCAAAAAGTAGTTATTGGATCTCCACCCAACACTTTGACAGGTATCAATTAACAAATCAGTCAATAATACTTAATAAGTCAATAATTCTCCCATGTGCCAGATACCAAGCTAGGTGTTGAGATACAAAGATAAAAACTAAATAGTCTCTTCTTTTAAGGATAAAAGGTATTGCAAAGGATGAGAAGAACAAAACAAGATCCCTGCCCTCAAGGAGCTTATCATCTACTTGGGGAAATGAGATTAACACACATGAAACATAAGTGAAAAATACAGACCAGTGAATAAAGAAGTGCTAATAGGGTGTAATTGATGATTAGAAATTCATAGAAAATGGAGATCAACAAGGGCTAGGATAATCAGGGAAGGCTTCATGGGAGAGGTGGGATTGAAGTAGGCTTTGACATATGGGTGGGATTTTGGGGGTGAGAAGGAACACTTCTGAGTGTCAGGATACTGATGGAACTTGGGAGATATAAGTTACTCCACTCTCCTCCACCTCCTTCAGCAGCCAGGATTGTTGTGAGCAGGGAAGTTGTGACACAGACCTGGGGCAGTTTGATATTAACTTTGCCCCCAGGTTGATTGATCTGGGACCCAGCTGTGAGCTCTTTGTGCAAGAAGCAAATAAAACCAGTGTTTATAACTTTGGCAGAGAGCTCTTGAGACCCCAAGGAATATCCAGGTTGATTGCTTTTAACCTTCTTGCTGATGGCTTTTATCTTTTATATTTCTGAACTACTTTTAACTGCTTTGGGAATGCTTTTATCTGAAGGTTATTGAATTTTTTTTAAAGAGTACTGTTTGTTTGAACCCTTAAGTTCTAAGTGATCTATTGCTGTAGATCAGGGGCTGGCAAACTTTGGCCCATGAGCCAAATCCTGTTTTTTATGACCTATTAGCTAAGAAAAATTTTACATAAACAAGCAACTCTTACATAACTAATACAACTTTTAAATAAAGTTATATTTTGAAATGTAAGAACTGTTCTTAGCTAGTGGGTCTTCAGACACTTACTAAGCTGTGTGACCCTAGGCAATTCATTTAACCTTCAAAAAAAATAAATACTCTGGGGCAAAGCATCTGGGTCATCTTACTTAATGTTTTGGGACTGGGTCATTAGCATATTGGGCCAGTATTTAAATGTGTGCAGAGCCAAGCTTATTCCCAAAGAGTGTAAACATTGTAAACATTCATAACATAAAATAGAATAAAACATGCAGTCCAAGGGCTACCCAAGGGAAAAGAATGACAAGTTTTAAAGGAAAATTTCAACCAACAAACTACATTTCATAGGGCCAGACATGGTCACTTTCCTACCTGTTCCATTCCTGGCTTATCCTTGTGATACAGAGGTCGGGTTTCTATGTGCTCTGGAACCAGCTTAAATCCACCCTCTGGGATTTCATTCCAGGAATGTAAAACTTTAAGTGCCAAGTGTTCATGAGATTCAACCATCTCATCTAGATGAAAACAAAGAGGAAAAACCTTGAGGTCAATGTGTTCTTACATTGGGACGCTGAAAGAACTGTTATGGATATTTAAAGATAATTTAAATTAATAGTTTAAATTTAAAGATTAATTTAAATATAATGAGATTGGGAGAGCAAGAAGAGGGATGTTAAGGGAGAAAGGGTGAAAGGAAGGGAGAAAGAGAAGGAAAATGGGAGAGGAGTGACCCCTCCCCAAAACCAAAGGTCCAGAACCAATTTCCCTGCACAAGAGAAACTCAATACTACAACAAACTCTAGGGTAAAGCTGACCTTGCTCACTTAATGGGTGCTGCCTCAGTCAAACTGAGACCTGTTAAAGACCTTAACTCGAAAAAGCTAAGGTCCCCTACTGCATCCCTGGCCATCTCCAGTCATCCTGATCTATAACTGGTCACTGGATCCAAATGGCTCCAAAGGAGAAAGTGAGGCTGGCGATTTTGCACAGCCCTCCCTCACTTAAATCCAATTCACTTATATGTCATGGTATCACCTCCCTGATGTCATGGTCCTCTTTGAGAATGAAGGACAAAAAAAAAGGGAAAAAAAGAAAAAATAAATAAAAAAAGAGAATGAAGGACAAACAGCAGCAGAGCTCACCTTGCTAATAATTAGAGGGTGGCCATATATAATCTGTCAGGCCTTGGGAACTGGATCAGTCCTTGCTTTGATCATCAGACAGGATAAGGATTTGTCATTTGCCCTTCTGCAGCACATATAGCCCTTCTTCCTTCTCCCTTTTGTTTAGGGAAAGAATCAACCACTGCTACACTGAAAGGTATGACAATCTAATGCCTTGGGGCATTATATAATAGACCCTTGGGGTCTATGTCAAAGTTACTTTGCCTAGTCTCCACTCTTTACTCCCTTTTGTCCATCCACATCATGTCTATCCCTCCCATGAACCTCTTTCACATTGTTCAACCCTTGTTCCATGCCTTCTGTAACCCCATTCTACTGTTAACAAGCTCTCCTTTAAATGACATCTGTGCCATCAGCCCTTGAAATTATGTTGCATATATTTTGGATTTAATTTTTTTAAATGAAATATGCAGTTTTCCCTGAAAATAATGCAAGCTCTTTGAAGGTAGGGATTGCTTTGTTCTGTCTTGTATCCCCAACACCAAGCATAGTACCTGGCCCATAGGAGACACTTGGCAAATGCCTACTGAATTGAGAGTGGAAGAGAAGGAAAAAAGTGGGGCTAGGAAAAGAAGAAGAGCAGAAAAGAGCTTAACTCATTTTGGCAAATGGTATAGGACTGAAGGATGCATGACCAAGAATGGCCAGAAACATGGTTTTTATCTTAGGCAGAACTAGACTGACAGGGATTATTGACAACCTTAAGTGATTTTGAATAAGGCCATTCAGATGTTTGAGAACTAACCTAGGAGATCTCAAATAAGTGAGAAGTATTTCTCAGTGTTGAAAACACCAACCCTAGGTGGCAGAGGAGGAAAGTGCATCCAGATTTGTGCCTAGCTTATCTGAATCTGGATCTTATTAAGGGAATCTAGTGAAAGTAGAACCCAGAAGCACAGGAGACCCAGCTCCTGAGCCAGTTAGTGCTGTGTATTAGGAAGATAATGGTAGGAGTGTGCCTCCCCCTAGCTTCAATTTTCATGATGCCCTCTCTTCCTTCACCATTCAGATTTTAGGGCCTTTTCCTGACTGAGCCTGATCTTAGGAAAAGGATCCAGTATTTAACATTTCCAAGATCTATGATTTCTTTTTTTTTCCTTAAAGAATTAAGCAATAAATTTTATTTGGAAAATATATGTATGCAGTTGCCAATACAGTCTATCTGATTTGTCTCCAAAGTAGTTATTATTTGAATTTATAGGTGGAAGAAACCGAGGCACAGAAAAGGTGAGAATTTTAATCAGGAGTGCATAATAAATACTTAATGGCAGGACAAGATTGGTTCTCTGTCACAGGACAAGATGTCCTCACCACAGTTCTAAAAAGTTTAAAGATTTCCAGAAAGCATATTGCCAGTTCAGGTGAGTGAATCATAATCTAGAAGTTGTTCTTTTAAAAAAAATTCATTTATTTTTAGTTTTCAACATTCATTTCCACAAGATTTTGAGTTCCAAATTTTCTCCCCATCTCACCCCTCCCCCACCCAAAGACAGTGTGCATTCTGAATACCCCTTCCCCTAATCTGCCTTCCCTTCTATCACCCCACCCTTCTCATATCCCCTTCCCCTTCTATTTTCCTGTAGGGCAGGATAGATTTCTATACCCCATTGCCTGTATATCTTATTTCCAAGTTGCATGTAAAAACAGTTTTTAACATTTGTTTTTAAAGCTTTGGGTTTTAAATTCTCTCCCTTCCTCCCTCCCTCCCTGCCTCATGAGATGGCAAGCAACTTGATACAGGTTATACATGCAAAATCATGCAAAACAGTTCCATAGTAGTCATGTTGTGAAAAACTAATTATATTTCCTTTCATCTTATCCCACACCCCATTTATTCTATTCTCTCTTTTAACCCTGTCCCTCCTCAGAAGTGTTTGCTTGTGATTACCCCCTCTCCCAATCTGCCCTCCCCTCTATTATCCCCCCACTGTCTTACCCCTTCCCTCCATTTTCCTGTAGGGTAAGATAGATTTCCATACCCAACTGAGTGTGTATGTTATTCCCTCCTCAAGCCAAATCTGATAAGAATAAGATTCACTCATTCCCTCTCACCTTCCCACACTTACCCTCCACTGTAAAAGCTTTTTGTTGTCTGTTTTATGTGAGATAATTTACCACATTCTACCTCTCCCTTTCTCCTTCTCCCAGGATAATCCTCTCTCACCCCTTAATTTTATTTCTTAGATATCATCCCTTCATCTTCAACTCACCCTGTGCCCTCTTAATATATATATGTGTGTATATATATATATAATATATATATGTATACACACACACATATATATGTATATATACACACACATATATTTTTCCCTCCAACTACCCTAATACTGACAAAGGTCTCATGAGGTACGAATATCATCTTTCCATGTAGGAATGTAAACAGATCCCTTATGATTTCTCTTTCCTGTTTACCTTTTCATGCTTTTCTTGAGTCTTGTATTTGAAAATCAAATTTTCTATTCAGCTCTGGTCTTTTCATCAGGAATGCTAGAAAGTCCTCTATTTCATTGAATATCCATTTTTTCTCCTGAAAGATTATACTCAGTTTTGCTGGGTAGGTGATTCTTGCCTATCTCCTTTGCCCTCCAGAATATCATATTCCAAGCCCTCTGGTCCCTTAATGTAGAAGCTGCTAAATCTTGTGTTATCATGATTGTGTTTTCACAATACTTGAATTGTTTCTTTCTGGATGCTTGCAATATTTTCTACTTGACCTGGGAACTCTGGAATTTGGCTATAATATTCCTAGGGGTTTTCCGTCGGGGATCTCCTTCAGGAGGTGATCAGTGGATTCTTTCCATTTCTATTTTACCTTCTGGTTCTAGAATATCAGGGCAGTTTTCCTTGGCTTTCAGGTAGTCTAATAATTTTTAAATTATCTCTCCTCAATCTATTTTCCAGGTCAGTTGTTTTTCCAAAGAGATATTTCACATTGTCTTCTATTTTTTCATTATTTTGGTTTTGTTTTACAATTTCTTGGTTTCTCATAAAGTCATTAGATTCCATTTACTCCATTTTAATTTTTAAGGAACTATTTGCTTCAGTGAGCTTTTGGACTTCCTTTTCCATTTGACCAGTTCTACTTTTGAAGGCATTCTTCTCCTCATTGGCTTTTTGGACCTCTTTTGCCATTTGGGTTAGGCTATTTTTTAAGGTGTTATTTTCTTCAGTACTTTTTTGGGTCTCCTTTAGCAAGCTGTTGACTTGTTTTTCATGATTTTCTTGCATCACTCTCATGTCACTTCCCAGTTTTTCCTCTCCTTCTCTTACTTGCTTCTCCAAATCCTTTTTGAGCTCTTCCATGACCTGGGGCTGATTTTTATTTTTCTTGGAGGCTTTGGATGTAGGAGCTTTGACTTTGTTGTCTTCTTCTGGTTGTATGTTTTGATCTTCTTTGTTACCAAAGTAAGATTCTATGGTCTGACTTTTTTTGTACTGTTTGATCATGATCCCAGCCAATTATTTGACTTTTAAACTCTTTGTTAAGGTGGGGGGTCTGCTTCCAGTGTGGAGAACGTACTGTCCCAAGCTTCAGGGGTTTGGTGCAACTGTTTTCAGAGATAATTCTAGAGATCTGTAAATTTTCAGTTCTTTCAAGGTGGTATGATCAAAGGTGAGGTATTTACTCCTTTCCTGGCCTGTGCTCTAGTCTATGATTAACCAGAAGCACTCTTTTCTGCCTTGGAAGTGTGAGGAAGATTTCTTATTCACCGCTATCACAAGCTCTTCCTTGCCCCAGGACAGCCACCCAGAACTGCAACCCAGATCCAAGCCTGGACAAAGCAAGAGAATCCTGCCTCAGCAACAGCAGAGAGATCCCTGCAATCCTCTTCTGATCAGCTTCTTGATCCCTGCCTCTCTCTGTGGGTTGAGAGCTCCAGAAGCAGCTGCAGTGCTGCCCCAGTCCTGGTACAGCCTTGGGGCTCCTCTCTCACTGTGGTCCTACAGACCTTTCCTACTGACCTTCTAAGTTGTCTGCTATTTGTGGGTTGAGAAGTCTGGAAACCACTACAGCTGCCTGTGATTCAGTCCAAGCCTGCTCCAGGTTTGCTGTGGCCTGGTCTTTGTGCAGCCCATGCTGAACTGCACTCCTCTCCCAGTCCGGCGCAACAGACTTTTCCAATCAACCATCCAGTTTGTCTTGGGCTGGAAATTTGTTTCACTCTGTCTTTTTGTGGTTTCTGCTGCTCTAGAATTTGTTTAGAGGCATTTTTTACAGGTATTTTATAGGTATTTACAGGTTTGGGGGAGAGCTCAAGCAAGTCACTGCTTTTACTCCACCATCTTGGTTCCGCCCCTGATCTATGATTTCACTAGTGTGATTAGTGACTCAACAGACGCAAATCACAATGTGTACTCCTGCCCCTCCCCTTAAATTTAGCAGACAGTACTTACAGTCAGAGTAGTAGCAGACATATTACATTTAAAGACATAAAAAACAGTTTTTGAGAGTTGCTATGACCAGAATTTTAACGAGGGTATGGCAACTGGGGCTTTGCCCAAGGGGCACTGAAAGTAAGAGGGTGCTAACAGCCCTTAGGAACAAATAAGCTTGGTGCTTACTGATCAAAAATCATTAGTTAAAAGTAGAAATCCCTCCTCTACTCCTTTATTATACTACTTCAGGTGTTTTCTTCCCTAGTCTAGTCCAATGCCTTTTCTCCTTCTTAGATAATCTCCAAAGTAGCTGCATCATGGTGTGCCAGAGCTTGCTTTCCTGTCTTGGACAATGATACCTTAGGTGAATTCATCCCCATCCCTCACCTGCCTCATGCATAAAGATGTCTAGTTATGCTTTTGACTGTGGCCAAAACATTAATCCCTAAGCTATTAGTGAATCTCTCCAAATTTTGAGCCTCAGACAACAGACACATGGCCCACCTCTGGTTCCGTACTCAAAAACTTTCTAGCTTGGTAGGACCTGCCTACCAGTTGTGTAGAACTATGCCTTTTGTTTTGGCCTCTAAGTCCCCAGGGTCACCTCAATAGGAGATGAATCATAGAAGGCGATTTTTAGTAGACGGTCTTAATAATCATCATGTATACCTCAGTATGAGTTTAAGTCACTGTGAACTTAGGGGCTGGGGATATTTGTTTCTTAAGACTTATCTTGAATTAAGGAATTACAAACTTTTCCTCTAGTGAACGTGAAAATAATTCCAAAAATTAGTAAGTACATGGGGAAGACATATATTTGGTAACAAAGAGTACCTCTTGGAGCCCTGGGATTCACCCACCATGTAATAATTGCTAGCATTTGTATATGTCTTTAGGGCAGGTAGGTGGAGTAGTGGATAGATCCTGGAGACAGGAGACCTGAGTTCAAATATGGCCTCAGCCACTTACTGTGTGATCCTGGGCAAGCCATTTAACCCTGTTTGCCTCAGTTCCTCATCTGTAAAAGAAGAGAAATGGCAAACCACTCCAGTATCTTTGCCAAAAAAACCTCGAATAGGGTCATGGAGAGTCAGATATGACTGAAATGACTCAATAGCATAGTATATATCTTTAAGGTTTGCAAAGTGCCTTATATATGTTAGCTCATTTGGTCTTCACGATAACCCTTAGAAGTAGGTACTATTGTCATTCTCATTTTACACATGAGAAAACTGAAACTGAGAGAAATCATGTGATTTGCCTAGGATCACACAAGGCAGGATTCAAACCCAGGTCTTCCTGACTCCACATCGAGCACTCTATCTATTGTTCCTCTTGCCTTAATGTCCCTAACTTGATACTCCACCAACATGTAAGGCAAATCCAACAAGCACTGATGAAGCATATGCTACAAGCCAAGCATTATACAAGGCACTGGACTCATGGACATCTTTGACAATTTTCTATCTCACAGTCCCTTTCATGGTGTTAAAATGGCAGCTTTTCCCCCCAATCTTGAATTTTCCCTAAGTGATTCAAAGGAAGAATAATAACAGAAGCAGAATACACTTTAAAATAGTTACCAGTGCCCTCCTCAGTGAAGACTGTTTTCCCAGAGAACACCTGGTTTCCAACCTGGATCTCCCCAGGTCGAAAGTAAGGTCCAATCAGCTTGTTGTCTTTGCAGAGCTTGGTGAGTATTTCAGTGGGTTTGGATGTGTCCCTCCAGGCATTGTAACCTTCTCTGCAAGTGAGAGGAAAAGGGACATGAAGAGGGATACCAAGCATCCCAGTTGATTATGACTTATTGAAACTACTGCAGTTATTCATGGAGTCTGTGCTATTTGCCGTCTTTATAGGTTTCAGTTTGCGTGACATTGTGTTTTTCCTTATTAGTATGACATAAAAAAACCTTTGAGTCATGTATATGCATGATTCTGGCTTGACCTGGGGCATTGGATCAGCTTAGTGTTAAAGTCAATATAGATATTTTCTGATTTGACTTTTTTCCCCTTCTAGGATAGCTTTTTAGTTGCCTGTTGCTCAAGGGAAAATCTCCATTTGCCCTTCTCATTTTATTATTTTTTTCTCATGGTCCAATAGACAGTGGCAAAATGTTGCCAATGGTTTGAATTTAAAACTCACTCAGGTTCATTTTTAAGTAATGGCCTCCCTGGCAGCTAGCTTTTAAGTCTCACAACTCCTTTCCCATCATTGCTGGACATTAATGGATTAGTTTGCATCTAATAGCCAACTAACAATTAAATTTTTTAAATAGAAAATGGTGTTCAGAGAAGAGATCAAATACCTTTACTCCATCATACCACTTTCTATTAAAGAGGTTTAAAGCTAAAAAAAATATACCAGGTTACATCAGAACTTAAGTTGAAAGGGGAAAAACTAAATAGAATATAATATAGTTTTAAATAGGCATAATAGTTTTTCTACTCTGGAATAAAGATAGAAGGGTCCTTGAGAGCTCTTTCAAGTCATCCTTACCCCAATCCAAACTTCAAGCATGATTATGAGTAAGTCATTCCAATCAAAAGAGAATTTATCTTATTTTAACAAAACTTTAGAGAAGTGGAAATTTATCAACTTCTTGGTCAAACCATTCTGATACTTAACAACTCTGTTAGGAAACAGAGCAATTTTACAGTTTATCTTGATCGCTTTTTAATATCTCATAATAGTAAGAGCTGACATTTATATAGAATTTTAAGGATTACAGAGCTCTTTAAATATATTATCTGTTGTTATTATCATCATCTTGTTAGCTTTTTAGTCTCAAGAAATAGTCCAGGTACAAGTTATTGTCCTGATATGTGCAGATTATTGCCCAGGTGGACAAAATAACTGAATTTGTAACTGAATAAATTCAGTAAGATATGTTTATCTTCTGTTAGTTCATTAAAGCATCTTTGGGCCAACTCCAATAGCAGACAGAACAATAGGGATGATATTTACCTCATCTTGTTCCTATGTGGTTTGTATTTGCATGGTACAGTGGGAAAAGTACTGCGGACTTCCCCCAAGGAAGTCCCCAGGGACTTTTCCTTTTTCAGAGGACCCAGGTTTCAACCCCATCCTTGCCACTTATGATTTGTGTCACTTTGGGTATTAACCTCCTTAGGCCTACTTTCTTCATCTGGAAAATTAGGGGATTGGATTATGATCCTATATTTTTTCACCAGGTTTCTATATTTTGAAAGCTTTTCATTTCATGTACTTTGAATGTTAGAAGCATTTGGCATAGTGAAAAATGTTCTTAAAATGTCCAGCCTCTTCTGGGCAACAATTCTGGTATAAGCACAGTTTATTCATTGAATTTTCAAGGATCTTTTGAAATCTTTATGTGTAGTTATAGGGGAACTTACCTGCTAGGTTATGAAAGATGGTAATCTTCTGATACATAATTTTGGATGGGTATTTATTAGATTCTCAAATCGTTAGGAATATGTTGCTGCATGTACCATTTTTTCATAATCTACATTAATCAATAGTCTAAGTTCTTTAATGATAACCTTCCTGAAGCTTCTAGTGGAAAAGACCTTATCTTGAATAGCTGTCACACTCTCTCACCTCTTTCTGTAAACACATCCACAATACTTCTTTCCTGACATATTATTGGTTGAGTCTTCTTTATATCATCATCATCATCATCCCTAACCCCAAATTTCTCTTTTGTCACAAATGCTTTGCTTACCTTATTCCTTCCATAGAAATGGAGAATAATGGGTTATGATTCTCTGAGTATGACTTTCAATTTCTTGCAAATTCTTATAAATCAGTGAAACTTAGGAGATTTTTTAAAATTCTTTCGGTATTTACCCAGCACTTAACTAGCTTTCTAGAGTCAGAGAGTAAAAAGATGGGAAGAGGGGATATTTATCCAAAAAATTTGACCATGGAGCTTTAATATCTGGGCAGAAGCTAAGGAGGGAATTTCAGGATATTTCAGTATCAATGAGTACTTTTTGTTTGATTATTTTTCAGACCTGGTACTGTACTTGTTAGTAGCAATGAGAAAGGGCTAGAAAGGTGATTAGCCTCAGCAAAATGGAAGACCTAATATCTATCACTGAATAATTATTATAGGCCAAACCAAAAGCAGATTCAAGGCTTAAAATGAAATGTGGAGAATGGAAAAAAATGGAAACTGTAGAAAAAAATGCCCCACAGTTAGGACCAACTTAACCAATATAGGATTAAGAAGAACGATTTCAAATGTAAAAGGATATAAAATTCTACCTCACAGTCACCTCAGCAAACAGTCATCTGAACAGGAAGACATTCTCCACAGAAGTAGTAATAACTAAGGTGAAGTTCCAACCTCCATGTTCCCCCAAACTAAGCCTCTTTATACCTAAATCAGTTGAAACCTCTGCTTTTTTAAGGAGCTTACCTAGTTTACTTGCTGCTAGTGCAACTACAGAGTATATGAAGCTCTGGGTGTGGTGGCGAGAAGAAAGAAAAGACAAGTGAGGGGACAGAGATAGTTATTCATCCCCAATAACAACCTTCTCATGCTTTATTCTCTGTCCACATAGAGCCAGGATAGTTCTTACCACAACTATCATTATTATTGCCGCAGACTGCCAACCCTTAGCTTACTAAGAGGAAACTTATATTGTAAAGGGACATAAGGTATCCTATTTGCAGATGGTTTCATAGGCCCTGTCCATGGTTCTGAAACAAAGCTGCCTACCATTCCCACCCCAAACCAAAACTTTCATTCTACTTCAAGGGACCAGAATTCATTGACTCAGCACTACTGATCCAAGTTCTGTTTGAGAAGTCAATATCATGGCTCCTTAGTTAGCTGGACTTTTCCAACAGTTGAATCATTTCATGAGCAAAAACCAGAGCACTGAAGGCTGTGGCATATAAGTACAAAAGACCCAAGGTGTGTGTTTCAGGGTGTGTGTGGGAGGGGGGCAGGGAGCTGTGGAATGGGAGAAGGGAAAATACTTACATCTCATACTGGCTCTGTAAGCCACAGATTGCTCGGTGCTTACTGTAGAAGCGGTTCTCCAGGTCAATTTTGGTCTCTCCAATGAGGTCATCTGACCCAATCATGTCATGGTCATATATGCGAACTGTAAGCAGAGTCTCTTTAGGAAATGTAGCCTGAATCTCAAATGATCTAGGGTCCAAGCAGAGAAGATTTCATGATCCAAATGAGATTGATGGTTGGTGACAAACTCACGTTTATGTAGGTTTAAAAAGCACTGTTAAAAAATATCATTGCAGGTACATAGTATGTAATTCTTATTTTACAGATAAGGAAAGAGGTTCAGATAATTTAAGTGACTTGGCCTAGATCACACAACCAGCAAATGTCAGAACTGTGATTTGAATCCAGGTCTCCTGCCTCTTAATTCCAGTATTCATTTTATTAGATCATGTCAAAATCACTTCTTCATTTAACTATTTGTATCAATAGGGCAGATAGGTGGAAGGTACAATGAATAGAACACTGGGCCCAGAGTGAGCTCAAATCTGCTCTTAAACACTTGCTAGCTATATGATTTTGGGCAAGTCACTTAACCTTTGCCTGCCTTAGTTTCCCCATTTGCAAATTTAATAATAGCACCTACTTCCCAGGGTTGTTTTGAAGATAAAATGAGAACTACAAAGTGCTTAACACAGTGCCTGGCACAGAATAAACACTTTATAAATGTTAGTTATTATTATTATTATTATTATTATTATTATTATTATTATTATATGATCCCTAGGAATTGGATCATGCAAGAGGAAATGTGGAATAATGAGTAAAAAATGGGTCTTAGAATCAAGAATATTTAGGTTCAAGTCCTAACTTTGACACATACTGAGTGTGGGCCCCTGGGCAAGTCACCTAACTTCTCAATGACCCAGGCAATTCTCAAAGAAAAGGGACAGAAAAGTCACCAATCCATATTGGTAGAGGGAGTTGCCTCTCCAGGAGTTCCCTTTACCAATAGAATCACAAACCCAGAGCAAAAAGAAAAAGAAAGAAAAAAGGAAGGAAGGAAAGATGACACATAGCTCATATTTTGAAAAAAAATCCTGAGATTTATCTTTATAAGATTCAAATCAATTTTCCATTTTTTCTAAATGAATTATCTAATGCTAATTTTAATTACATGCATAGTAGTCTTCCTTTGCCAGTGGGATATTATCTTGCCAGCCTTCAATGTTGTGTGCTCAGAAAATTTAAACTAATATTATTGTTTAACAAAATTGAACATAATGAGGACAAAATAAGAACAGTAAAGTAAAGGGGCTTTAAGGCTATAGGTGACCTCTGAGCTCACTTTGTCCAAACCATTCCCTTTACAGGGGAGCAAACAGATTTGGACAGGTGAAGTCTCACATTTGGTGCACAGCCTAAGCTAGAAGCCAGGGCTCCAGATTCTTATTCTAGTGTTCTTTCCACTGTCAGGTTGCATGCGTGTAATACTTTCTAATGTAATGGAAATGTTTCTAGATAATCTGGCTGCTTCCTCAGTGGTGCTATGAAACTTGACCAGGCTGCCACATACACTGCCAGACCTACTTAGTTCTGACATAGCAATTTCCACTTGGAAAGGGATTTAGAAGCACATCATCCCCAAGAGGCCATTATCCTTCCTGAATAGATGATGAAGCAGAGAGATGGGACATTTTCAGTGATTATATCTGACTTGAGGTGGCTCTTGCAGGTCAGGGGAATGCTGAGGGAAGGACTCAATTTTTCTATCTGTCCAATCATCAGGCTATTGTCTCCCTTTGGGATGACGGATTTAGGGTTCCCCAAATAGGGCAGTTAGAAGTAATATTCTATAGCCAACCCATAGGTAAGACTCCCACAGAATTTAGAGCTTATCATCATTATTTCTACCACTATCACCATCACTGTAAGAGTCCTAAACCACCCATTAAGGGGACCTTATGACAGTGGGAATACCAGGGAGAATAAGGAAAATCTCAGAAGGTATTGTCAAGGATACAGTTGTAGGTGACCTTGTGATATAGAATTATTGCTGCTTAATCCTTTAATCTATTCTGTCCTTAAGAAACTAAGCAATTATAACACATCCCACTGTATGAGTTCTCCAAAGGATGTACAAAGTACAGGGGGAAATAAAGACAAAGAGAAAGCTACTCAGGTAGCCAAACTTCCCATATGTATGAAAAGGTATAGCACAAGTTCCATAGTAATAGAATCCCTTGGGACTGGACACTCCCTCCTTTAAAATATTGATTATAGGCACTGTCAGAGTGGAAGAGAGATTGATGTTCTCTTTAAAGCTATTGGTAGCAGTTTCTGCCTTCCTGCTCTCACATCTCAATTTCTCTACCCTATAATAATATTCATTCATTCATTCAGTCATTCACTTCCTCATTCATTCATTCATTTATGTATTTAACAAATCTTTTTTTTGAGTGCTATGTGTAAGACCTGGCAAGGGAGAAGAATGGCACAGTAGAAAGAACTCTGCATTAAGAGTAAGAGGCTCTGTCTCTGTCAGTTACAGCCTTTGTGACTTCTGAACAAGTCCCTTTACCTCTATGTGCCTCAGGAATTTCATCTACAAAACAGGAAGTTAGACTATATTATTTTTAATGAGCTTTCCAATCCTAACTTAATAACCCCATGAAAAATAAAACATGACCTCTGCAATCAATTCAAATAAATTGAACTGAATTCAATTGAATAAATGCCTCTTATATTCCAGGAAGCTAGGTGTTGCAATGGATAGAATGCCAAACCTGGAGTCAAGAAGACTCATCTTCCTGAGTTCATATCTGGCCTCAGGCGCTTACTAGATGTGTTACCCTGGGCAAGTCACTTAACCCTGTTTGTCTCAGTTTCCTCATCTGTAAAATGAGTTAGAGAAGCAAATGGCAAACCAAACCACTTTCTTTCTCAAGAAAATCCCAAATGGGGTCACAAAGAGTCAGACATAACTGAAAAATGACTGAACAAAATACAGTGGATATGTGTGTGAGAGTAACAGTTAAGTACTTACTTCTAGGTGCATTGTACTAGCTAGGTGGTATGTAGTTCTGAGTCTCTACCTTTTGGCAACATCTGGTATAAACATTGTCTGGTTCCTCCTGAAATCCAAAGGGAGTGTTACCCTTAAAGAAGTAGTTGAAAGGGGCTTTCAACCACCCAGGGTAAGTGCAGCTAACAGAGGTTTATGTGGGTAAATCATGCTCCTTTGAGCTTAACTCCAGGAATGATAGCAGTTTCAGGAATTATAATGTTCCATTAAAAAATACAATGACTCAGATAGGCAGCTAGATCTTAGTTTGATATTAAAAAGTACTTAAATACCAATTGGATCTTTAAAAAAAAAATGGAATGAACTACCTTGGAAAATAGTAAATTCCCCATCATTGGAGGCTGCCAGACAGAGGTCAGAAGACCGTTTATTGGGGATATTTTAGAGGAGATTCAACCTTCAGATTGGGGTCAGACTAGATGACCTTTGAGGTTTTTTCTAACTAGGAGATTCTATGAACCTCTAGTTTGTTTGACAATATGGTATAGTACAAAGGGCACTGAAGAGCACCAGAAGGCCTAGGTTGAAACCCAGCTCTGCTCCCTTTGTGACTTTGGTCAAGTCGTTTCTATTCTTTGTTTCTTGGTTTCTTCTTCTGTAAAGAAGAGGAATTTTGGACAAGAATGCTCTCTAAAGTCCTTTCCAATGTGAGATTCCACAGTTCTATAGATGCCAATATCGAGGACCTGCAATTTCTTATGTAACATCCTAGTATGGCCCACCATTGATAATTTAGTGACACATAAGTCAGTTTCTTGGAGCAGTGGAGGGGAAATCTGAGGACAATGAAGGGATTTCACTCCCCCCCATAAGTGGTGGGAATGTGGTAATCACTATTTACCACAATAAAACTATAGAAATTTTTTCCATAAGAATTGATTAGAATCTATAAAGCAGTCTTACCCACAACTGGTTGAAGAGTTTGGTAGGTGGGTAGACCTGACTGATATCATCTGATAAATCACAGAATTTGAAAGTTGGAAAGAGGGCCTCAGCGGCCATATAGTCCAAATGGGATAGGAAAGCAAGAAGTCACCCAGCATCTACTTTAAAACCTCCAAAGAATACCATTGGGGAATATTACTGCGCTATATGAAATGATGAGTTCAATGATTGTAGAAAAACATGGAAATGTTCGCACAAAATAATGAAGAGTGAAATGAGCAGAACCAAGAGAACATTGTATACAGTAACAGCAATGTTGTTTTAAGAACAACTTTGAGAAACTAAGTTTTGTCTATTATAGATACCCAAATTAACTATAAAAGACATATGAAGAAAGATGCAATCTTCATATATATATATATAAATTTGTGTCTAATGGTAGCCATCTCTAGGGTGAGGGAAGGGGAAGAAAAAAAGAAATTTACATGATAATTTTGTTGTATATTTGAAAGGAATAGCAAGTTGTGCATAGAACATTTGCGGTTTGTGTACAATTATCTTTTTTATTGTACTATGTTATGTAAATGCTTGTTTATTTCATAAATTAAAAATGAAAATTTGTAAATATAAAAAAAAGGAAAAAAAGAAAACTTCAAAGAGAAGGAGCTTACCACCTCTCTAGACATGCCATTATACTTCAGGAGTTTTTCTTGCTATCAAACTTACATTAGCCTT
Organism: Vombatus ursinus; assembly: GCF_900497805.2. Classification (NCBI taxonomy): domain Eukaryota; kingdom Metazoa; phylum Chordata; class Mammalia; order Diprotodontia; family Vombatidae; genus Vombatus; species Vombatus ursinus. The sequence continues at coordinate 12,596,947 of NW_020954751.1, read as the reverse complement.
TGACACAGCCATTATTGCTCCTGCTCTGTCCTCTGGGACCAAATGGACTATGCCCTTATCAACGTGACAGCCCTTCAGATATTTTAAGATAACTATTAAGTATTTGAAGGGGAAAAGGTTGGGCTTTTTTTTTCTTTTTGGAATGAGATGGCTCTAACACTCCTGTAAACACAAAAAACGCCAATGGTAGAATGTGTGCTGATGCTGGCTTGCCCCTCCCTACCAAGTAAGATCAATGTCAGAATCCACCACAGGACCTTTGCTACAGGGAGAGTATAAATACTTAAGTATTAATAAAGATGGCCCCTGGAATCACATCCCAGCTTTACTGCTGATGTACTTCATGACATAGAAAAGGCTACTACTACATTTCTGTCTTGGTTTCCATATTGTAAAATGGGAAAAAATAAAGCTGACCTAATTCATGGACTGCAGTAGGAAAGAGCTAATAAAAAGTGACTGCAGAGCACTTGGAAAATATTAAGTGCTCATTACATCAATGTGAAGTAATGATAAAGGTCATTCCTTGATGCAGAGAAATCATGGAAAGTTTCTCTGACATAGTGCCCATTGTATTTTTAATCATTCTCATTCATCTGAACAGGCCAGATCATTTATTGCTTCATTTTCTCTAGAGTTATATAATATGAAGACCTGATAGGAGATCAAATGTCAGAAAGCCCTAGGCTCTAACCAACAAGGAAAGGAATTTAAATAAGAGCCACAAAGAGAGTGGCCAACATTTTTAGTTATGGAAGAAAAGGCACTCAATGTATTCAAAGTACATCTCCATTTACTTTTTAAATGACCCATGATTTCATTGATGAGGATATTCTTTCCACCACTGCACATCAAAGCCCTCTGATAACTCAGTACAGCCAACTTGGTCTCCAAACTTAGTTAAGCTTGGCACAGTGGAAAGAACCTTAGCTTTGGAGTCTATAGACCTGGGTCTATAGATCTCAGCTCTGCCACTCACTGATGACTTCTATTGTAAAATAAGGACAGGTTGGACTAGGTGACTTTTGATTTGAGTTCCCTTCTAGATCTAAATTTCTATTACATTTAACAAGTAACCTGTCATACGCAAAGTCTAGAGAAGTGAAGGAGAGAGGGAGAAAGAGAGTATAGATATATAGTTACGTACACATACTTTTATTATGTATATACTTTTATTTTATAAAAATATATTTATAATATATTATTTACTGTATAAAAAAGAGCCTCAGAAAATATTTGGAAACATTTAGTGGCTAATAGTGAGGGACAAACAGAAGAAACAATTCAAAAGAGATGGATTTGGAAAGACATTTCTGTATTTCACAGATCCATTCAAATGGATTTTCTGAAAGCTTGTTAAAGATCAATAAATAATCTGCCAGATTATTTGAATACAAATTCAATCTTTTCTAATATATATATAAGATATGCATTCTACTATATATAATATACACATATATTAAAAATTAATAGTTGTAGTGTGGAAGACATACTATTAGCATATTTACAAAAAAGTCCCAAGTCCTTCAGGCTCCCCAATAAAGAAATGGATTGGGTTTAGTGCAGAAGTTTTGTATTCTAGTACTGATTATTCAAAAAAAATGAAAAAACCCAACAATAACAACAACAAAAAACTGTATGATCCTGGGTAAATCACTTTCCTGTTCTGGGCATCAGTTTCCTCTGTAAAATAAAGGAGTTAGACTAGACCTGAAAGAAGATCTCTTTCAACTCTGTGATTCCCAATCACCGTGCACACCAGTATGTCACATACTAGCAATCTGAAACCTAATAAAGACAAACTTAGAACCCCATGGGGAAGTCAAAACAGAGTCACTGACCTTCCAAATACTGGGTTAAGTTGTTTGGGGATATATTTGTCCCGGTCCTTAATTTCAGTTTTGCCAAGGGTTAGTACAATATAGGGATCAGATTTACCATCTGGATCAGCTGGGCTGAGGTTAAATGCCTGAGGAGGAAAAACATCCTTTTAATCACCTACTAATTTTGTTTTAGGGCGATTTGCAGCTTCCATGTTTTTTTTTTTAATTTTATTTCTCTGGAATCTATTTTCAGCCAGGCAGACAGAAGCTCCCATTCACTTACCCATCCATCTGGTCAGACTGAAGTGGGTGAACCCCTCAGCTGGTGAATTGGGTGGCTCACTGATGTTCTGTCTGTAGTTTCTGAGGTGAGAGTATGAGAGATACTGGGGAGAGCCCTGGCTGGCAGATGAGAGGCTACGAGGACTAAAGCTTAGTTTGAGTGGTGGGGAATTGAACGAAAGCATCAACAACAGCATCACAAAATGCTTCAGTCAGCACCTGGCTTTTTACCATCCTGTTTTTCACATCTGTAACCCCTTCTCTATTGCCCTCCTCTTATCTAAACCCTGTCTTGCAAGACCCAGATCAAGAAATACCTCTTCCTTTCAGACTTCCTTATGCAACTATTCACAAAAACCCTTCCTTGGCCAAAGGAATGGGAATAGCTCTCAAAATCCCAGAAGCTCAGCACCAGGAGGGATCCATTGAGGTTATCTTGTTCAATCTGCAACTGAACAGTAATTTTCTCTATAGCACGTCCAACAAGTGATGACCCAACCTTCACTTGAAACTGCTAGGTGGCACAGTGGAGAGAGAGTTGGACTTGGCGTCAAGAAGATGGGTGTTCAAATCAGTGCATGGCACATAGTAGGTACTTAAATGTTTATCAACTGATACTAGCTGTGTTACCCTGGGCAAGTCATTAACCTCTTTTAGCCTCAGTTTCCTCATCTGTAAAATAGAGACAATAACAGAACATACCTTACAGATCTGTGAGGATCAAATGTGATAACATATGTAAAGTGCTTTGAAAAGTTTAAAGAGATGTAAATGCAAATCATTATGATAATTAGGCAGCAGGATGGTACCTTGGCTGGAGAACTTGAATCCATAAACACCTGAGTTCAAATTCTGCCTCAAATATTATCTGGGAGACCTGTAGAAGTCACTTAACCACTGTCTGCTTCAGTTTTCCATCTGTAAAATGAGACTATTAATCACACCTACCTCACAGAGTTGTTGTGAAGATCAAATAAGATAACATGTAAAATCATTTGCAAGTCACAAAATGCTCTATAGATGCTAGCTGTAAAAATAGTTATTATTATTGTTGTTATTGTTATTGTTAAAGACCTCAATTGAAGGGGAACTCACTGTTATACAAGGCAGTCCATTACATTTCTGGATAGTTCTAATTGTTAATTGTTTAATTCTTGATTTCAAGACCGAACCTGCCACTGAAATTTTATAATAATAGCTATCATCACTTACCTGGTGCTTTAAGGTCTTACAAATATCATCTCACTTTACCCTGTGAGATAGGTGTGATTAATATTCCTGTTTTACAGATGGGAAATGGAAGTAAACAGTGGTGAGTATTTGAGGCAGATTTTGAACTGAGGTCTTCATGACTCCAGAGTCCAGCACTCTATGTACTATACCACCTAGCTGCATTAGTCACCTATGGCTCCCAGTTGTTGCCTCCAGGGCCCAGCATGACAAGCCTAATCCCTCTTCCATTAGAGAGCCCTTTAAATACCTTAAGACAGTCATTGCATTGCCTTTATGGCTTCTCTCCCCCAGAATAAACATCCCTAGTTCATTCAGGTAAGTCTGACCACCTGAGCCTACAGGGGCCTCTTCCTCCTCTGAATTCCTGCTGTGCTTATTGTCAATATCATTCATTTGTTATTTACAGTTTGGAACCTAAGAATCTTTAGTTATCTTTTCTGGGTTTCTTGGCTCTTCTATTTTATTATCAGTTTACAGGCAGGGACAGCATCCCATGTATCTTTGTGTCTTCATAGCTCTGAACACTGTGCCTTTCACATTATTGGCCCTCAATAAATAGTGATGATGATTCTAGGATCAAAGATGTGGAAGTAGGAGGGACTTTAGAGGTCATCTAGCGCAATCCCTGACTTTTACAGATCAGGAAGCTGCTGCCTCGAAGAAGACTTGTCCAAGAGTACATTATAAGTAACCTCGAGAATAGCCAGTACCAGACCAGCAAATGGCAGAGGTGGGCCTCTCTTTCTATCTCTGGGTCTATCTCTGGGCCTATTATGACTTTCAGCCAATACTCTGCACTACATTTTATCCCATAAAACATCTACAAATATGTAATTATTCTCATTAAAATTATAATATTAAAACAAAACATGAAGAAAAATTTAGTCACATAATAGTTTTTTTTTTGAAAATTTAGTCACATAGCAATATTCTTTCTTTTGGAAAATATCCAGTAAGCAACAAATCACAGTAATAATAATTTCATCAAACAAAATGACAACAAAGAGACAACATACAAAAACTTTTGAGATGCAGCCAAAGAATCCATTCAGGATAAATGTATATCAGTAATGACTATTTTTAAAATCCCAGAATTTCTGAGTTGAAAAGGCTATCAGAGGCTATATCATTCAACTTGTACCTATCTGAAAATATTAGCTAATATTTACATTGTAATTTAAGGTTTGCAAAGAACTTTACATGCATTATCTACAACCTTATGAAGTAGGTGTTATTACTATATCCATTTTACAGATGAGGACACTGAGGCTGAGAGAAGTTAATTGACTTGCTTAAGGTCACACAGCTAATAAGTATCTGAGACAGGATTTGGACTTAAGCTTTCAAATTCTGGGTTCAGCATTCTATCCAATCTGGCACCTACCTCAATCATCTCTGTAAAATTATACACTAATATATACAATGACCAAAAAAATGAAATCAGTTCAATAGCAAAGAATGGTCTATTTTTGGTTTCTAATACAAAAGAAGAAGAGGAAGAGGAGGAGGAGGCAGAAGAAGAAGAAGAAGAAGAAGAAGGAGAAGAAGAAGAAGAAGGAGAAGAAGAAGGAGAAGAAGAAGAAGAAGAAGAAGAAGAAGAAGAAGAAGAAGAAGAAG
>NW_020954751.1:12525853-12591982 GCF_900497805.2 Vombatus ursinus | reverse complement strand
AGAAGAAGAAGAAGAAGAAGAAGAAGAAGAAGAAGAAGAAGAAGAAGGAGAAGGAGAAGAAGGAGAAGAAGAAGAAGAAGAAGAAGAAGAAGAAGAAGAAGAAGAAGAAAAAAGAAGAAGAAGAAGAAGAAGAAGAAGAAGAAGAAGAAGAAGAAGAAGAAGAAGAAGAAGAAGAAGAAGAAGAAGAAGAAGAAGAAGAAGAAGAAGAAGAAGGAGAAGAGGTTTTGCCTCAGTGGGAATATTTTACTGTAGCAGGCAGAATGTACCAAGACATGAGTCATGGCAATCACTGGGGTTGTGATCACCACTACTTCATGGAGGTCAGAAATATCTGTCTATAAACACAGTAGATACCCAAGACTGGACCTCTTTTTTATGGTCAGGTAGACCAAAGCCCTCGATAAAGCAACCAGCAGTAATAGGTACTTTACAGGGTGAAAAACACTCTCCACCCCCTACAACCCAAAATATGACTATCAGATGATCAATGGGCAAATACCTATTGAGCTCTGCTATGGGAAATACTAAGCCACAGATATTGTCCCTGGCCTCAGTTTCAGCAAGGAAAGACATGAATTTATGGAAGAATAACTAACACTGATATATGAAAAATAAGAAATCCTGACAAGTGGTACAAGAGATCAGGTGAGAGAAGATGGAGTAGGTTGGACTGGGGTTGTTAAACCCCGTCTCCTGGAGGAGATGACTCCAGTTTAGGCAGACCAAGTGATTTTTTGTTTTTACTCATCATCTTCTACTCCCAATTTCCATTCCTTCAACTCCACCTCATGTCTTCCTGCCTCTCTGTCACCCAACAACACTTACTTTTCAAGCCCTAGACATTTCATTGTCTTCCTCTACTGGCCAGCCAGAAGACCTACAGTGGGCAGAATGAGAGGGCTAGAGAATGCCACAGAACCATCCCTTAACCCTATCTGGGAAGCACTTTATAGTCAGTCCTTACAGAAAGCCAGTGAAATATCTATCTTTGAAGGGCCAACCCCATTCCGTTTCAGTGCTAGTGAAGAGGATTGACTTACAGCAACAATATACACCCTGATCAGGACGCTGATAGAGTGGTTGGGTGGAATCCCCTGCTGGATTCGAAGCTGCCCTCCATCCTCTAGGCTGGGATCTTCTGGACTTTTGTAAATGCAGAAGGAGCCCTATAAACACACAAAGTTAGCTCGATGAATAAATAACAGTAACAATATTAACAGGTAGCATTTATATGGCACTTAAAGTTTGCAAAGCACTATTGTCTCATTTGACCATCATAACAGCCCTGATTTGGGTGCTATTATTATCTCCATTTGCCAGGAAACTGAAGCACAGAGAGAAGTGATCTAATTTACCAAGAATCACACAATAGTGTCTGAGACAAGACTTAAATCCACATCTCCCTGACTCCAAGTCTGACACTCTTTCTAGTATGCCACTTTACTGCCTAAGAAATATCTTTATACATTAAGATACTTCATGTTTAAATAATGCTTTAAGGTTAGAAAAGCACTTTTCTTACAATGACCTTGCGAGGTAGGCAGTGCAAGTATTTTTCATCTCATTTTACAGGTGAAGAAGATGAAATTATGAGAGATTGAGTGACTTGCTCATGATTACACAGCTAATCGGTGTCTGTGGCAAGATTCAAGCCTGAGTCTCCTCTTTCCAAGTCTAGTCCTCTAGTCCCTGTGCCACAATGGCTCTCAAATGTAACAGACAACAGACAGATAGACTGAGTGATGGTAGATTGGTACCCCTCAGATATTAAGAGAACCCAAGGAAGTCCTTCCAGTAGGTTGAGTAGATCCTTCCTGGAGAATTTATGGAAAAAGCATAGATAAGAATTGGGATGAGACAAAACAGGATAAGAAGCTGTGGAATGGCTGAGATTTGTATGAATAGAGGGAATGCCTACACTAATGAAATCATGGATTAATTGAAGTACCATTTTATTAAAAACAAAAGAGGCAGCATGCCAAATTAGATAAAGCGCTAATCTTGGAAGATCTGAGTTCAAGTCTGGCCTCAGAAACTTAATTTTGTGATTCTGGGCAAGTCATCTAACTTCTTTGTGCCTCAGTTTCCTCAGCTGAAAAACTGGGGACTGGATTTGATGTCTTTGAAGGTTCACTTGGCTCATCAATGAACCTAGGAACAAATCCCATAGAATATACTGTCCTCAGGTAAAGATAATGTTTCTAACCCATCAATCCACTGTACTAAATTATTTTCAAGTAAGGAAGATTGATCTGTATTGAGCAATTTCTTGTCTTCTTCGAGAGTTATGGAATACCAATGATCTAGGAAATATGTAGTTTGAAAACTGTGCCCCACTAAGTATAGAATTTGAGCTCACCTTGAATTTCCCTATTATTCTGTCTCCATCAATACAGTGATCATCTTCCGTGGACTTGCCTCTGCAGAGTTCAAAGGTTTTTACCCAGTCTTCAAAATTGTTAAATTCACTCTCCAGATCTCCATCATATATCTTTAAGAAGAGGGAGAACATTCTGGTTGAGAAGAAAATATTTCAGAACAATTTCACAAGTAAAATAGAAATTCCTGTCAAGCCAAGGTCATTCTCATTGACCTGAATATGATTCATAGTTTTTGAAGGAGTAGAAAAAGGATAATAATGGCTAGCATCTATATACCTACATAGAGTTTACAAAGTACTTTATATACATTATCTCATTTGATCCATAAATAACCTACAAGGTAGATGCCATTAGTATTCCCATTTTGTAGATGAAAGAACTAAGGCTGAACTAGATTAAGTGACTGGCCCAGGGTTAGACTGGAGGCAGGATTCCAACTCAGGTCTTCCTGACTCCAAGTCTAACATTATCCATTGAACCACTTAGCCAAATTTAGGACAGGTGTTGGAAGAGCAGAACCACATGACCAAATAGGGCATTTGGGAACACTAACCAATTTGGGAATATCTGGGTCTTGGCTGAATCTTTTCGTGACTTATCTCTACCCCAAACCCACACACCCAGTAACTGCTAAAGTGGTGAAAGACAAGCCCAAATCTGAGCATTCAATAGTGGTCACTCTACTCCTCTGTTGAGATAGAGCATGTACCCTATATTCCTTTTTTTTTTTAGGCAATTGGGGTTAAGTAACTTGCCCAGGGTCACACAGCTAGTAAGTGTCAAGTGTTTGGTCTGAATCTGGATTTGAACTCAGGTCCTCCTGACTTCAGGGCCGGTGCTCTATCCACTGCGCCACTTAGTTGCCCCCATGTACCCTATATTCTCAGGGTACCCTGGGTCATCTTCTTTTGTTGAATCAGTAGAGGGAGAAGGAGAAAGAAGATGAGTCTACAATTCTTTGGCATTTTTTTGCTCTGTGTCAATGCTTAGCTGAGCTGTCAGTCAGCATCAGGTCAGCCTGTGTGTTATTGTAATCCACTAACAAGTGGGAAGGGAACCAAGGGAGTGACTTTCTCTCCTTGTTGAACCAGCTCTTTCTGATTCTCCATTAATAGCAAATTCTTAACCTAGGATTGGACATTTTAAGAGATTAAGGCTGGTCTCTTCAATTTGAGACTAGATGTTGGTTAAAACTTTTTTTTTTTTGGTATGAAGGTGTATCCTATATTTTTAAGACTAGACCCTTGAGGGCAGAATTGTTTCATTTTTATTTTCATATATGCAGTACCTATTATGGTCCTTGGTACATAGTGGGTGCTTAATCAATGTTTGTTCAGCTGAATTGTTGACAACAGTTATATAAAGCTAACCTGCTGATTACTAAGGGGCTTTCATAGCTGTTACTCATTAGCAATAACATTAAGTCCAACTAAATCATGAGATTATTCATTGAGTAACTCGTAAGTGGCTAACTAGAAACACGTGGCTTTTCCTTGACTATTTCTGTTACATATACAAGGTGTCCCCAAAATATTAGTGCAATTTTAAGCTTTAGTAGCTTAAACATTTTAATACTTAATATGCCTTAGGAAAGAGAGAAATTAGCATTGTTTTAGATTGGGAATTTCTTCTAGCAATGTTGATCACAAGCTATCTATAACTTGTTGTCTTTTAAAAGAGTTGCTTTTGTCTCAGACATTAAGTGACTTGCCCACAATCATCAAGTTAGCAAGCCTCAGAGACAGGATTTGAACTTACATCTTCCGGACTCTAAGTCTAAGTTTTCTACTCTGCCTTGCTCCCTCTCTTTAAATTACACATCCAGTGTTGCACATTTCTTTTCTTTCTTTCTTTTTTTTGGCAAGGCAATTGGGGTTAAGTGACTTGCCCAGGGTCACACAGATAGTAAGTGTCAAGTGTTTGGTCTGAGACCGGATTTGGACTCAAGTCCTCCTGACTCCAAGGCCAGTGCTCTATCCACTGTGCCACCTGGCTGCCCCCAGTATTGCACATTTCTAACAACAAAGTTTGTCATGCCAAAGTTAACAATAGCTAGTTTGGACATTAGCTGGTTGGTGAGTGGGTATGTGTGTGTATGTGGGGGAAGGATATGCACAGCTCTTAAGTTTACATACAAACTAAATTAGGGATGGAAGAACACTTTGCAAATTCAGTCATTGGAGTCCAATACATACTTTTATAGTGAAGGATTAGCATTTGTTTACTTCCATCTCATTTTAAATGCAAAATGTGAAAATATTGATTTAGCAAAAGATTCCTGCTTTATGGCATTTACCCATGAGATTGAAGCATATTATAATTCATTGCCAAGCACTAACAAACATAACGAAAGGTTGTTGCCTTTCTTGTTTTTAATATAAATGGTACTTTTATTAATCTAAGATTTCATTTGGGATGGGTTATTCTCTCTACTCATATAAATCTAGTCAATTCCCAGCTTCCTATCCTGTCTTGTCCTATCCCAACTCTTGTCTATGATTTTTTCCATAAATTTTCCATGAGAGATCTACTCAATATACTGGAAGGATGTCCTTAGGTTCTTAGACTTGAGAACAGAAATGCAAACAGGACATTAATCAGTGACTCTTCTCACTAGTCTTCACAATTTAGCTGAGCTATATATATATATATACCTAATAAATGCATATGTCATAACACATACCTTCAGTGTGGCTAGGTTTGATGTGTTTTCTTCCTTTGGTTTCTTCTTGAATATTTTCTCTTTCTTCTTCTTTGGCATGTCTTCTATAGTCACTACCACCTCATCTGTTTTGGTATCTGTGGAAATTCAGTCACAACACTTAAATCTCTAATTCCTTCAGATAGGAAAGAAGACACCTCCATTCTCATCTATACCTTTCAGAAGACTTCTTTTCCTTGTAGGGTCAGCTCGGGCACTCCCTTTTATTGGAAGCTTTCTCTAATTCCCCCCAGTTGCAAGTTCTCTCTCCCTCCTCAAATTCCTTTTTATTAGGCTGAAGGGCAAATATGTTTTGTCTTGCAGAAGAATGTAAGCTTCTTCTTGAAAACAGGAACTATTTTCGTTTTTTGTCTCTATGTCCCCAGCACCATCATAGTGACTGGCATATATGAGTTGATTAACCAATGGTTATTTAATTGAAGGACAAATGCCTGCTCCTCCATTTCTTTTCTTTTTTTTTGGTGAGGTAATTGGGGTTAAGTGACTTGCCCAGAGTCACACAGCTAGTGAGTATTATGTGTCTGAGGCTGAATTTGAACTCAGGTCCTCCTGACTCCAAGGTCAGTGCTTTATCCACTGCGCCACCTAGCTGCCTCACCATTTCTCTTTTAATTTCCTCCATCTTCCAAAACCTTGAAGCTCACTTCCATTTCCTTTTCTCTCTAATTCATCATGACCCCCTCTCTTCCCACATGCCTTTAAAATAACAACACAGACATTCCCTATACTTCTGGTTCTTAGTACAACTCCTGGAACATAATAATCATTTGGTAAATGTTTTGATGATTGATTGTTGCAGGAATACATGAAATTGTCTTCCACAAGGATAGACTAGAATAGACTCACATAAGCTTGGACCCAGGAGGGACCTGAGGGGCCATTTTGCCCAATACCTTCATCATGCTCACTAGAGAGTTGAAGTGATTTGAAGGTCACATAGCTCATACACAGCAAAGCTGAGACTAGAGCCCAAATCTCCAAATTCCCAAAGTCACATTCTTTCCACACCCCCATGATGCTGAGAGATCAGAATGACTCAGGCCATTCTACATGATGTGCCAAACTCACCTAGGGGTTGTTCTAATTGCTGATGATCTTGATGACAGCCAGCTAAGCTTAATTACACATTAGTCAACCTTCTTCCTCTTACTCACTTTCATTCAGCTACTAGATCTAATACCTTTTCTGTTTACCTTTAGCCAACCTTGTAAATGATTGTGGAAATTTCCTAGCTCACAAAAAGTCACCAGTCTGTTATTCCTTAAGGAATATAAAGAAGAAGTAAACACCGCATTCCATCCAATAACTCACTTCTAGGTTGAATGGCTATTTGCAAAGAAGATTTGAAGTTTGATAGGAAAGGGGAATGGTTTAAAACAGCCTGATTTCTGCCAATGTGTAGTACTGAGTTTTCTTAGGACATGGAAACTCCAGGAAATCATAATACCTCTCTTCAAAATAGTTGTTTTAATATTTCCTGATAAAATGTCATTTCTAAACCATCTGAAGGTAGAGGATGGCCCAGAGATCATTAATCAATAGCAAAACTGGCATTTGTATTAAGGTTAAAAAAAGAAAAGAGAGAGAATCATACAATTAAAAAGCTGGATGGAAACTTAGAGGTCATCAAGTTTGACCTCTTAATTTTACAGAGGAGGAAACTGAGGCCCAAAGAGATGAACTGACTTTCCGAAAGTCTGTTCATGATTGTATAATCCACATGATTATATAATCTACTCAATCTTTTTAAAAAATTCCTTTTCTGTTGTGAATTTAACAACTATCCACAAACAAAAACATTTCAACCTACCAAGAAGAATAATCTTTTAACTCAAGTAGATTGCTTCAATAATCCAGGGATCAAATCAACCAGGAACCTTCAAAATACCTTCCAGTAACAGAGACCTCACTTCTGATTCAGGCAATTCATTCCATTGCTGTTTGGCTCTAATAACCAGAAAATCTAATTTCCTATAACTTTTTCCCATTGAGACTAGTTATTTTTTTCCTTCTAGGATCCATAAGAATAGGTTTAATATTTTTCCTACATTATAACACTTCAAATTTTTAAGACAGCTATCATATTGCTCTTCTACCCTAAGCCTTCTCATCTCTAGTTCATTCAGGTCCTTGTCTGACTTGGTTTCCAGGCTTTTCACCATCCTTCTGGTCTTCTTTTTCTGGACACTTGTTAGTTTGTCAATGACCTATGTCAAGTGTGGCACCCTCTATAAAGTACAAGATTGCAGATACTGGCTAATTAACATAGAATATAATTGGGCTATGACCTGGCTCATTATTTATTTATGGTATTCATAATTTACATTAATATTACATACACATTTCATTTCATATTAACGTAGTTTCATTGTATGAATAAGCAGACATGTAATAGTGAAAAGAGAACTCACCTCAGGGTCAAGAAGACCTCAGCTCTGACATATATTGGCTGTTTGATCCTGAGCAAGTCAATGCTCTAAACAGCTCTCTAGGACTATAAGTTGTTGAAAAAGTGATGACTTGCAGTAGTGGACAGAGTTTCCCTATTCAGTAGTTCCTTATAACAATGAAGAGGTTCAATCTCTATCCCTATGATTTCATTATCTTTCTTTTCAACAGTGGAATCTTATTGTTGACTCTGACATCTGACCTCAGATGAAATTCCCAGATATGTTTCACTAGAATGGCAAATGTGCTGTAAAATGTGGCTAAAGACTCAAACAGATTTGAGATTCCCTCCACTGATACAGATCACAACCTATCCACGCCCTATCATCTATGTAACTCTGTTGGGGACAGGATCTACCTGGAAAATCTCTAAACTATTAGGGGTCAGTACGGGTAAAGGCAAAGGCCTTCTCTGGATCATCTGTCCTTGACTGTACCCTGGACTTGCTTTGCTGCTGAGTAAACATTTGCTGAGTCCCATGAGAAAGAGCATAGTCACAGGTAAACAAAGAAGTCTTAGAATAGACAATTAACCTTCACCCTGAAGCAATGCTCCTCCGGCATCTTATCTAGTGAGAACTTTGTCTCTTGCTCTTGGGAAATTGTAAATCATCATTCACTTTTATGTATAAAAGTTCAAGCTTCACCAGAAATAAACAGTCCTGTGGCTGATCATCCTTGACTCGCCTCGCCCGGCCTTTCATATGTATTTTTCCTTAACCGCTTGGTCCACCAGCTGCTGACATAACCCCACTCCATATTCTCCCAAAAGTTTGCCACAAGGGATTCATACTTGACCTGCTGGAGACCTTCCTCAGTTTCTTCTGATATCCTGAAGGGACCAGTAGAACACTATGGCCATCCATTTGCTATCCTTTATTCTTTCCACATGACCATCCTATCTTTTCTTACTGTTGTACAATTCCTTGATGATGCCTTTAACTCCTATCCTTTTTCAGAATTCATCATTGGTTGTGAGCAGGTTGTAATCTGCTTACACCCACCATGCACTTCTCTCTTGCTCTCTGGGATATTCATCATTAGTTCTTTGGAAGCAGAGCCTTGGGAAAATCTGATTTACTATGCCCTGTACTTGTGAAATTGAGTTACTAAACCTAAAATGATTTATTTTAAAAATAAGGCACTACACTCAACAATATCTCAATCTATGACTTTAATATACTTGTTTCTTTTGAATTTTGAATTTATTTAATTGATTTCCATTTTATTGTTCTATACCTTTCCTGATCTACAGGTTCAACTGTTCTGGAGGAAGAACAGAACCCAAAGGTTATCTCGGGCATGGTCCAGCGTAAAAAGAACTGGACTGGGAATCATGAAATTGCCTTCTAGACTTGTCTCTGCCATCAGCTAGATGTGTGACTTTGGGCAACTCCCTTTCCATCCCTGGGCATCAGTCCTCACTCCTTAGTTTTTAGGAGGTTTGGGGAAAAATCCCCAAGATTCTTCCTAGTATAATGCTCCATGATTCTTCCTTTTGAGAATGACCTTATTCAGTGAGCAAACTGTCCAAAAGTACATCACACCAAGTTTCCTTACCTTTGTTGTCTTTTATTTCTTTTTTCTGTGAGGGAGGGAGGGAGGAAGAGGGAGAGGGAGACAAAGACACAGAGAGACAGAGAGAGTGAGTTGAGGAGCAAAGAGAGAAGAGGGGAAGATAGGAGAGGAGAAAGGAGGAGAAGAGAAGAGGAGAGGGGAGAAGAGGAAAAAAGAGGAGAGGAGAGGGGAGAGAAGGAGAGAAAAGAAAGGAGAGGAGATGAGAAAAAGGGAGGGAAAAGGGAAGGGAGAGGAAGAGAGAGAATTCATTGTTATCTTGATTACTCATTAACATCATCACTTGATATTTATTAAACTTCTACCTATATAAGGTATACTACTGGCAACTAAAGGATACAAACCTAATGTTTTTGTTCTTTTTCTTCTAAAAGTTTTTGTTTAAAAAGAGTGTACCCAAAAAGAAATTTGAAGTTCAAGTAGGCCAAATGAGCAATACCACTACAAAGACATAGGAGTTAATCACACCAAAATGGTCAAAGAAGGATCTCACCTGTCACCAAGAAATCTTACTCACTTAGGGTAAGTACCACTTAGATACAGTTACCTTCTCCCTCTGGCTGGGACCATCCTCATTGTCAAAAGAGGATAGTTTTCATAGAAAAGTTTCGTTTCCCAGGAGCCTCTTTCTAGCCTTTATTACAAAATGTTTTCTAACCAATGTTATCAGAACATCTTAATACATCATGAAGATGCCTTGAGTGTATCTTGATATCTTTGATCTCATCACTGCCATCTGTCCATTTCTGGCCAGAAGAATAGAGAAAAGAGATGATAATAATAATAACTGACATTAGTAACTCATGCAGTGATAACAATAATGGAGAAAACAAGAAAGATGGTTGTCTTTTGAATGCTTCTGTCTGTGTATGTGGATGTGATTAAGGCAAGGGCATGGATGAATAGATGGCTTGTCTAGAGTATGGTTGTATGAAGAGGAAGGTCACATCTTTTCCTTCCCTGCCCTCTTTCCATATGCTAATGTGTCATGATCTGGAAAATCACAGAATCACAAAATCTCAAAGTTAGAAGGGCCTTAGAGGCTCTTTAATCCAACCCTACCCAAAAAAGAATCCTCTCTACAACACACAGCCCAGTTTCCATCTAGCTTTCACCCATAGACATCTAGTAGGGGAAAACCCAGTATCTACTAATCCAGCCTATTCTATTTTTGGATGGCTCTAGAGTTAGCAATAAAGGAAAATATGTCTGAGTTTCATGCATATAATAAAAGTAAAGGTCTTTCACTAAGCCAAACTATTTTTACATTTGAAGGCATGTACCTTTGATGCTTTCTTCAGGGAGGCATAATACTTGGACCACCAATCGATAACATTTTCTGCAGACTCATCTGCTATGGTCCTCTTTCTCCTTTTGGTGGATCTCCTAGATGGTTTGCTGGCAATCTGGCAAGGGATGAGGGGAATGTCAGTCAACTGGAGTATATCTCCCACAAGAGCTGGTGACATGATGGTTTAAATGCCATAAAGTCTGAGAGTACAGCTGGTAGGTAATGAAAGAAAGTGCAAACAGATGAGAATAAAAAGGAAGAAGGTAGCTAGGAATGGTTATGAGCAATCAACCAATTAATCTGCAAGCTTTATTTAAGCACCGATGTACCAGGGCACTGTGCTAGATGTGGAAGATATCACCACAATTGTTGACAACTGCGATGGATTGACTCAATGAAGGCACTCAAAGCTACCGAGGAATGATACATGGTAGATCCCAACTAATTTCCACAATCCAAAATGCTATATTTGGAGCCAGAAGACCAGTGTTCAATCCTGAATCTGCCATTTTATTACCTATGTGATTACTGGCAAGTCACTTGACGTCTGTCAACCTATTCTACAAGTATGGTACAAGCACCCTGAGGGAAGGAACTGTTTTTCACTTTGCATTGATGTCGTCAATCCCTGGCACAATGCACTGAACACAGACACTGATTGGACTGGATTGGAGAGAATTAGATTAGATGATCCCTAAGATGCCTTCGAGCCCTAAGTCTCCAATCCTATGTCAGTTGTGAAAGTCTTGAGGCAAAAGGCAGCAATGGTTTAGTGGAAAAAACATTGGATTTGAAATCAATACCCTTACAAAAGTCATTGATTATTTATCACCCATTAATTTTCATAAAAGAAAGGCAGCATAACATAGTATGGAGCCGTGGAGTCAGTGAGACCTGGGTTCAAGTCTTGCCTCTGATATATGCTAGAGGATGACAGACCTCACTAGCTGTATGTCACTGGACTTCTCAGTATCCTTGATAACTCTGTAAGGCTACAAGCTACTGAAAGGTTCTAGATCTGCATCAGTGTAGGGAGTTTCCCATGCTGAGAATTTCCCATACTAATGAAATCTCAGGTCCAGAATACCTTAAAAAAAAAATTAAACCCTTCTTGAAACATTTGCCTTAAGGACTGTTTGAATAATAAATTCCATAAATGTCCTTCCTGCTATATAAATGAACATTTTATTAAAATGCTCTGCTTCTAAGCTTCCAGGAATAGCCTCATTTCTTATGCTCCCAGATTTGGCATATGAGTTCATGTTACCCTTCTCTGTGCCCTTCATTATATAGGTTTCATTCATGCTGAATTATAGAACCATGGGCTCTTAGAGTGAGAAGGGACTTTGGAGATTATCTAGCCAACTGCTTCATTTTATAAGAAACCTGAGGCCTTAAGTGGTCAAATGATTTACTCAAGGTCACATAGTTACTATTTGGCAGAGCTGGGACTAAAATCCATATTTTCCGATGATGGTGAGGATTTTTGTTTCCTCTTGCTTAGGGCAATGTAGGGATATTAGATGAAGCTTTGAATAGAAGACTGGGCTTGGAGTTCAAATCTTGCCTCAAGTACTTACTAATTATGTGACCCTGGCCTAGTCACTTAAAAAAATACCTCTGTGCCTTAGTTTCCTCATCTGCAAAATAAAGAAAATAATAGCACCCACTTCACAGGGTATTGTGAGGATCAAATAGAATAACATGTAAAAATTTTTCAAACCTTTAAATTTAATAAATTTCAATTTTTTAAAATTAAATGTTTTAATTTTAAATTTAAATTTTTGAAATTTTTATATTAAATAAAAACAATAAATAAATGCTAGCTATATTAATAACCATAGTAATATGGTTATTGTGCTTTAAATTCATCTTTTGCTTCCAGGCTTTAGACTCCCCTTAACCATGATCTTGCTGACTCTTCACTTTCCATCTGCGGCTCTGCTCGATTTGGACTCAACAGAATGTGATGCCCTGTGCCAGGTACCCCCTGGTGGCCACCTCCTTTCCAGCATCCTTTTGTGTGTTATCTTATCCCATTAGACCAGAAACTTCTTAAGGACAGGAACTGTCTTTCTTTTTCTTATTTGTATACACAGTGCCTGGCATATAGGCATAATTTAATAAATGTTTATTGAACTGAATTGTTGAGTAAAGACCTAGTGGTCTATAGAATCAGTATGGCATAATGAAAAGAACATGAGATTTATAGTCAGAGATCATGGGTTCAAATTTCTTCTGTCTGACTTTGGGTGAGTCTAGGACAATCACGAATGGGTGCCCAGCTAGATGTAGAGATGATGTGGTGGGGACTCCTGGGATGACACGAGTGGCTTACATAGTTCTTGGTCTACTGATGAATCTTATCACTCATATGAACTAGACAAGACTAGCCTGACCATTTTATTCCCCTGCTCAAAGAAATTTAATGGCTCCTACTTGCCTTTAGGGAAAAATTACAGATTTCTCTTTATAGCATTTAAAGCCCTTCCCAGTCTAGCTCCATCCTGCCTTAAACATTACTCCTCCTCCTGCACTCTATACTTCAGACAAACTCTTATTTGCTGGACATGATGTTCCATTTCCCACCTCTTTGCTTTTATACAGGCTGAGCCTCACGCCCAGAATGCCCTTCCTCCCTTTGCTTATTCTCTCTCCTATTAGTGCCCCTTCCCGCCAATCACTTTGTATTGACTTATATATATCCTGCATTTACTCATCTGTGGAAATGTTGGATCACCTCCCTCCTCCCCAGAAGAATACAAGCTCCTTGAGGGTAGGGGCTACCTCATTTTTTATTTGTAGCTTCAGCACCTGGTACATAGTAGGCAGTTAATAAAGGCATCTTAATTGATTGATCAAAGTTCCTTTTCTTCTCTGAGTTTCAGATTCTTCAGCTATAAAATGAAGGAATTGGACCGCATGATTCCCCAGGGGTCTTCCAGCTCTAGATTCTATAAAACTCTGACCTTTACTTTTTCCTGCTTTGGTAGCTCAGGTGTTGCAGGCTTCGTTTCTGGCCCCAGCATCGGTGAGGAGTCAGGGATGTCAGTGAGAGCCACGCTGGCTGTCTGAACCTGGGCTATGTCTGGTACAACAGTGGGTGGCTGCTCAACCTGCACATAGATATGATCTGGTGGAGGGTCCTGGGATGAGATAAGTAACTCAGAAGGTTCTGGCTCTACTGCTGAATCAGGTACAGCTGAAACCCAAAACACAACAAAGGGAGAGCAAAATCAGAACTACTCTCATTTATGGACCGGGTGTATGCAACTACAATAATCTGGGTCATTCAAGCCAAAGAAATAGCTTTGGCCTGAATGATCTAGATTACTGCAAGAATCACTCAATCAACAAGCATTCATTAAACACCTACTGTGTACCAGGCATTGTACTAAGTGCTATTGACAGAGATAAAAATGAAATAATTCTTCTCATAAGGGAGCTTCCATTCTATTGAGAGACAACACGTATACAGGTAAGCATACATAAAACATGTCCAAAATAAATTCAAGGTCATTTGGGTTGGGTGGGGAGGCATCAGAAACTGGGAGAGATCAGGAAACAGGAGAGATCATATGTGAGTTAGTGTTTGAGTTGTCCTTTGAAGGAGACCAGTATTCTAAGAGGGTGAAGTGAGATGGGAGATTCAGAAGGCCAGTTTGTCTGAACAGTAGGGTACATGACAGAAAGCAGTAAGTTTGATGAAGATGCAGGCTGCAATAATTCCAGAGGCCTGAAGATGAAGCTTACTCACGTCATGAGATAGAAATGAGGAACTAAAATGCAGAATGAGACATATGTTTTTTGGATGTGACCAACACGGGAATTTTGTTTTGCTGGACTACACATAATTGTTACCAGAGTTTTTATTTTATTTTTCTTTTCATTGTTCAATTGGGAGGGGGGAGATGGGAGAGAAAATAAGCACTTGCAATAAACAAATGAATGAATAGGTAAATGAATAAAGAGATGAAGAAGTAAATAAATAAGGAAACAAATAAATATATGGTTAAAAAAAAGAAAATAAAATCTATGGGCTGTGATCAAGGTAACACTTAGATATCAAAGATGTGCTTAATATCTAATATGATCAAAATGTGGTTTTGTGATGATGAATTAAGGAGTGTGGGTAAAAAATCTTGCAAACTCAATGCAAATTGTGTACAAGTTGTGTACATAGTAAAATGGGACATATTGAATGCTAAAAAAAATTTAATGATGCAAAACATTATAAGGTTTATCATGTAAGTTAATAAATCTAGTTTTTTGTTTTGTTTTGTTTTTTAAGAAATGTCAGAATGGAGGCTGGCTGAGAAAGGTATTAAATGTCAAAAGAAATTGTTTTCAGTCCCAGAGGTAATATGAAAACATGGCTTCGAAGCTGGTTTTCTACGCTGCCTGGTTCCTTGACTAATTTCCAGGGATTTCTTTTCCCCCTCCATGCTATGGACACTAAGACAAAGAAAATATGTCATCTATCATTATTTCATGACATTAGACAATCCAGACCCTCAAGGTGAAGCATATTTGTTATGTCCTCAATTGTCATTCTTCTCTAATACTTGACTTTTCAGCAGGCAAATGATCAGCACAAGTAGATATAACACCCCCACACATACACTCCCCAGGGCACCACTGAAGGAGGCTGAAATAGGAGCAGTTTTCATGGCCTCAAGGGGTCAGTACCCAGTGACCTTCTTACCTTGAACTTGCTGGGCTGCTTCTACCTCAGAGCCCAAGGCTGGGAGCTCCCCAGGTTTGCACAGAAATTGCTTGAGGCAGTTGATGGTGTAGGTACCCACAAGAGTGCTCCTTCCAAAAGCCCTCCAGTCCACCACACAGATGCTCAGGGGTGGGTGGAGGAGCTCATTCTCAGGCAATTCCTGGTAGAAGATAAGAGTGTTCAAAGTCTACTACTCTTGTGGCCATTAAGTTTGTAACAAATACAATCAAAGAGAGCATTGTTTAAAAAAAATATTCATTTTGATATTACTGAGCATGAGATATGCTCAGAGTGTATTGATAGTAAAAGATAGAGACTCAGCAGGATCTGGGCTTAATATTAAAAAAAAATCAAATGTATATGATATTTCAGGGCATCTAGGTGGCACAGTGGATAGAGCACTGGCCTGGGAATCAGGAAGACTCATTTTCCTGAGTTCAAATCCAGCCTCAGACATTTACTGGCTGTGTGACCCTGGGAAAGCCACTGCTTCAGTTTCCTCATCTGTAAAATGAGCTGGAAAAGGAAATGGCAAACCAATCCACTATTTGCCAAGAAAACCCCAAAATGGGGTTGACTGAAATGAACAACAACAATGATACTTTAATATTTTAAGTGTCTGCAATTTCATCCCTTGACTAATGTCGTTTACATCAACATGGTGTGATGGATAGAGTATTGGATGTGTAGTCAAGAATTAAAATCCTGTCTCAGGCATTTACTAGTTGTGTGACCCTGGGCAAATCACCTAACATCTCTGAGACTCAGTTTCTTTGTCTGTAAAATGAGGGAGTTGTACTCAGTGACCTCTAAAGTCCTTCTCAGTCTTAGATCTGTTACTCTGATTCCCTCTATGACTTAATGAAAGCTCTTTGAGAATTTCTGTGGCCTAAACATGTTATTAGGCCCACATGTATTCAAAACCTTTCCTACTGGGTAGAACCCACCAGAGCTTATGCTCCACTGACACAGCTTTTAATAACTCAGCATCGCCTCCATGCCATGGAAGACTACATGTTATAATACACGGGATTTGGAGTCACAACATATACATTCAAAAGTCCATTCTACTACTTAATGAGCCGAAGACCTTGGGTAAGTCAAAATCCTACTTGAGCCTCAGTTTCCTCATCTGTAAAATGGAATAATCATATTCAAACTACTTAAATTACAGAAGGTGAAAGGAGTTGTGAAGAAAAGACTTTGCTAGAATTTATTTAGTGTCTCAAGGTTTATAAAGCATTTTATGTAGGTTTATATATCACTTATAATCAATTTGATATTATTTAAATCAATATGAACTATTATTACTATTGATGAAAAATCAGACTGAAGGAGGTTAAGTCACTTGCTTGTGACCATAAGGCTGGCAAGTATGAATCAGGATTCAAAGCTAAGTTTCTGATTCTGATGCTTTTTTCAGTAAATTAAAAATAATAATAACAACAACAATACTCCTAACATTTATATAGCATTTTATATACATTGCCTCATTTGATCTTCATAACAACCATGTGAATTAGGTGCTATTATTACCCCCATTTTATAGATGAGGAAACTGATGCTAAAATAGGTTAAGAGATTTGCTCGGGTTCAGGTTTACTTGCCTGAGACAGGTTTTAATTTCAAGTGTTCTTGACTCCATGTTTAGGGTGCCATCCACTATACCATCCAGCTGCCCACACATCTCTGAGCTGCCTCCAAGAACACTGGAAGCTTCCCTGGCTTCCTTCAAGTCACAGCTAAAGGTCCACCTTCAGCAGGAAGATCTTTCTGATCCCCCTTGCGAGTTTCTGCTCTCTATTGAGGGAGGAAGGGAGGGAGGAAGACAGGAAAGAAGAGACAGAGAGAGAGGAAGGTAGATAGATACACAGAGTGAGCAATAAAGGGAGCAGAGACTGAGAAGGGGGGGAGAAACAGAGAGAAGGAGGAAAGAGAGAGAGAGAGAGAAAGAAGAAAGAGAGGAAAAGGAGAGAAAGAGAGAGAAGAAAGAGAGAGAAGAAAGAGGAAGAAAGAGAGAGAAGAGAGGGAAGAGAGAGAGAAGAGAGAGAGAGAAAGAAAGAAGAAAGAGAAGAGAGGGAAGAGAGAGAGAAGAGAGGGAAGAGAGAGAGAGAGAGAGAGAGAGAGAGAGAGAGAGAGAGAGAGAGAGAGGGAAGAGAGAGATCTTGCTTGTACAGAGTTGTCTGTATATTGCCTCTCCCATCAGACAGTGAACTCTTTGAGAGCAGGGACTGTCTTTTGCCTTTATTTTTATCTCCAGAGCTTAGCACCATGCCTGGCACATAGAAAGCACTTAATAAATGTTAATTGACTGACTGATTTATAAGCTTTAAAATGCTATGACAATGTAAGGCAGCGTGTCATAATATATAGAAGGCCAAACCTGTAGTTAACACTGTTTGGGTTCAGATCTTGTCTCTGACACGCACCAGCTGTGTGACTATGGGCACTAACTTAGTCTGGAGGCAACATGGTCCAATGGATAGAACACCAGCTCTGGGGGCAGAGGACCTGAATTCAAAGCCCACATCTGACGCTGTCTGAGTGACTTTGGGATTCAGCTGCCTCATCTGTACAATGAGAGAGGTAGATTATCGTACAGCCTCTGTAGTCCTTTCTAGCTTTAGATTTGTGATCTTTTCAGTGCTTTCTAATGATGATAGTAATTTATAATATACTTACGATTGAAATGTATTATTTGAAAAACTCTGGATAATATATTTTCTACATAGGCCCAATAGGTCTTATTACTTTTAATTACGATGACATTATTAATTATAATATTTGTATAGAACTTTACAATTTATAAAAATGTCTTCAATCAATCAGCATTTATCAAGTGCCTTATTATTAATGTGTGAACACTGCGTTCAGTGCTGGGGGTATAAAAAGAGACAAAAGACAGTCTGAGCCCTCAAAGAGCTTGCAATCTAATTGAGGAGACGACATGCAAACAAACACAGTCAAAGCATATATATTATCCTATATACCAGATAAGTAGGAAATAAAGGGAAATCACTAGAAGTAAGAGGGGTTCAGGAAGGCTTCCCCTCATTTAATTCTATAAGGTTAAGACATAACAGGTATTATTATCCCTTTTCTAGGGAAGAGGAAGCTGAGGGTCATAGAGGTAAAAGGATTTGATCAAGATTATAAGATCATTGACCAGTGGGACTAGGTTTAGAATCGTTTTGTGTTGTTGTTGTTGTCTGTTGTTGTTTTTTTGCTTATGCAAAATGCTAGGTCAATGTTTTTATTACTAATTCACAATATGTAGGAAACCATTATATTCTCTAGGGATTTTGCCAATTCATTAAAAACTCTAATTCTGTACTCTTACCAACTTGAGATTTGTGGTTATTGGGATGGTTTGAGGCAAAAGAGAACAAAGGCTCTTTTCATTGACTGCATATTTTTGTAGAGAACAAGACTGAGAGAGGAATATTTTAAAAACCTGGAGAGGAAACTGCTTTCCAACACCATCAGGCATTTGAGCCAATTTGGGTGCTACTAACAAAAATTTTCATTACAAATAATTAATCTATTCATTAGGTAAGTTCTATAGGTACTTGGCAATACTTTGTAAGCCTAGTTAGATTTAGGTATATATATGTTCTTCCCATACTATACCACTGGGAAGCACAATCTCCAAAGAATTAAAATTTCAGGTAATACGGAAGACAATAGACAGGTGTTCAGAGGGCAGGAGTAAGCTGTAGCATATTGCCAGTAAAGAATTACACAGTAAGTGTATTATAAAAACATTATCAAGGAAGTTGACTGGAAAAGGGTGTGGCAAATCATGTAACTGGAACAAAAGATAAATAACCAAGGGTCCATCTGTGACCTCTAGTGGTGGTTGCTATTATTCATTTCAGTCACGTCTGAGTCTCTGTGACCCCATTTGGGGTTTTCTTGGCAAAAATACTGGAGGGATTTGCCATTTCCTTCTCCAGCTCATTTTACAGATGAGGAAACTGAGGTAAACAGAGCTAAGTGACTTCTCCAGGGTCATGTAGCTAGTAAGTGTCTGAGGCCAGACTTGAACTCAGGAAGATGAATCTTATTGGCTTCAGGTCCAGTGCTTTATGCACTATGCCACCTGGCTGCCCTTCCATTCTAGCAGTAGGCACACACTAACAAAATGTGAAGAAGACCCCAAGCATGTTTGGCGGGTATATCCCATGTGAAAGATTTGACAACGGATATGGACAAGAGTCACATGGGATGAGAAGGACTGGATGCATTGTGCTCTGTACCATTGGGAGGAGTGCCTACACTTGTAACACTGCAGATTCATTTTAGTATCAAAGTACTTTAAATTTTAAAAAAAGAAACAATGATTTTATCATATAATTTGGATTCTTCACTTCTTCAGACTGACCTGTCCTCTAATTAGCATGATTTAGGATCAGAGAATAGCAAGCTGGAAGTGAAAGGGACCATCTAGTCCAATCCTGTTATTCCGCATTTGAGAAAATCGAGGCCCAGAAAAGTAGTGTTTTGTGCAAGGTCACACCAATAGTGTTACTGGTAGAATTTGAACTCAAGGCCTCTGACATCAGAGTCAGTAGTCTTTCCATCATGTCCCAAAATATACTCTCAGGCCCTAAAAGCCAAATTGAAAGTAAAGCATGTCCCACGCATAGGAAGTAGCCATAGATGGACCATAAGAAGGACCCACCACTTCAAACCAGTCCACCTGGACGTTGAAGTTAGGATTGTTCTTGTAGCTCTGGATCACACAGGACTTCACTCCTCTCCCAGCACATTCTATGAGCACCTGAGGGCGATCCACTGAGAGGAGATGGACTTTCTTCATTTCTCGAACACCCCAGAAGAGAACCTAGAGACAGACCCAGTGGCACAGTCATGAGAGACGGTCTGAAAAGCCCATCAACCCAAGCATTTATTAAGCACCCATTCTGCAAAAGGCACTATGCAACCACAAAACAGTACCTTTCCTCAAGTAGCTTACATTTTTTGAGGGAGGAGGAGATATAACCTGTAAACATATATTATTTGAGGAGGGAGAAGACAAATAGGAGAATCAGGAAAGACGTCCCTTGAGATGTGGCCCTTTAACTGAACCTTAAAGGATTTTTAGAGGCAAAGGTAAGAATCACAGATTTAGAGCCAGAAACAGTCTCGGGGGTCATTGAGTTCAGCCACTTCATTTTACAAATGAAGAAACTGAGACCCAGAGAGGTTAAGTCACTTGTCCAGGTTCATCTAGCTAGTTAGTGGATTGAACACAGATCTTTACGACTACATCTGCAATGCCCTATCTACTGCACCAGCTCATCAGGGGTTAGTGAACTATGGCCCATGGGCCAAATTGTGCATTACAGTCTGTTTTTGTATGACCCAGGAACTACAGTCCAGATTTGACCCACATGCCATAGCTTTCAACCTTATGGGGGGGGCATCCTGTCCAAAGGACCATATGATCATAATTCTAGAGCTGAAAGAGACCCTCAGAGATCATCTTAGTCCAATCCTCTCATTTGTCAGATGAAGAAACTGAG
The DNA here is from genome assembly GCF_900497805.2 of Vombatus ursinus. Classification (NCBI taxonomy): domain Eukaryota; kingdom Metazoa; phylum Chordata; class Mammalia; order Diprotodontia; family Vombatidae; genus Vombatus; species Vombatus ursinus. The sequence continues at coordinate 12,571,311 of NW_020954751.1, read as the reverse complement.
ACCGAGAGGTTGAGGTATTTTCACAAGGTCACCTAGGTCATATATAGCAGAAGCAGGATTTCAACTGTTAAGTAAAAAAAAGAAATTCTCCTAAAGAAGTGTTTTTGTTCAGTCATTTCCAACTCTTTGTGACCCCATTTGGGGTTTTCTTGGCAAAGATATTGGAGTTCTTTCCTTTGATAGATGGATTAGACTAGATGGGTTGGACACCCAGGTCCTTTCCAGCTTTCAGATTCTTCAGTTCTGTGGTCTGCTGTTGTAAATCATTTGTAAAAGCTTGTCCATTCTCTATTAATTACCCTCATCCAAGATTCTTTGGATGCTTGGGTAGGAAGTTCTTATAAAACTTTATATAAATTGGGAACATAACCATATGGGTCAGTGGTTATATTTCCTTTTTTTTTTTTGTAATGACAAAATCTTTAATATCTTTTACTTTTTCAGGCACTTTGAAAACTAATCATACCTCAATAGCTTCAAAATTGTGTTTCCTCAAGCACAGGGAAAATGATATCAACAACAACAAATGACAAAAATCTCTATTTGTGTCCTTAGAGGCATCACAAGATGGTGAGATTGCCTCAGAGCCAAGAAAAAATGGGTTCAAGACCTGCCTCTGATACATACTGAGTTTGTGTTCCTGGGCAAGTCACTTAAATTCTCAGTGTCCTGGGAAACTCTGTAAGACCATTATTTGCAGAGCAAGTGCTGATCCACATTAGTGGGGGTGGGAGGGGGGTGGAATATCCTCATAGAGAGTTCCTTGAATTGATGAAATCACCCAAATTCCCAATTTACGGCTAATGTTCAAATGATACCCTGCCCACTCAGAAAGGGAGATTTTAATGCCTTTGAATCTGATGGAAAATTCCAAAAGCCTTTTCTAAGCCTTACCTCTACTCTGTATGTACTCAGCACAGGACGAATATTGGCAGGGACCGGATAGGTCTGGGCAACGTCAGGTGGGTCAGTGGGGGGAAGGTCTTGTGGGCCTGAGGAAGGAACCTGACAAACAAAGCAAATGCTCATTAGCAAGGGACAAGAAAACTAAAAGGATTCTGGAGCATGGAGAGCAAGATACTTCCTGATGGTGTTGAACTTTATTTCCTTTGAACTTCATGTAAAGTGCTTTGCAAACTTTAAAGTACTACATAAATATAAAATATTAGTAGTTAAGATTTATATAGCACCTACTATGTGCCAGGCACTGTGCTAAACACTTTACAATTTTTATCTCATTTGATCTTCACAACAACCCTGGGAGGCAGGTGCTATTATTATATCCTCATTTTACAGATGGGAAACTGAGGAAAACAGAGGGTAAGTGGCTTGTCCTAGGTAACATAAGTAGTAAGTATTTGATGCAGGCTTCAAACTCAGGCCTTCCTGACTCCAAGTCCTGTGCTTTATTCACTTTAAAAGTAGGAGTAATTGGGGCAGCTAAGTGGCACAGTGGATAGAGTACCAGCCCTGAAGTCAGGAAGACCTGAGTTCAAATCCAGCCTCAGACCAAACACTTGACACTTACTAGCTGTATGACCCCGGGCAAGTCACTTAACCCCAATTTTCTTTAAAAAAAAAAAGTAGGAATGGTTCAGAACAAATGCCATGGTCATACTTTAGAAATGACTAGTTCTATCTTTATATTAAATTTTTCTGATAAGAGTTTGGTGTCCAAGCTATATAAACAATTAACAGACATTACCTATATCTATTTCTATCTAATCAAAAGACATTGTCTGATAGATAAGTGGTCCAATAATATGGACAGTTCTCAAAAAAAGAATTGCAAGCTAGTAGCTATATGAAAGAATCACTAATGATAAAAGGAATTCAAATCAAAGCAACCCTGAGGTTTCACCTCACACCTTGTAAATTAGCAGAAATAACAAAAAATGGGAATAGTTAATGTTGCAGGGGTTGTGGAAAGATAAGCACACTGGTGCATTGTTGGTGGAGCTGTGTGTTTGTGTGTATTAAACCTAGCAACACTTTCTATGATATCAAGAATAATAAAGAATTGGAAACAAAGTAGATGTCCATCAATTGGAGAATGTGATATTATTATGCTGTAAGAAATGAAGAATGTGATAAACACAGAGGAGCATAGGAATATCTACATGAATTGATGTACAGTAAAATAAAGAGACTATTAGCCAAGAAAATAATATTCATGGTAACTATGATTTAAATAGAATGAACAACCACACACACACACAAAGCAGAAGTGAATGGTGCCAATTAGCAAGGAAGAAACATGAGAAGACATTCCCATGACATCACTTTGAAGAGGTGGGAAGTCCACAAGTGTACATTTTACATATTTTCAGATTTTTTGATGTATTGACTAGTTATGCTGATTTATTCTTCATTTTTTAATTTAAAAATATTATTTGTTATATGGGATGGCTCTCTGGGAGGGGAAGGGGAAAAGATAGTGAAGGAAACTAAGGTTGTATAAAAAAATAAAAACTTATTTAAAAAAGAAATACTTATTTCTGCAATTTGGAAAAATGCTAAAAGAAAGTGGCTTAAATATCCTTGTCTTTTGACCCAGATATCCCACTACTAAGCACATGTACAAGAGAGGTCAAAAATAGAAAGATAACATATAAAACAAAAATTCCTAGCTGTACTTGTAGCAGCTAATTACTGGAAACAAAGTTGATGCCATGTACCCATCACCCACGGAATGGCTAAACAAAGTGTGGCACATGAATGTAATAGAATATCACTGATTTATAAGAATCAATTAATATGAACCACACAGAGAAACATAGAAGACATTTTAATTCAATATACGTAACATACATGACTATAGTAATACAAATGTGAAGAACAACCAAAAAGAAACAAATCTATAATTATAGTATACTTATAATGAACAATTCTGTCCTCAAGGAAAATGTGAAAAAATGCACCTTCTTCCCTCTTTTAATAAAAGAAAAGGGAGACTATCAGCATGGAACGTTGCATATCTTGTCAGACTCAGTTAATGTCTCAGCTACTTTTAGTGAACTGCTTTTTTTCTATTTCATTATCTTATGACAAGGGAAGGCTTCCTGGGTAGGATTGTGGGAGGAAAGGGTATATTTAGAGATGAAGGTAATATAAAAACTAAAGATTTCAATAGAAAAATTACCTCTTCCCCTCCCTCATCTTTTACATGGAGAAATATCTGACTGTGACAGATGTTTATAGAAATGTTTAATTATGTTATAGTATTCATGATGATGGCTAAACAATAATAATTTATTTCTATAGTGTTTTATGGTCTACCAAGTGCTTTCCACCCATTATCTTGTTTCAGCTTCACAAGAACCCTGTAAAGAAAGAACTACAGATATAGTTATTCTAATTTTTCATGAAGAAACTGAGGTTAAGAGAAGTGAAATGACTTGCCCAAGGTCACCCAATAAGACCAATACTCTAGCCACTATACCATGTATTTTTTCTAGAGAAATAAAAATGAAATATCTTAAACATAAATCTTTGGGGCATACAAAGCTCATCTTCACAGTTTTGCACACATATACAACAGTGGAGGGTATCATTGTCTTCCAACCAAATTTCTTGGAAAGGGCTATACATATCCAATGTAATGCCCCTATCTCCCTTCATTAATCTAACAGTCCATCTTCTTTCAAATCTGCTTCAAAACTCATTCACTCCAAAAGGGCTTCTTTGATTAGCTCCATCCTTAATCTGGTCACTTCCCTGTCTTCTGTGCTATCCCAAGTGGCTTCTGTTCATTAGCCTCCTCTTAGTTCAAAGTACCACTAATGTATAAACTATTACTTGTGGAAGTAAGGCTAAGTAATGGGTCAAACCAGTATTATTATTGTTGTCATGATGACAATGATGATAATGATGATGACAATGAGGATTACTTATTCTTCTAAGTGCAGCTACCATTTGTGAGAAATGATTATTTCTGTCTTGTATTAACAACTAATTATTGAATCTGAACCAAGGTTTTTCCCCTTTTCTACTTCCTCATCCAGAAATCAACCAGTGTGGGAAATCTTTCTAAAAAATGACCTAGCCAGAATAGCTGAGATCTAATCAAAGACAGTAAAAGAAATTCTAAATTCAGGGGAATGGGTGCATTCCTATTCATTTTGTTTACTCAGGCCTGGGAAAATGTTGATTCTCCCTTTTGTCAAACAGGTGATACGGAAATTGATAAGTTCCAGCTTTGGGTTTGCATTCAAGTCACATACTCAAATATCCTCATTGTAATACAGCCCAGCCTTTCACTGTAATATTCATTTTCTCATTAATTGTTAACCAGAGTTTATTGCTACCCTCAGGAACACCTACTGTTCCAAGAACATATAAACTGTGAGCCCACCATTATGAGGAGTCTTTGGTCTAAGAGAGATGGCCAAATGACTGTCCTTTTATTAATAAACATGTTAGCATTATTAATAAAATGATTATCGTGTCTCATCATGTCTCTCAAACCTTTTTAAACACCACATATTTTTGAGAGATGTCTTTACTAAGTACAAGAAGCATTTGTAAAAGTAGGAATGGGGGGGGGGGGCGCAGCTAGGTGGCCCAGTGGATAGAGCACCAGCCCTGGAGTTAGGAGGACCTGAATTCAAATGTGGTCTCAGACCAGACACCTGATACTTACTAGCTGTGTGACCCTGGGAGAGTCACTTAACCCCAATTGCCTTGCCAAAAAAAAAAAAAGTAGGAATGGGTTTTTGCCTGGGAGTAATTTGATTTGTGGGAGCGCTCAGTTGGTCAATAAACATTTATTAAGCACTTACTATGTGCCAGGTACTATGCTGAGTGTTAGGGATACAAAGAAAGGTAAAAGACAATCCCTGCTCTCAGAGTGTAATAGGGGAGACAGTGTACAAACAACTGTGTGCAAATATGATATATGCAGGATAAATTGGAAACAATCAAGAACAGACTCTGAATAAATGTTTTTTGAATTGAAAATGCAACTGTATTCGTCAATGGTTGCATTGCTTACCTTGATCCTAAACTCAGTGACCGTTATGTTTAAATTCATTCTTTCCCCTCTAGCACTTGAGGTAATGCTCTGCACCCAGAAAGTGCCTGATAAATATTTTTTGACTGAATGACACAATGAACCAGGAAAAGAAAACAAAAAAGGAAAACAAAAAAATATGCCAGAAAGTCGATTTGAGCCTCAAGCCAGGGAAACTTGATTTCCTGTCATTTCTGCTTCCCACACAGCTGGTGTTTTGGCAGAAGCAGGTGCGGTTGAGCTTATTACCAGGAACAGTCACAGGAAAAAAGGAATATTTCTGAGTGGGTCAGATACCAGGAACACAAAGCAAGCTCAGGATAATGAAGGTTCCAAATGGATTGGGCTGTATACAGGAGCTCAGCAAGAACGATGATGAATCCCTGACATTGTGGCAAAGAGTTAAGCAATTCAGTGTCCAAAGCTGTATATAATCTAGAAAGCCAATAATCGACTCTCCCTGCAGAGAGTAAAGCCACAGCACAGACGCAATCCTGCTACAATTTCTAGTTTTATCTTGAAAACAGAGCACCATATGTTTCCTCTTCCTGGGGCTGCTTGATGAGTTTGGCCAATGAAATGCTCTGGATAGGAAAACGCCCTAGATGAATTCCTGAAAGAAGCCTTGCCAATCACAGCCAATCAATTATTTCCAGGGCAATTCAAACCAGGAGAGATCCCAAAGCACTTTACAGATTGAACTAATTAATGGATTTGCTCCAGGCCAACATGCAGTTACTTTTTGCAATGGGATAATATTGGCATCTGAGTTATCAAATAGGATGGTGTACTGAAAAGACCACAGCAACTGCTGCAGTGAGAATTTTAGATGAGCAGACGGGGTTGGTTCAAGTGCCAGATGGGCCAAAATACCACCAGTGTAGGCCAACACTCAAAAGATCGGCGCTAGGTTTTCCCCATCTAGTTACATGGAGCTTAGTGACAACCCCCAGGAGAAAATCCAGATCCCCCACCCCATCTGAATTCCTTTTAAACCTCTAACCTGGTTCAGATCCTTCTCGACTCCAGACTACCTTTCTACCTTCACCCCAGCAGCCTTCTCACAGTGGAGACACCTCCATTCCTGTAATCTTTCCCTTCAATTGTTGAGTTCCATTTGAGGAAGAACCTTCAGCTAGTTATGCTCACCTCTAGCTTGGCTCAGTTTCTGATGGTTCTGACCTAGCCCTTACTCAGGTACATTTTCCCCCACCCATTTTAGCCCATTTTTAATGTATTGTCTTCCTCTATTAGAACGTAAAGGGTAGCTAGGTGGTACAACGCTTGTTGTTGTTGTTGTTTGTCCATGACATCAGGGAGGTGATGCCATGACCTGCAACTCAATTGGATTTAAGTGAGGGAGGGCTGTGTAGTCACCAGCCTCACTTTCTCCTCCAGTGCAGTGGATAGAGTGCCAGGCCTGGAGTCAGGAAAACTCATGTTCATGAATTCAAATCCAGCCTCAAACACTCACTAGCTGTGCTACCCTAGCACTTAACCTTGTTTGCCTCAGTTTCCTCGTCTGTAAAATGAGCTGGAGAAGGAAATGGCGAACCACTCCAGTATTTTTGCCAAGAAACCTCAAATAGGGTCACAAAGAGTCAGACATGACGGAAAAAATGACTGAACAACAAAAATTAGAATGTAAACTCTTGTCCTTTTCTTGTATTTATATATATTCTCAGAGCTGGACACAGTTCCTTTCACATAGTAAATCTTTAATAAATTCTTTATCTAATCCAATCTCATCTAATCCCCACACCAAGGCACCTACAATGCAGCATGCATTTTGAAATGATACTGTACTGTAATGTTTCTTATGAGGTCAGTAAGATCAGGCATAGAGAAATGGAATGCACAGATAATCCAACAACTTTTTTGTAGTCACAGCAACCTTCAAGAGGAATGCTTTTATTTGAACATTTAATGAGGAATAATGTGAGCTGATACATAGATCCTAGAATCACATTTTAGGATGATAATATTGGAAGAAACCCCAGCCATGGAATCCAAAAACTACAACATTACCTCTTGAAGACCCTACAGTGATGGGAAATTCAATGCCTCTGAAGGTAACTTAGGAGCTCGACACTTTGGATGACTTTAATTGATAGGAAATTACTTCTTAAATTTGGTTAAAATCTACCTTACTGAAGCTTCTATAAATTGGTTCAAATTATGCCTTCTGGGGCAGCAATGTAGTTTAGTCTATAATGTTCTAGCCTTAGAATCAGGAACACCTGGCTTCAAACTCTGCCTTTCATACCTACTAGTTATGTTACACTGGGCAAGTCACTTAGCATCTCAATGGCTAAGGCAATGCTCTAAGACTGTAAGTTACAGAGTAACTGATCTATACTTGCGTAAGGAGTTTCCATACTGGATGTTCCCTACCATGATACAATTATAGGCCTGGGACATGCAAAACAGAACAAAGTCCTCTAGAGCCAAGCAAACCATTTGAAATTAAGAGTCCTGGGTTTAGGTTTTGACTCTCTTATTAACTATCTGTGTGACCTTGGGCAAGTGACCTTTTCTTTCTGTTTTCTCCATTTCCCCATTTATAAAGTAAGAAGGATGGGCTCAGGGAGTTCTAAGGTTCCAGATCTAACATTATATGGTTCTATAGGATATGATCTAATCCAGGGATGGGGAATCTGTGTGCTCGACATCACATGTGGCCCTCTATGTCCTCAAGTGTGGCCCTTTGACTGAATTCAAACATCACAGAACAAATCCCCTTAAGAAAAGGATTTGTTTGTAAAACCTGGACTCAAGTTTTCAGCAGCAGGTTTCCCATCCCTGAAATCCTTCTTCCACATAAGAGCTCTTCAAATACTTGAAGACTGTCATCATTTTGTGTCTAATTTTTCTTTTCTCCAAACTAAACACTACCAGTTCCTGAGACCAATACTTGGTCAAGACCTTTCATTAGTCTAGTAGTCCTTTTCTAGATGAGCTCCAGTGTATCAATATTCCTCTTAAAATGTGGTACCCAAAAGTGACTTATTTAACTTTGCATCTCCTCTATCACCTAACACCGTGAATGGCACAAAATAGGCATTTAGTAAAATATTTATTAGGTGAACTGAACACTAGTATCTAGGTGTGGTCTAACCAACTTAGAAATTTAAATTTTATTTCCCCTTCCCAAAGCATGGGTCTGACCTTGTCACCCTCTGACTCAATAAACTCCAGTTGTTTCCCATTACTTCATTAGTACAGAGAATTCCCTATAGGAAATTCCTCCGACCAGTGTAAATCAACATCTATTCTGTAACCAGTAGTTTTGGTAAGTTGCCTGGGGGGAAGTGATTTGCTCAGATTCACATAGTCAATGGGTGTCAGAGGCAGGATTTAAACCCTGATTTTCCTGACCCCTAGTAGGCTCTACCTACTAGGCCAAACCTGCTTCTTTGAGACAATGCATACTTTTTGCAGTGACTTGAGATAGTTGCTCCGTGTAACACGAGTATCATTGTCTCCATTTTATGTGTCTGAAATAGAACTTGTTATCTTCTCCATAAATCCCTGTACCCTAATCCCGATTTCTGTATTTCTGTTACTATCCTCCTAGTCACCAGGGTTCATGATCTCAGAGTCTTCCCTGATGCTTACATTATCTCTCTCTCTTCTATCCAATCAGTTGCTAAATTTTAGCAATTCTAAATCCCCAACATCTCTTGCTTTGCCCTCATTTTTTCTAATTCAAATACCAGTCTAATTCTGGTCCTTATCACTTCTCACTAGGACTATTGCAATAGCTTCCTAATTCATCTTGGCATTTTTAGTGTCTCCGACTATCTGATCCATCCTCACTATACTTTTCAAAATATGGGATGTCTCAAAAGTCTTAATGCAATCTTAAAACTATTCAAACTTTAAAATGCACTGTGACTTTTGGGACACCCTATATTTCTCCCAAGTTATAAGTCTGGCAAAATAAAACAAACAAGCAAAAATAAAACCTAAATGGATCTCTGTCACTTATAGGGCAAAATCTAAATGCCTCAGCCTGAAATGTATTGGCTCCCTACAATTTGGGTCCCACCTGCCTTTCCAGACTTGTTTCAAACTATTCTCCATTTACAGTCTTTGTTCCAGGCAAACTGTCATACAATTTGCTTCTTTAACAGTAACTCAGTCAACCAGCATTTATAAAGCCCTAACTATGTGCCAGGCACTGTGTTTAGTGCTGGTAATAAAAATATAGAGCCCTCAAGGAGCTTCCATCTAATGGAGAAAACAGCACATACGAAAGAACTAAAAAGTGGGAAGAGGTAAAGGTAGAGGTGGATGAAATCTGAAGAATGAAGGATAAAATGGCCTGGACTCTTCCTCAAAATAGAGCTTCTAGGAAGAACTCCCCAATGGGAGAAGGGCAGGCATCTAATGTCTACAGTTCACTTCCTCCTCATCACTGCCTCTCAGAGCAGTGAGCTTTCTTTAAAGCATAGCTAAGAGAGGGCGGAGCCAAGATGGCAGAGTAAATGTAGTGAACTGCTTGAGCCCTCCCCCAAATCCCCCAAATACCTGTAAAAAATGGCTCTGAACAAATTCTAGAGCAGTAGAACCCACACAAAGACAGAGTGAAACAAATTTCCAGCCCAAGACAACCTGAATGGTTGATTGCAAAGGTCTATTGCTCTGGGTTGGGAGAGGATCACAGTTCAGCGTGGCCACGCAGGCAAAGACCACGCCTCAGTGAACCTGGAGCAGTCCCCAGGGATTGAATCAAGGGGAGCTGTGGTGGTTTCCAGACTTCTCAACCTACAAACACCAAAGACAACTTAGAAGGTTAGTAGGAAAGGTCTGTTGGACCACGGTGAGAGATGAGCTTGGTCTGGCCCTAGTCCCAGTACAGCCCTGGGTGGCAGCTAATTCCAGAGTTCTCAGCCCACAGATGGAGGGGGGTATTGAGCAACTGATCAGAGGGTGATTGCAGGGATCTCTTTGCTGGCACCGAGACAGGATTCTGTTGCTTTGCCCATGCTTAGATCTCGGTCACAGGTGTGAGTGGCAGTCGTGGGGCAAGGAGGAGTGTTGGCATAGTGAAGCTTGTGATGGTGGTGGTGGAGAGAGAATCCTCCTCACAGTTCCAAGGCAGAAAAGAGTACTTGTGGTCACTCATAGACCAGAGCATAAGCCAGGAAAGGAATAGACACCTCGCCCTTGATCACACCACCTTGAAAGAACTAAAAACTTACAGGTCCCTAGAAGCATCTCTGAAAACAGTTGCACAAAATCCCTGAAGCTTGGGACAGTGCATTCTCCACACTGGAAGTAGATCCCTACCTTAACAAAGAGTTTAAGACTCAAGTAATTGGCTGGGAAAACGAGCAAACGGCAAAAAACATCAGACCGCAGAATCTTACTTTGGTGACAAAGAAGATGAAATCATACAACCAGAAGAAGAAGAGAAAGTCAAAGCTCCTATATCCAAAGCTTTCAAGAAAAATAAAAATCAGTCCCAGGTTACGGAAGAGCTCAAAAAGGATTTTGAGAAGCAAGTAAGAGAAGTAGAGGAAAAACTGGGAAGAGAAATGAGTGATGCAAGAAAAACATGAAAAACAAGTCAATAGCTTGCTAAAGGAAACCCCCCAAAAAATACTGAAGAAAATAACACCTTAAAAAATAGACTAACCCAAATGGCAAAAGAGGTCCAAAAAGTCAATGAGGAGAAGAATGCCTTAAAAAGCAGAATTGGCCAAATGGAAAAGGAAACCCAAAAGCTCACTGAAGAAAATACTTCCTTAAAAATTAGAATACAGTAAATGGAATCTAATGACTTTATGAGAAATGAAGAAATTGTAAAACAAAGCATAGCTGAGATTCTCCTTCCTACTCAAAGCTTTTCTTGAACCTCACAGTTGCTAGTGTCCTCTCTCCTCAAATTACCTTGTATTCATTTGGATTTGTACATGCCTTAGTTTTCACATCTATAAAATGGGAAACATAATACTTATCATTTCTGTCTCACTGGTTTACTGTGATAAATGAGATAATGTAGGTAGAGTACTTTATAAACTTTAAACCACTAGACAAACATCAGATGGGTAGTTAGGTAGCACAGTGGATAAAGTGTCAGGCCTTCAGCCAGGAAGACTCACCTTTGTGAGTTCAAATCTGGCCTCAGATACTTACTAGTTGTGTGACCCTAGGCAAGTCACTTAACCCTGTTTGCCTCCGTTTTCTCATCTGTAAAATGAGCTGGAGAAGCAAATGGCAAACCACTTCATATCTCTACTAAGAAAACCCCAAATTAGGTCATAAAGAGTCAGATACGACTGGACGACAACAGCAAACATCAGCTATGATAACGATGGTAATTATGGCATGTCTCCTTGCCTCTCTTCAATAGAACATAAACTCTTTGAGAGTAGAGTAGGCTTCATTTGTATGAGTCAAGCACATTGCCTTGGACTTAATATATGTTTCTTGAATTGTACTAGATTAGAATCGAGTGTACAAATAAGAAAACAGAAGTTGAGTTATTTACCCCAAGTTGCACAGCTAAGAATAGTGGAGCCAGAAGTAGCCCCCATGTAGGACATTTGCCTCTAAAGGTCATTCTCTTTTCACTTCAGGAGCTGTGATCCCCACTTTACTCAAGCTGTATTGACACTCCCCCCAAATAAGAAATGAACTTTACTTCCTCTGACCTCACACATCATTTTGTTCATATATATCTCATATACTCACCATAGTTTAATTTGTGTTTTATATTTTTCAATCAGTTAACATTTATTAAGCATCTTCTATGTGCCAAGTACTGTGCTATGTACTGGGGATACAAAAAGAGGCAAAAGAAAGTCCTTGCCCTCAAGGAGTTTATAGCCCAATGCAAACAAATATATATAGAACAAGCTATATATAGGACAAATAGGAAATATTTAACAGAGGGAAGGCACTAGAATTAAGAGGGGTTGAGGGAACTTCTAGTAAAAAAGGACATTTAGTGGGACTTAAGGGAAGCTAGGGAGGTCAGTAGGTGGAGCAAAGATTGAGAGTATTCCAGGCATGGGGGTCAGTTAGAGAAAATACCCAGTCAAGAGATGAAGTGGCTTGTTCTTGGAATAGCCAGGAGGCCAGTGGATCAAAGAGTATGTGGTAGGGAACAAGGTATAAAAAGACTGAAAATGTAGGAGGGAGCTAGGTTATAAAAGGCTTTGAATGCCAAACAGAGCATTTTGTATTTGCTCCTGGAGGCAACAGGGTTGGTTGAGTAGGGGAGCGACATGGTCATACCTGAGCTTTAAGAAAATCACTTTAGTAGCTGAATGGAGGATAGATGGGAGTGGGGAGAGACTTGAGGTAGGTAGACTCATCAGCAGGGTATTGCAATAATATCCTGATGGGGGCGTGTACTATAGTGGTGGCAATGTGGCAGTTAAGAGATATTACAAAAGTAAAATCAGCAGGCCTTGACAACAGCTTGGATATGAGGGTGAGAGATAGTGAAGAATCCGGGATGATTCCTAGATTGTGAGCCTGAGGGACTGGGTGGATGGTGTTGCCCTCTACATTAATAGAGAAGGTAGGAGAGAGGAAGGATTTAGGCAGTAGGGGTGGGGAACCTGAGGCCTTGAGGCCACATGTGGCCCTCTAGACAGGGGAAAAGATAATGAGTTCTGTTCTGGACATGTTGACTTTAAGATGTCTACTGGACATCCAGTTCAAGAGTTCTGAAAAGCAGTTGGAGATGCAAGATTGGAGGTCAGCAGAGATATTTGGGCAGGATAGGTAGATTTGAGAATCAACAGCATAGAGATAGTAATTAAATCCATGGGAACTGATGAGATCACCAAGTAGTACAGAGAGAGAAGAGAAGAGGGCCCAGGACAGAATCCAGAGGGACATCTAGAGTTAGAGAGGGTGTGATATGGAAGAGAATCCAGCAAAGGAGACAGAGAAGGAGTGGTCAAATGACTAGGAGGAAAACCAGGAGAAAGTGGGGTCCTGAAAAACCTAGAGAGAAGAGAGTATCAAGGAAGAGAGAGGGATCAACAGTGTCAAAGGCTTCAGAGGGGCAAAGGAGAATGAGAATAAAGAAAAGACTAAATTCAATGGCAACTAAGATCATTAGTAACTTTGGAGAGAACAGCTCTAGTGGAATGACAATGTTGGAGCCGGATTGTAAGGAGTTAAGAAGAAAGTGAGAGGAGAGAAAGTGAAGGCAGCTATTTCAAGAAGTTTAGCTTCAAAGGGCAGAAAAGTTGGGGGAGACAGTTAGCAGTGTTGGAAGGATCAAGTGAGTTTTTTTCAGGATAGGGTGGCATGGGCTTGTTTGTAGGCAGTTGGGAACGAGGCAGTAGAGATTGAATGTAAATGATAGCATGAGAATGACAATCTAGTGAAGCCATTAGATTGTAAGTACCTTGGAGAGCAGGAACTAGCATTTTTTTTTTTGGCTTTTATTTGTATCCCCAGTGCTTAGCACAGTACTTGGCACATAATAGGTGCTTAAAAAATGTTTATTGACTTAGATTGAAATGGAGCCACTACAGTACAATGGAAAGAGCACTGTATTTGGAGTCACAGGCCCAGGGTTGAAACAGTAGTTCTGACGCTTTCTACCTCTCTGACCTTGGGAAAGTCACCTAACTTCTATGGGCCTTAGTACTCCACCTATAAAATGAGGGGGCCTTTCAATGGTCTATGTGTACCCTTCCATTTCTAACTGTATGATTCTTTGCTCTTATCTCCCTTATTAGATTAAAAAATTTCCCCAAAGCAAAGACTATGTCTTATTCACCTTTGAATATGTAACAGGGCTCTGCAAATTTTAGCCACTTAATGTGTCTTAGATTTGAAGTATTGACATAAAGTCTCATCATAGAGGATGGTCCATGTTTTCTTTCAAGGAGAAGAGAGGGAAAATTCCCTTGTATCTTTGTATCTATGTCTTTAAGACATGGAGCTACTGGGTGGTTCAGTGGATAGAGTGCCAGGCCTGGAGTCAGGAATACCTGAGTTCATGTCTGGCCTTAGATACTAGCTGGGGAACCCTGGGCAAGTCACTTAACTTTGCCTTAGTTTCTTCATCTGCAAAATGATCTGGAGAAGGAAATGGCGAACCGCTCCAGTGTCTTTGCCAAGAAAACCCCAAACAGGGTTACAAAGAGTAGGACACAACTGAAATGACTGAACAACAACAGCAATGTCTTTAAGAAAGTTACGGTAGCAAGCTGAATCTTGCTATTTGGCCTTTAAAAAGCAATACTAGTATTTGAATTATGCCTTTAGACTTTCAAACACCCACAAATGAAAACAAAAGAAAATAGCTGTCATGAGAGACGTATTTTTAATGAAAGGTGCCACTTGAATGAAATTAATTTTCAAGAGTGCTGATGGAATGATGGCTCAAATTCAAATATATCATAGTTATGCTGTTTTTAGAAACAGAAATGACACCATAAACCAAAATTGAAGTTCTTAGTATTTTAAAGAAAGTAGTGTTTGAAGGGTATTAACGTTTAAGGGAAATGTTGTTATTTAATATATTCATCTAATGACGAGCCTACCTAGCTTTCAGATAGGGGGGAATAGTTTCATCTCATTTTTCCCCTGCTGATTCTTTGACTCCTTGTTGTGTTAAGTTGTTTCAGTTGTATCTGACTCTTCATGACCCCATTTGGGGTTTTCTTGTCAAAGATACTGTAGTGGTTTGCCATTTCGTTCTTTAGCTTATTTTACAGATGAGAAAACTGAAGCAAACAGGGTTAAATGACTTGCCTAGAGTCACACCGCTTTTAAGTGTCTGAGGCCGAATTTCAACTCAGGTCTTCCTGACTCCAGACCCAGTGCTTTATCTACTGCATCACCTAGTTGCCCAAAGACCAACAAAGCCAAGTGTAAAGAGATTCGTCATCCAGTATTGATGGATTATTTTGGCCACAACTTAGGAAGACTGAGTGGAGATGCTGGGACACATGTTGGTGGAGGGTGAGGTTCAGGGGAGGGGAACGAATCCATTCTGTCAAAACCACAGATCCTGGAAGTATTGTAATATGGCCAGCAAAAGTTAAGAGGGGTGAGGATCTAAGGCTATAAAATCATGAAAAGTAATGGTAAGTAAGCATAGATTCTTTCACTAAACCTTAACATACTTGGCCTAGCTTAAAGGGGGCTGAAAGGGGGTCATTCTTACTTTACATGACAGATGCATGGGTCTTTGCCTCAGCAGGGGTGCCTGACTTAGTAGAAAGCAGGTGAACCTGCCCGGGACCAGATAGGGTACCTGTGGCAATCTGGTACAGATCTCTAGAGTAAAAAGACTTAAGGTTCTGGGAAGTATCTTGAGTTAGGATTAAGTATTCAACCTTCCTAGTGACTAGGCAGTTAAGTGGTGCAGTAAGTAGAACTCTGGACCTGGAGTCAGGAAGACTTGGGGTCAAATCATGCTTCAGACCCTTACTAGCTAAGTTACCCTGGGCAAGTCATTTAGCTTGTGTCTGCCTCAGTTTCCTTATCTGCAAAATGGAAATAATAACTACCCCTACCTCCTTGGATTGTTGTGAGGATAAAATGTGATATTTGTAAAATGATTTGCAAACCTTAAAGTATTATTATCATTATTAGCTTGATACTCTGATCTTTCCTGTATCCCCATGGATTTGCTTCAACTAGTAAGTGATTCACCAATTTATCTCAGCCCATTGGGTCTCAGCCCTGAAGTTAGCCTAGGTTTTTAACTTCCCAACCTATTTTGAAGGATAAGTCCTCTATTTCTACTATGGACCACCCTAACCCCTCTTCCTAACCAGGGGTTTTCCCTAAATACTGACTTATGCTAAATTTACTTTTCCTCATATAAATATGTTCAATGAAGGCAAAATACATGAAAGAGAAGTCCACAATGGGTCACTAAAGGATGTCAGGGCTTTTTGGAAAGTAAGTCCCTAACCTCTTGATATTGATATCATAGAAAACAACCATACTCACTGATGCCACCAGAAAAGACAGAATCCTTGGCTAGCTGGAGCATGAGTCTGGCCTGCTGTAGCAATTCTTACATTCATATGTTAATTGTACTATCACTCAACAATTAGTGTTGCAATTTCAAGTGACAATGGATAGAACTCTAGGCCTAGAGTCAAGAAGACCTGAGTTCCTATCCAGCCTCACACACTTACTAGCTGTGTGACCCTGGGCTTAACATCTGTCTGCCTCAATTTCCTCAACTATAAAATAGGGATCATAATAGCACCTATATCCCAGGGTTGTTTGAGGATCAAATGAGATAATATTTGTAAAGCCCTTAGCACAGTGCCTGGCATATGTTTATGTTGTTGTTTTTTAGTCATTCAATTATGTCCAACTCTTTGTGACCCCATGGACACCATGCCCTTCTATCCACCACTATCTCTCGATCCTGTCCAATGTTTGTTGTTTACATGACGCTATCTATCCATTTCATCTTCTGCTGTCCCTTTTCCTTTTGCCTTCAACCTTTCCTGTTTCTGGTCATTACTAGCTGTTGTTGTTTTTGTTGTTATTTATCCTTCATCCTCAATGAGGAACAATGATATCACGAGGAGGTACTAGCTCTAAGATGCTGAGCAGTCACTTAATTTTTGTCTGCCTTAGCTTCCCCGACTATAAAATAGGGATCGTAATAGCACCTACCTCCCAGGATTGTTGTTAGGATAAATGAGATTGTACATATATACATACACACACACACACACGTGTACATATATGTAGTGCTTAGCACAGTGCCTGGAAAATAGTAAGTGCTTAATAAATGCTTGTTTCCTTCCTTCCTACAAGTCTAGTACTCATTCCACTACACCACAAAATGAGTCTTACACCCACTGGATAATTTATCTGTAAGCTTTGATAGTCTGCATCAGGGAGTCCATATCTTGTAATAGATAATTAAAAGCTAATTCTATTGAATTGTCACAAAGACATTGGACATTGGGATCTCATGTGAAGATAGGGTCCCTGGTCTCTAGGGGGTCTTTGGTGTAAGAAGACTTTTTTCTAAGTCACATAATCAAACCTTTCAAATAGGTTAGTAGGAGATTGTCCCCTGTAACAAGTTCATGATGAGTCATGGTTATGACATGTTCTAAGAAGCCAAATGAGGCAGGAAATTGTTGCATATGTGTGTATGATATAAATACATATGCATAGATCTATAGGCCCATGTTACATTCATATGTATGTCCATATATATGTATATGTATATTAATGTGCTATGTATATATGACTTCAGGTTGAACATTCTATCTACCACACTAGTAGAATCAAACTCAAATAGAAACAGGGCCACTAAATCCTGTTCAGTCATATGTTGGCTTAGAAAATCACATATTGACACAATTTATGTTCTATTGCATTTTTATTTATTTATTTTGTTAAATATTTCTCAATTGCCTTTTCATTTGGTTCTGCCACTCAGGAGTGTTAGGATTACATATTTGATACCTCTATGCCAACCCATATAGCCTTTTCCTTAGGAAGCTGCCCAGTACTTTCATCAATCTCAAGAGAATCCTTAGCATAAAACCCATATTTTCAACATAAATGTTCTCCTGGAGTTGCTGGATAACTGCAAACTTTGGATCTTCATATTCTCCAAGGGATCCAAGTTATGGATGTCCCAAATAGCAATGGAGAAACTCATGGTGGGCATCAACAAGAGGCAGCCTCTATCTCCCACAATGACTTATGCAGAAAAAGAAGTGTAGGAGATAACACCAAGGAAATGTATTGTTAGACAAGGATGTGGGCCAGTCTTGCAGTGATACTGAAGGCTATCCGATAGACAGCTTGAGTGTTAGTCTGCTACCCACAGAATGTGAAAAGATCTAGAGGAAGGCTCCCCACATTTCAGATGGATCCTTTGTGGTGAATCCATGGAAGAATATGGATGAGAATCATAAAGGAGAAGAAGGCATGACTGGCTGAACCTGCACCAATGGAGAAAATGCCTATGGCAATGAGATCCTGGCCCTACCGAAGCAATGGAGATAATTATCATCATCTGATAAGAATTATAAATCATCGGCAGCATGCCATAGAAAGCCTGACTCAGAGCCAAGAAGGCTTGCATTTAGGTCCTGCCCCTGACACATCCTGACTGTTTAATTTTGGGCAAGTCATTTAACCTCCAAATTAGTATAAGAAACTGGTAGTTCTGTATACCAATGAAATCAGAGGTTCACTCTCTATTTTAATTTTTTATGAAATGGTGTGATTTTATTACCATATATTAACTCTCAGGAAAGTTCTTGTTAGGCATTAATGCACTAAACAAATGTGTGCATGCTATAAATGCATAGTGAATATTATTAATAATATATGCATTAAATATTAATACATAATGATTATACAATACATTGACTTTACAAAATACTTTTCCGCTGAAGTATATCATAGTATGCATACATATTTATATAAAGATGAATATTTATGTTACTATTCTCACAACAACCCTATGAGTTATGTAATGAAAGTATTATTGTCCCCATTTTACAGATGAGGAAAATGAAGTTTAAAAAAGATACAGTGATTTTCACATCATCATATATCCAGTAAGTATAAAAACCAGGATTCTTCCCATTGTAGTGGGTCACTGAGATTGTTTGTCTGACATTGTCTCCAGTGATCTGTGACATTCAGTGACCTGCTGCACCTTGATATTTGGTGTTGTCCTAAGAGGAGTTGCCTGTATTTGACCACTTACTTGCAAAAGTTCAAACACGGCGAGAAGGTCCCCTCCATCAAGATGGCCACAAAAAATTGGGTGATAGGAAAGTCTGGGTGGTTCATACTCTTGGTCCACAAGCTTCACAACGGGAGTAGCCACAGTAGAGCCTAAGTATTCTGGTTTCCCCTAGGGAAAACAAAACAATTTTTCCTTGATATCAATGACATCTGCTTGGTGACCATCCTGTCCTTTAAAATCCCTTCTAAACATGACCCTCAACCTAGAAAATAATCTTTAAGGCTCATGGAATTTGCATTTCCATTGGTCACATTTTCCAGGGCTCCCCTCTCGCCTTTCCGCCAGCTTTTCTTCCACTGTCTCTCTCCACACCCCCTAGACTCAGGAAACAAGAGTTTATTCAGTGATTGCTCATAAACACAAGTACCTAAGGAAAACCCAAAGGACTGTGTCTAGGGAGGTCCAGGAACATTTTAAGCAAATTGTATTCAATAAGTACATACATGCACATGTGTGTGCATGTATGTATGTGTGTCTACGTTTATTTTGTGCCAGAGAGCACAGCAAGTAATAGTGGGTAGGGAATCAGCCTTGGAGTCACAAGGAGGGGGTTCAAATCCCACTTCTGACACCTACAAGCTCTGAGACCCCAGGCAAATCATTTAACCTCCCAATCAGTGCCCCAAGAAACTTTCCAAAATGGTAAGTTGTGGAACAATTGGTTATCTGCATTAGGTAGAGAGATTTCTTCATCTGAAGTTCCCTATAGGGATAAAATCCCTTTCCCTTCCCCCCCACCCTCCTACTCCCACTTCAACCCCAACCAAAAAAGTGTCAGGTACTATGCAAGGCACTGAGGACAAAAATTAAACAGTCCCTGCCCTAAAGGAGCTTACACTCCACCAGGGGATAGCAGTTAGGATGTATGCTCAGATTGTGGTCCCTGATTTAGTGCCTGGGGTTGTGGTCACAAAGCATGGACAGGTCTGGGTGGGACACAGATTTAGTCAAATATGCGGAGATGTCTTAGACACAAAGACAAACATACATGCATGGTGGCACACACACACATACACACACAGAGAATCTGGATCTGGGGTCCTGCTACAAACACAGAACCAAAGAGAAGTAAAACGGTGTATTCCTCTCTCTTCTCAAGGTGGACTCAGGCCCAAAGAGACACAATGAGGCCCTAGAGAGCCAGCTAACTCACACTGGGCAGGAGGGGCTGAACTCAGGCCCACCATTGACAATAAAGGATAGAATGGAGACTCACTCTCCCTAGAAATGCACCCCCATCCCAGCCCTATGGAGCCATAGCCTTCTCACTTAGATTTATTCAATCCTTATTTTTATAGAGGAAAAAACTGAAAACTCTTCAGGGATTTAAATGGAATGGGAAGGAGTTGGGAGTAGAGGGGGATAGGGCAATGCCACCTACATTATCTCGGTGAAAATGAATAGTGTTATGGGCTAATTATAAAAGCAACAACTATCTTAGCTGATATTTAGATAATAATATCTAGTATTTATGTAGAACTTTACAAATATTATCTCACTTTATCCTCATAACCCTGGGAAGTGAGTGCTAGTATTATCACCATTTTACAAATGAGGAAACTGAGGAAGAGAGTGACTTGGCCAGGGTCACACTGAGACCAGATTTGAACTCAGGACTTCCTGACTCCTAGTCCAGTTCTCTATCCACTTCACTACCTAGCTGCCTGAAGATAATATTTAAGTTTCTTCTAATGGCCAATTTCATGCTCTTTCTACTATCACTGTAAGACATAAGTGGATAGAGGGCTGGCCTTGAAGCCAGAATGACTTGGATTCAAGTCCATCTTTTGATATATACTGGGTGTGTGATCCTGGGTGAATCACTTAATATCGCAGTGCTCTAGACAACTCTCTGATTTTAAGTTGTAGAGAAGGTGGGGACCTGTACTTGTAGGGGGAATTTTCTCATTCAGGGTTCCCCTATGTCAATGAAGGTCCAGATCCATGGACTATCTGAGTTGGAAGGCATCTCAGAGGTCATTCATCTAGTCTAACCTTTTCTTTTTTCTTTATTTTTATTTTTATTTTTATTTTTTTAGGCAATTGGGGTTAAGTGACTTGCCCAGGGTCACAAAGCTAGTAAGTGTCAAATGTTTGAGTGAAGTGAGTAGAACCAGGAGAACAATGAACACAGTAACAGCAATATTGTACAATGATACACTGTGAATGATTTCACTATTCTCAGCAATACAAGGATCCAATGATGAAAAATGCTATCCACATCCACAGAAAGACTTGATGAGATTGACTACAGATTGAAGCATACTGTTTTTTACTTTCATTATTTTTTTATGTGTTTTTTTTTTCTTTTGGTCTATTTCTTCTTTCACATATGACTGATTTGGAAATAAGTCTTACATAATTACACATACATAACTTGCATCAAATTGTTTACTGTCTCAGGGAGGGGGGAGGTAAAGAAGAGAGGGAGAAAATTTGGAACTCAAAATTTTACAAAAAATGTTAAAAATTATCTTTACATATAATTGGGAAAAATAAAATATTTTAAAAAAGAAGTGGGCTAGTTATGGGGAGAGAGTAAGAGATGCCCACATATTCCATTGGTATCTATACAACATCAGTACATTTAAAAGAAGGCTCCCACCATGTAGGGTGGATCCCTTGTGGAAGACATGAGCAAGAGTCACACAGGATGAAAGGTGAATGGGCTGCAATCTATTTCACTGGAGGATATACCAGTGATTGATGATATCAGAGAGCCATCACAGTATCAAAATATACTGTAACAGAAGTCACTGTCTAGTAACTAGGGAGCCAGCTTTGGATCTATGGGGAAAGAAGGAAATTAGATGTGAAATCTGTGAAGTGCCCTGTAATCAAGTGATATACACAGAAGTTGAATAGCAGACAGGCTGTCTCAAAGATATATATATATATATATATATTTATATCATAGGAAGGCTCATCATAAAGCAGTTTCTTCCTGATTCCCATCTTCTGTTTGTATCCAGTTAAAGAGCTAAAAGAGACATGATTTCTAACATAGTGGGGCTTCTGAGAATTCTCAGCTGAAAAAAATGAGGAGAGTTTAGTAGAGGCCTGCTCAATCTGGGTCCGTGCAATGTGGCATGGTATCAACAAGCTAACGTGACCTCTGGCTGCATTCAGCCCCTTCTCTTTGCTCTCATGGCCACCATCTTAGCTCAGGTACTTATCCCATCTCACCTCCACTTTTGCAGTAACTTCCTAATTGGGCCCCTTCCTCTAGGCTCTCCCTTCTCCAATTTATCTGCTACACAGCTGTCAAACTAATATACTAAGCATGAATGTAACTATGCACTTCCCACAATTTAAAAAGCTCCAGCAGCTCCCTGTTGCCTCTAGGACATAATGCAATCTCCTCTATTTGTCATTCAAATTCTTTCATAATGTGTCCCCAGCCTACCTTTCTGGGTTGATTACTCATTAGATCTCTTCACTCATTCTATCTTCCAGCCAACCTGTTCTGTATACAAACCATTCCATTAGATTGTGAGGTCCACAAGGCCCTCTTTTTGTGTCCCCCATGCTCAGCACAATAGCTGGCACGTAGTTGGTGCTTAATAAATGTTTATTGACAACATTCCATCTCCCTTCTCAGGATGTCTCCCATGCCTCCTTGTAATGCATGCCTTCCTTACCCCCTTCACTTAGAATTTCTATTTTTCTTCAAAGCTCAACTATTTCCTGATTCTCCAGTTGCCAGTGCTTTTCCACAAAATTACCTTGGATTTATTTTGTGTCTACCTTGTATCTACCTGTTTTGCAGATTCTCACAATGTACACTGTCTCCCTCCTTGAAGGGGGAGACTGTTTCATTTTTGTTTCTGTATCCGCAAAACTAGCTCAGTGCCTGGCACACAATAGGTATTTAATAAATGCTTATTGATTAAGCGTGTGAGTGAGTGTGTGATTGAAATCTTCTGCAATTCACTCTGGAAGCATTTGAGCCTATGAGAACACCAGAAATAGGTTGTAGTCATCCATTTTGTAAAATCTGGGTAGGTTCTTTATAACATCTTAGATAAATGTGCAGCCAAAAGCCCAGTGCTCCATCCTTAAGTAAGCAGGATTTAATCACAGGGGTAGCTCCAAAAACGATCTCTTTGGATTTTTTTCTTTTTTTTTTTTTTGCTCCAATCAAAGTGGTAAATCTCAGGATATAGTTTGAATGCAGTTTATTCTTAGACCTCCACAGATATGGGTAAAAGGGTTCTCAGCTCCCAAGTAAAGCATTTGTGGTGACAAAGTTAATTAGACACAGTACAGTTTTTATTTCATTCTATGAGCTACAAAGTAGCTCATAAACAATTAACGTAATTCTCCCTTTTTGGTGAGTACTACTTTTCTTCTAGGGTCCTGCACAATCTCTCAGACTCCTCTTGGAGTGGGGACTTAAACCTTATATTTAAGACTCCTCTTGGAAGGCAAATTAACTTGATGTTATCAGAGAGGCAAGCCCTTGTCCTTAACATTCTGATGAATCCCACCTTTAACACAGAGGAATCCCACCTTTAACACAGAGCTGCACACAGGCCTACAACTTTATGGTACTACCATATGAGGCAAGACTTCCCCCAGAAGGAAATGCAACTTATGATTGCTCAAGAAATAATTCACTTCCCATCAGACTTAACATAGCTCTGAATAGTAGTGGAGAGAAAATTCCAGGTCTTTTGTTTTCTTCTGTCATAACTCACTCCCTCATTGTTTTCCAATTATAAGGCCAGATGCAACATCCTCTTCTTTTAGGAGTCTGGTTCTGACTAAGAACTCCTGAGGAACTTAATACTTTCCCAAGGCAATGGGATTCAAGAGCTCTCAATTTTCCTCCAGAAGTCTGAGATTCACAACTTCGTTTATTCAGTCAGGTTGTACCCCTCTCCAGACTTGCAGCCCTCAATCCAAGAGATTATGCCACTATTTCTCTGAAACCGGGAACTAAAACCTCATTTCCTAGAAGTCAGGGATCCAGGAACTCTACTTACAGGCTTATTGTGGGAGAGTATGTACAATTATGATGTTTTCTTCATCATTAGTGACTTCTGGAGAAGTGTTATTTGTATACCCAGACTTTTTCTAGATATATGCTGCAAGGTCACAGTCACATGCCTGCCCTTAACTCTGTTGCCCTCTTCTCTGTTCATCTCTCTTAGGATTTCATCAAAAGACAGAAGAAAAAAAGATATTTCTGAAAATGATTCTCTTTTTTACATGCTCAGCATAAGTAGATAGGTTTATGCCACAAAAGTCAAGACAATTAATTCATCACCAGCGCCCAGTAAATGCCCTTGATGTCTCAATAAAATTATCAATGGACATGGCCCACATACTCCTCAGAGAAATGTAGTCAAAGTTCCAAACAAAAATTCTTCTCACTACGACCTTATTAAATTGATCAGGGAACTCCTTGGATGAATCCACTAACCTTCATTGGGAAGACAATTATTGTTATATTCAGATCAACAAATGGCTGCCTAAATATATTTCACCAGAGAGTCTCCAACCACCATTACTTAACTCTTCCTCTTCTGACTGTCAATGAATGATACTTCCTTTGATGACGCCTGTATATCCACAAAACCATTCCTACTTGGAGGACAAGAGCTCAGGGCTAGTGGGACAGACATACTCCCAAAGGTACTGGGGTTTTAACTAAGGAGAGCCTCCTTTCCTGCAGCTAGTCTATATTTCACCAGAGGAAAGTGGAAAGACAGCTGGAGTTGAAAATGGCAGTGAAGCAAAAAACTAGAGAACATAAAAGATGATGTCATGTGCCATATTGACACCCTAGAGGAAATGCCACCCTAAGGCCCTGCTGTCCTGATTTGTAACTGCCTCTCCTAGGCCACTATTTTAGCAAATCCCATCATGCTTCACTTCACCCACTGCCTTGCTGCCAGGTGTCTCTCCCTCTCCTCCCCACCACAACCCAAGTTCTAGAATCACGAACGATCAAACCAACTCTGCCATTATTACTGGATGGAACTATGTTAATCTACTCCTCTATAGATCCTATTTATTCCCAGACCAAAGTACCCTTCCCTGGCCACCACTCCTCTGTATGCATTGTCTCCCCCTTTTGAATAAAAGTTTCTTGAGGATGAGGACTGTCTTTGCTTATGTATTAGTATCTCCAACACTTAACATAGTGCTTGGCACATAGTAATCACCTAGTAAATGTTCTTTTCTTCATTCATTCATTCATTCATCTTCAAAGCATCCATCTCCCTTCTCTTTGAGAAGAGTCTCATGTCTCAGTCAGTCAGCAATCATTTATTGAGCACCTACTAGGTGCTAGCAGCTAGGTGTTGGTAATGGATAGAGCACTGGGCTTGGAATCAGGAAGACTCATCATCCTGAATTCAAATCTGGCCTCATACTCTTACTAGCTGTGTGACCCTGGGCAAGTCACTTAACCCTGTTTGTTTCAGTCTCCTCATCTGTAAAACAAGATGGAGAAAGAAATGGCAAACCACTCCAGTATTTTTGCCAAAAAACTCCAATGGGGTCATGAAAATTTGGACAGACTGAAAAACAGCTCATTAACAGTAACAACATTGTATGCACTGAGGATACATAGAAAGGCAAAAGATATTCAAATACATTCAAAAGACTTTCAAAGAGTCCATAGTCTAAGCTAAAAGAGCTCATAGGGAGATTCAGATTCAAGTATTCACTAAACCTTCTAAACCTTCTTCTTCTCTGTTTCCTCTTTATGACATCCTTCCACTCCCCGACCACTGGACACAGGTTAAGACTCCCTTTCTGCCTCTTTAGATTTTTTTCTCTTTTTCCATTTCACTTTCAAGTCTTTCCTCCTTTTCTGAGGAATACTTTATTCTCTTCTGTAATCTAGAGAGTGGAGATGTTTTTTCTTTAGCCCTTTAGACCAGTTTGTACTTGGAATGCATATAGAAGTCACTTGTCCACCGCAGGAGCACAAACATCACACACTTGATGCGGGCCATGTCAAGTTCTCCCTGGCTCTCCATTTGCTGGAATTGAGATCTTTCTAGAAGTTCCCCTGGAGAACAGCTCTGGTAAATTACTTGTTGCTTCTTGTTAGTACATTAACAGCTTAATAGCCATACACAACTTCCCTTCCCTTCCTTTCCTTGTGTTACCAACCTGTTTTTCTTACAAAGATTACCTTCTGGAGTGCTTTACCACAAATCCTAGATCCCCTAGAGCAAGTCACTCACTCCACATATCCAAAAAGTTGTAAAGTCATCAAATCTCCTTGAATTGAATTAAATCAAAATTGTGTCATTTCTACCTGTGCAATATCTCTCACATCCACTGGACCATACCTTCCCATTGTTACAGCAGCCATTATAACTCAGGCCCTCATTGCTTCCAGCCAAGAATGTTGTAACAGTCTTCTAACTCCTCTTCTTGACTTCCATTCTACCCCTACCAACTGTATAGCCTGTATTTCAGCTCCAATATTAATGTGCTACCCTGATCATGTCACTCTACTCAGTAGCCTTCTATGAGCCCTCAGTACCCCTCCTCTGTAGCTCTAATAGTCTATGAAATTTATTGAATAATGCTTAAATTCATGACTTTGGCACAATCTGGTTCCAAACTGCCTGTCCAGATTTATATTATTGGGTTGTATTCTAGAGTCTCTTAGTGTATTTAAGTTCATTCATATCGCACTACACATCATCCCTATTCTCTTCTTTCTCTCTCCTATCTCTGCACCTTTGTTTACACTGCCTAATGTTTAGAATAGAGTCTCCCCACCCCCATATCCATGTATTGAGGACTCTCCCTTCCTCTCTTCCTCATTATTTTCCTTCTTTCCTGCCCCCCTCCTTCCTTTCTTCATCTCCCCTTCTTTCCATTCATCTCTCCTTCCCTCCCTTCATCTTTTTCTCTGCTTTCCTCCCTCCCTCCCTTCCTTCATCCTTTATTTCTCTTTGTTTTTCTTCCTTCCTCCCTCCCTCTCTCCCTTCTTTTCTTTCTTCCTTCATTTTCTTCCTTTCCTTCCTTCCTTTATCCTTTATTTCTCTTTCTTTTTCTTCCTTTCTTTCTTCCTTCCTTCCTAGTAGATGCATCTTCCTTCATGGAACAATCCCTGACCCCTTAGGTTAAAGTAATCTCTCCCTCTTGAAATTTCTCATAGCCCTTTCCTGGACCTCCTTTTGCCCCTCTCACATTTTACCTTCTATCATACTTATTTGTCTAGATGCCTTATCCCCCTTATTAGATTATAAGATCCTTGAGGACAGAGACCGTGTCATTTTTCATTTATATATCCTTCATGCTTACCTAGCATAGGGCTTGACACAGAATAGTCTCTTAATGGATGTTTATAGAATTGCATTGTTGAATTTATCAAAAGAAGTAAATAAAACTATTGCCCTTTCTTCCAGGCCTTATGTCTTATTTTAACAACAACAACAACAATAATAATAACAACAACTTCTAGTTTAGTAATAAAAATCATCTTCCAGAAAGCTACTGAGCTATCCCAAGAGTGTCAGGCCTCAAACACCTTTCAGGAGGGTGTATTTGGTTTCATATTGAGAAGAGAAACAATATATTTTACAAGACTGAAGGTAATAGATTGATGTGCTGTTTATGGGCTTGGCTAGGGAAAATAGAGCAGATTGTAAAGGTGAGATTAATGATGAAGCCTCTTTAGTGATCCAAGAACATTTAAAACCTTTGCTGCATATTCACAGTATATTCACTTGTTGTTTTAGTGCTTGCCATAACTTAAAGGAAAGTTTAGAAGAAATCAGTCTGTGCAGAGGAAGGTCAAATACAAATTGTAGACAAAATAGAGGAATATCCAATTAGATAAAAACCTTTGAGTGATTTTTTTTTGTTTTAAGAAACGTTTTTATTTGGAACTTAACAAACACCAAATAAAATGGGCATTTGTACCTACATAGTAAAGTAGAAAAACAAGATTATACTCTTGAAACTGCAGATCTCTGGTATATATAGCTTGGTCTTCTTTTAAAAGCTATAATAATTTCAACCAGCAATTTAAAAAATGAAAAGTGACCTCTGATGCAGTGGAAAGAATATTGGATTTGGAGTCAAGAGACCTATTTACTTGCTTCCTGTGTGACCTTAGGCAAATTGCTTAACCTCTCTGGGCCTTTTATCTGTAAAATCAGGCCATTTGCAAGTGACCATTAAGGTCTCTTCTAGTTCTAAATCTTTGGTCTTGTCATTTTTTAATTCTTATAATTAGAGAACACTTAGACAATTCAGGAGGTAGTAGGCACCCCTTCTGGCCGTTGTTGTTATTATTATTGCTGTTGTTGCTCAGTTATGACTGCATTTGGGCTTTTCTTGGCAAAGATACTGGAGTGGTTTGCCATTTCCTTCTCCAACTCATTTTACAGATGAGGAAACTGAGGCAAACAGGGTTAAAAGACTTGCCCAGGATCACACAGCTAGCAAGTGTCTGAGGACAGATTTGAACTCAGGTCTTCCTGACTCCAGGCCCAAAGCTCTATCCATTAAGCCACCTCCCTGCCCCAACAACCACAACCACAACCACAACCACAACCACAACCAGAGGTCCCTCTTCAATTCAAGTCTTCAGGAGAAGGCTAGATTTTTGTAAAGAATGATAGACTCATAGGATTTTGGAGCTGGAAGGGAATGCAGAAATCATCTTATTCAAGCCCTTTATTTTAGGAGGACTTTGAGCCCTAAAGAGGCTGGTGTGACTGGTCCAAGGTGAGATAAATAGCCAAGCTGGGATTCAAATCCAGGTTCTCTGGTTCCTCCCTCAAAGCTCTTGCTACTGCAAAACGGATGGAGAAGGTAGAGAGGATTGTTCTTCAGGTCTCACTCTATTACCTGTGAGCTCCTGTCTGTAAATCTACGCAAAGTACTCTTGTGCCTCACTTTGCCCAATGGATACATTAATGATAAGCCTTATCTCCTTAGATTCCTTTACTTTACCACCTCAGAAAGATCTGCTATAAATACTTTTGTACATCTTTAGAGTGTTTGTTTTCCTTAAGGCTAATCCCTCCTTTGATCTACCTCCCCTCCAATTCTCCCTTTTTTTCCTCCTTTTCCTTCCTGTTTCCCTATTATTATTATTCAGTCATTTCAGTAGTAACTTAAAGTATACCAAAGATGCATACTAAGTTAAAACCTATGTTCCCAATAAAAAAAAAATGAGGTCACTATGATGCCACTTGGGGTTTTCTTAGCAAAGATATTGTAGCACTTCGCCATTTCCTTCTCCAGCTCATTTTGCAGATGAGAAAATGAAGGAAAACAATGACTTGTCCAAGATAGCAAGTGTCTGAGGCTGGATTTGAACTCAGGTCTTCCTGACTCCAGCTCTTGTACTCTATCCACTCTGCCATCTGGCTTCCCCATTTCCCTACTGAGTGAAATGTATTTCTGTACTCAACTATGAGTATTTGTGTGTTCTTCCTTCCTTCGACCAGTTTAGATGTTATCAATTGTATTTTTGTCAATTGAATCATACGTGGTATGATGAGAAGAACACTGGACTTTGAGCCAACAGGCTTGCCATCCAGTCTCAGTTATTACAAGCAATTTCTCCTGTGATTTTTAGTTTCCTCATCCACAAAAATGGGGACAATAGTCACACAACCCAACTCAAGTGATGACAGTGAGGACCAAAAACATGATGTATGGAGAATGTCTTGTAACTTGTAACAGATCTATATAGAACTGTGTAAATGAGACATTATTAACATCATTATTATTGATTAATAACCAAGATGATAATAATAATAATAGCTACCATTTATATAGTTCTTTAAGATTTGCAAAGTGCTTTACATACATAATCTCATTTGATCCTCACAAAAATCCCTGTGAAGTAAATGCTATTATTATCCCCACTTTATAGATGAAGAAACTAAGGTTGAATGATTAAGTGACTTGATCCAGCTCGTTAAGTATCTGAGGCAAGATTTGAATTCAGGGCTTTCTGACTCCAACTCCAGTGCTCAAGTCATTGTGTCACCTGAATGGGATGAATAATAACTGTGTCTACTAAAGTCCTCCTCTGATGCCTTTTCATGGATTAAAGGGCACCGTATTTCATGGAAGGATGCCAATGGAACACAAAGTCCAACTAAGTTGGGAAGGCTTTAAATGCAAGGCAGGCAGTGGGTCTGCTTGAGGGCCTACAATCTGAGAATCAGCCAGGCTTTGGTCTGAGAGGCTCGTCAGCAAAATGGCCTCTACCAAGAGATATTTTCCCCTGTAACCAGAGAAGGCTGACTGTTAGGGAAAGAAAGCATGGCAATTTATGTCAGTAAAGAGAACCTAGGTGAAAGAGTCCTTGGAGTAAAGACAGATATACCAGGGAAGTTCATTGCCTTTAGATTAATTAATGTTCAGGTGAGTTATTTTGTAAACCAAAAAACACTCTTGTAAAAGGATAACTGCAACAATTATAATAATGGCTAGTATATGCATCTATGTATGTATATGTATACATGTATGTATGTACATGCATTATATCTATATGTATCTGTATGCATGTGTATGTGTGTGGAGATATATATATAATATATATACATAATATATACATAATATATATATACACATTCAGACAAACACACACACACACAGATTAAGCCTTAAAGTTTGCAAAGCACTTTACATATGGTATCTCATTGAATCTTCTGAACAACCCTGAGAAGTAGGTGCTATTATTATCCTCATTTTTATAGATGAGGAAATTGAGGCTGAGAGAGGGTAAGTGACTTGCCCAGAGTCATACAGCTAATACATGTATAGGATAGGATTAGAACTCAAGGCATCCTGAGTAGTAGTCCAGCCCTCTAATCTACTGTGCTAAGTACCTTTCCCCTTCCTAATTAGGTTTTGTAAATTTAGATTTTCATATAATGGGCTTGCTTAAAGCAGAAGGATACCTATAGTGGCTCTGAGCTGTTGGACAGTTAGAATAAAATACAAAGATAGCTTAACTAGTGGTGTTAATGTGTCCATAAACTATCTTGGTACTATTATCACAGCTTGGTGAAACTGAAAGTGTGTAGGATCTTCAGTTAGGAAGACCTGAGTTCAAATCCTGCTTCACATATTCACCAGCTGTGTATGACCTTGGACAAGTCATTTAACTCTCTAGGCCTCAGTTTTTTCATCCATAAAATGGCAATAATAATAGCACCTACCTCCTAGGGCAGTTATGAGGATCAGATGAGATGATAATAAAGCACTTAGCTATGTGCCTGGCACATAGAAAGCACTATGTAAATGTTAGCTTTTGTTAACATCATCATTATTTTTATTATCATCATCATTATTATTATTATTATTATTGCTAATCTTGTTTTTTCCCCTGAAATGAAAAGGTTACACCAGATTGCCTCTGAGGTCTCTTCCAGTTCTAAAATCATGAATCTGTGCTGCCTCCCCCAACCTGACCCACCATCTCTGAAGGAAGGTGGGGTGAGGTTCGCGCTGCCCTTACCACAGCATCACTGTCATAGAGCTCCACCACGACCAGAGGCGGGGATTCAGACACTTCCTTCTGGTCCCCATAAAGCACAATGTTGTTGAACAGCAACATCTGGTTCCAGGTGGGGGACAGGGTCTGTGAAATGACCTGAAGGGCAAAGGGAACAGAACTGATTAGGCTCCAGTTCCAACAGCAACAATAACCACAACTCCAGAGCAGCACCCTATCCCCTCATCCCAAACATGCAACATGTGGGCTTGGAGTCATGAGACTGAAGTTCAAGTCTCAATTCTCTGGGATCTTGAGCAATTTCAAGTCCCATTTCTGTGGAACCTGGAGCCTCAGTATACTCATCTGTAAAGTGGGAATTGGAATTACAGGTACACATGGCTGGCGGTCACCTACTGAAGGAATCCCATCTACAATGCCGTGGACAAGCAGTTCTGTCTTACAGGGTTGTTGTATGGATATAATTTTAAGAATGCGTAGGCTTTTGGAAAGATGTAAATGAACTGATGCAAAGCGAAGTAAACAGAACCAGGAGAACATTGTACTCGGTAACAGCAATATCGTACTTAACCATAAAGACTTAACCATTCTCAGCAATACAATGATCCAAGACAATCCCAATTGAATCATACTATCTGCCTCCAACGAAAGAACTGATATTGTTTGAATACAGACTGAAGCATGTTATTTTCACTTTCTTTCATTCTTTTTTTTATTTGAGTCTTCTTGTACAAAATGACTAATATGGAAATGTTTTGCATAATTGCACATGTATAACCTATATCTGATTGCTTACCACCTTAGGGAGGGAAGAGAGTAGGGAGTTACAGAGGGATAGAATTTGGAACTCAAAACATGAAAAAAAAAGTTAAATAATTGTTTTAACATGTAATTGTGGAAAAGAGAAAACATATATATAAATACATATATATATATATTTAAAGAATGCAAAGGTTTTCTTAAAGTACTTCATGGGCTGTCATGAGGAAGAGGGATTACACTTGTTCTGTTTGGCCCTAGAAGGCAGGACCAGGAGCATAGGGTGGGAGTTTCAGAAAAGTAAATTGCATCTTCCTAAAAATTAACACTGTCCCAAAGTGGAATGTCTTGCTTTGGGAAGTTGTGAGTTTTCCATCACTGGAGATATTCATCCTGCTTCTTCTTGGATACTTTTCTTGATGGAGAACTAACTACTTACTGAGGTAGCCCATTCCATTTTCTAATTGGTTAACGGGCTTTTTTTTTTTTAATATGGAGTCAGACTCTTCATACTGCCCTTGGGAGAAGGTGTGTCCGAACCGTCGGCAGACTGGTGAATTAGGACCAAGGACTTTTTTAAAGAGTCATAGTATAATTTCTTGGATTGAAAAATGGAGCCAGGCCT
The DNA here is from genome assembly GCF_900497805.2 of Vombatus ursinus. Lineage (NCBI taxonomy): Eukaryota > Metazoa > Chordata > Mammalia > Diprotodontia > Vombatidae > Vombatus > Vombatus ursinus. The sequence continues at coordinate 12,538,715 of NW_020954751.1, read as the reverse complement.
CTTGACTCCCAGATCAGAGCATGCTGTCTCTTATAAGTTAAATATCGAAGTGACCTTGAACAGTGGTTGATGACAGAGTTAGTGATAGGGCTTGCCCTACAATCCCTCAGCAGGGCCCCTTTCCCACTTGTGGGCACCCGTTCTCTCCAGGATCCTGGTTTCTTCATGCTGATTATTTGTCCATCCTCTCCTACTTTCTATCATGGCTTCCCAAGAGATACCGTCCCAAGGTATTTACCTTGATATTGTAAGTCAAAAGAATGATTAAGAATTTCAGGCACCATGTACACTAGAGGTAGGGCTAGAAGTTAGGAGTAGGGTGAGGATAGGGATGTACCTAGAAAACAATATATCAGATGTAGTCTGACCAGATCAGAGTTGAGTGCAACTATCACCTTATTCCTGGAAACTATGTTCCTCTTAATGCCACCTAGTTTTGTTTTGTTTTGTTTTGTTTTTTATCTTTTTGGCTGCTATCCCATAAAGTTGGCTAATATTGAGCTTGTAATCAGCTTTACAAAGCCACAAATCTCTTTCAGAAGAACTATTGTCATGCTTTCCTTTGCTTGCTGTTTCTCCCCAGATGGAAGGAATGAAAGAAGGAGGGAGGAAGGAAGAGAAGAAGAAAGGAAACAAGCATTTATTAAGCACCTACTATGTGCCAGGCACTGTGCTAAGCACTTTACCAATATTATCTCATTTGACCCTCACAACAACCCTAGAAGGTAGGTGCTCAATTGTAGTCGAGGAGACTGAGGCAAACAGTAGTTAAGTGACTTGCTCAAGGTCACACAGCTAGTAAGTGCCTGAGGCTGGATTTGAGCTTGGGTCTTTCTGGCTCCATGCCCAGCCCTCTACCCACTGGACCACCTAGCTGGGACTAGATAATATGCCATTGCCAAGCTCTAAAAACTAAGATTCTTTGAGTATTAGATGAATTATTCCAACTGAGACAGAGGAGGTCTCATTAGCATGCTATGTCTCACCTGAGGGGGAGGAGAGAAGCCTTCTGGCCTGAAAAGCCCAAATCACTTTCCCATCAGTTTTCATTATACAGTCCCTCTGCTTGTGATCCCAGTGGAGAGCTCCAAAAGACTAACTCATGGCTGCTGCAGTTAAATTTGGGGATCATTGTATCTACACCCAAACCTCCCTCTGCCCCAAGCCCTTAATGCTACCTGAAAGTCTAGCCTCTCAGACCTTGGCTATCTAAACTTCTGAGCCTCCAGAGACCCAAGCAGAAGCACCCCCACTTTAAAGCTTTCAGCCCAAAGATTTCTCCAGTTGGGGTCATGAATCACTTATACTATGGTCATGAGATGGCATTTTTATAGTTTTTCTTTATGCGAGTCATAAAAATATTATACTTACCACATCTCTGGTTTCAGTCTATTTTATGCTTTAGACACAGTGAGGTTTAGCATAATTTTGAAGACCCTGAACTTCTCTTGACAGATATTGGAATCAGTGCAGCTAACTTCAATAATTTTCTTTCAAATATTATCAGAAATGCAAGATTACTTGCTGAGAGCATCTCCGCCCCCAAACTTCAACATCAAGTGATTCATACCATCAAGAATGTCATGCTTTTAGGGGCAGCTAGGTGGCGCAGTGGATAGAGTAATGGCGCTGAAGTCAGCAGGACCTGAGTTCAAATCTGGCCTCAGATCAAACACTTGACACATACTAGCTGTGTGACCTTGGGCAAGTCACTTAACCCTGATTGCCTCACTAAAAAAAAAAAACCAAAAAAACAAAAAAGAATGTCATGCTTTTAAATAAAGTTCCCTTTTACTGGTCACTAGACAAACACTATTCTAATGTAATTTATATTCTCTGCAGTGTTTTCAGTCCCTGAAATTACTACAACAGCTTCTGGGGCACTTTGGGCTATGAAGCCCCATTCAATTTAATTTGCACTAATATTTGTTGGATATGTACTATGAATAAGGCCCTAGGGTGGGGATATTGAGATAAATCACACAGGGTCATTCATGTGACAAGCTCCCTGTATAGAATTCTTGTGCTTCTTTTATTTTCAAAAAATAGCAAAACTCCCCAACATCCATCAGGCCCCAAGCAGCTGTCTAGTCCAAATGGTTAGTTGATTCCACCAATGACCCTGGTTTTCCATTGTGTTTGGGAACAGATTAAGGCTCTTGTTTGGTCTGGGACATGCTGGGGACTGCTATGGAATATTGCTAAGAGGATGCAAAGATTTGAGAGGTAGAAAGAACACTGGGTTTAGTATTTGAGGATCTAAGTTCAAATTCCAGCTCTGGACTGTATGAGCTCAAGTCACTTAAACTCTTTGGGCCTCAGTTTCTTCAACTGTAAAATGAGGAGGTTGAACCAGATGAAGCCCTATGGACTCATCCAGTTCAAAATCCAATGAATCAATGAATGTTATATCACCCTTGGGGAAGTCTGGCCTGTCTAGGGTTCTTTTGAACCTGAGACAGTGTTGGATTGCCAAGAAGAGGAACCAAGCATTTGTCTGGTACCCTACAGGTAACATGTACCTTTTGCCTTTGTGTAAATGGGGATTCAGTCAGCCCACTACATATATTTGCACAGAAAACCACTTCTCAGGTATGGCTGTATGGTCTCCTTCCAGGTAAAAAGGCTAATCAACCACCTCTATAAATTCTGACTAATGACTTGGCATCATGGAAATTTTCCACAATCATATAATCTTAGAAATTGTCTGGTTTAAGCTCTACCTGATGGGCAAATTATCCCTCCTAACAAAAGGCTGCTCAAAATAAAATGTGAGTTCTTTGAACATAAAGATTGGTGAATTTTTACCTCTGTATCCTCAGCACCGAACACAATGCAGGTGATGAATAAAATTCTTATTGATTGACTCACTGATCGATTCTTCTTCTGCTTGTGTACCTCTAATGACAAGGAACACTCTAACCCCTGATATAGCCCATTCTATTTTCAGACAGCTTTAATTTTTAGGCCAACCTTCCTTATATGGAGTCAAAGTCACGATCCACAAAAATTCCAAAGGACTCATGATGAAAAACACCATCCACAGTCAAAGAGAGAACTGATGAACTCTGAGAGCTGATTGAAACATATTTTTTTTCACTTTATTTTCTCACCATGCTAATGTGGAAATGTGTTTTGCGTGACTTCATAGATACAATAAGTATTGTATTTCTTGCCTTCTCAATGAGTGGGGGATAGGGGTGGAGTCAGGGAAAGAATTTGGAACTGGAAACAAATTTGTTTTTTAATTTAAGGGCTTCTTAACTGAATGTTGATGATTTCCCTGGGTAGAATATAAGCTCTTTGAGGGAAAGGAACTGTTGAATTTCTGCTCTCATATCTATAGTGCCTGCCGCATGGTAGATGCTTAAACAATTGATCAGTTGAGTTTTTTACCATTCTCCACATCGCACGCGCACACACACACACACACACACATGCACACACACACACACACACACACACACACACCTCTTAGTGGGGTCTTGATGCTTTTTAGGAAATCTGAAGATAATTTACATCACTACCAAAGGCTGCCCTTTCTAAATCACCAGGTAGATAGAGTCAGTTGCATTGGCCACTCCCAAACCTTGGAAGGAAAATGTTAGTCTTTCTGTTGTCCCATAGCACTAATATGAGCGGGAAAGGCCTCAGAAAGATGCAAATTCTTAGCTTTAGCAGCTAAGGAAGATGATACATCCTCTTCTTGCATCATGAAGAGCTAATTGAATAGGTATCCTACAGAAAAAAAAAAGATTTGGACTGATTAAATACATGCTAAACACTTTATGAGATCATAAGATTCAGGAAGGAGAAGGGACTCTAGATAACATCATTCTACAGATGAGGACCCAAGAATCAGATGCCCAAAGTCACCCAGGTGGTAAGTGGCAGTGCCAGGATATGAACCCAGGTCCTCTGATCCCAAATCCAGAGCACTTCCCAGTGTGCCAGGCCAAAGAGAGAACTACAGGGTTTTAAACTCTATGATGGCAGAGACTGTGGCCTCCTATTTATCTTATTTTTTCCCTCTTTTAAAAATATTTTCTTGATGCCAATATTCTGCCCCAATAGAGCTCTTTTACTGTAACAAAGAAAAACTGTTAGGCAAAACAAACTGATACAATAACTATGTTTGACTGTGCACATGATAGTATTTTTATCCATTTTGTGTACCCCATAGCACGTAGCTCAGATTTGTACATGGTAGTAATAAGTGCTTAGTAAGTACTTATTGGATGAATGGAACTAATAATAATAATAATATTAAACAACTAGCAGTTATATAGTATTGTAAGGTACTTATCTTCCTAGGCTGTTGCTAAGATTAAATGATCATATATGTAAAATGCTTTGCAAACCTTCAAGCACTATATAAATGCCAATTATTACTATTATCAGTATTCAGCCATGAAACTATTTTCCCTGTGGGAAAAGAGGCCAGGTCCTTCCTACTTACCTTTGTGGTCTGGCAGTGTGAAAGAAAGGTGACTTTGGCAAAGGGATCAGAGAGTCCAGTGCTATCTGCTGCTATGAGTCCCCTGGCCTGGTACATGTGTGCTCTTAACTGGAAGATGTGCTGGGCTGTGAGCAAATCAGGAAAACAGTCATCAGTTATATGCCAGTGTTGGGTGAAAGAGACAGAAAGAGATAGAGAATATATGTAACCATCAAATGTCTCCGCCATTACACTGTGAGATCCTTAAGCACAGAGACTGTCTATTGTCTTTCTTTGGGCAGTGTCTGTCACATAGTAAGCATTTAATAAATACTTCTTGACTAAATCCCTCACATGGTTTCACTGGTCTTTGGGTAGGGGTTGATTCTATATTCACAAAGGATTTTAACAGAAGCCAACTAGTTTTTTATTAGGGCAGGCCATGGGTCCTGTTATACTACATTGAGGTTGGTGTGAAGTCCATAAAAACACAGCCTCCACATCAATACCTACTCCCCTCAGTCTTATGAGTAACATCAGTATTCAAAGCACTGCAAAAAGTCATAAGGAAATGGAAGATAATTTTTGTACATATATTATCACCATTGGTAGATTAGAAACTATTTAATGGCAGTGATCACATTTATCTCTTGGACCCACTTTTTTTTCCCTCTACACTCTCACTTGATGACCTTAACAATTCTGACAGATTCAAGTATTGTTGTTATTTGTCCTTCACTTTTGAAGAGTGGCGATGATTTGTGTGTGAATTGGATTTAAGTGGCAGAGTTGCACTAAGTTGTCAGCCTCATTCTCTCTTCCAGAATCACTGAATTCCGGTGACAAGACAAAGGTCAAGATGACTGGCGATGGCCCAAGGTGCAGTGGATGACCTTGATATCTTTGATGTCCGACCAAGCTCTAAGCTCTCCACAGCACCTGCTTCTGCTGCCTTCATGGCTATTGGAACAAATTATTCTTATGTGCCCGTTCTGTAGGGGGAAGTCTTCACATGCTTAGGGTAGACACTCCCCTAACTCACCAATGGGTTTGAGGCCAGCAGTTATCCTCCACCTGGTCTTAGCTTGTCTGCCGAGATGATTTATCAGGCTGTGGCCACTGTACGTGTTAAAGTTTCTTGGAGCCACAGGTGAGAGTTGAGTGCCAGGTAGGCACCAAGATGAAAGAGCAGCCCTGAAAAGGACTCAGCAAACCTTCATGCCAGAGGTGCTAGTCTCCCTTAAACATCCTATAAATTGATGCATTCAATTATCACCTAAATGAATCTGACTCTCAGATCTAAATATCTAGTCCTAAGCTCTAGGCCTATATCACAAACTATTACGTATTTCGAACCGGATGTCCTTAGGAATCTAAAACTCAACATGTCCAAAACAGAAGTCATTATCTTTTCCTCAAACACCCCCCTTCTTTTATGCTTGTTTATTTCTATTGAGGGCATTATCATGCTAGTCACCCAGGACCAAAACTTTGATGTCATCTTCAACAACTCATTATCCTTCATTTCACATGACCAAATTGCCAAATCTTGTCATTTCTACCTTCACAACACCTCTTTTGCAGGTCTAATTTTCTTCACCCAACTAACCCTAGTTTAGGATGTCATCAACTCTCCCCCACTGCAATAGTTTTCCAATTGGCACACAGTAGGTATTTAATAAGTACTTGTTGATTATTTATTCAATATTGCACATGGCAAGCACTTAATAAAAACAACAATAATTTGTTGAAAGAACACTTCAAGATTTCCAAAGACCCTTGATTGCATTGGTTTGCCCTGAAAAAGTCCCTTAACCTAATGTCTCAGCCTTAGTTTCCTCATCTGTAAAATGAAGATAATAATAGCCCCCACCTCCTATGATTGTTGTGAGGACAAAATGAGATAATAGTTGTAAAGCATTTTGAAAATCTTAAAGTGCTATATAAATGCTAGCTATTATTTTTATTGTTATCATCATCATCATCTTAGGTAGATACAAGACATTTTTCTACTATTATACTTGGTTTATCTTAAAAAGAGAAGTCAAGGCTCCCTTGCTGTAAGCAGCAGAATTAAATCCCAAAACTATAGGCTTTGATTGCAGGAGCTTAAGTGATAAAAGTACTGGACACCTCAAGTCAGAAAGTTGATTCATTGCTCTGCCATTTGCAAGCTGAATGACTGTGGAAAAGTCACTTTTCCATTCTGTGCCTCAGCTCCACCCCCTCAATAAAATGAGAATAATGACATGTAGACCGCACATATCACTTGGCTATTGTAAGGAAAGTGCTTTGGAAACTGTGAATCAGTGTGGCCTAGGGAATGGAGAACTGGATTTGAGAGACTGGAGGAAGTCTCACCTCAGACACTGTGTGACCCTCAGCAAATCACTGAATTTCTCAGAACTCTAAGCAACTTTCTAAGGGTGTAAACTGAGGAGAAGTTGCCAACCTGCACGGGTGGAGGGAGTTTTCTAACCCATACAATGAAATCACAAGTCCAGTCCCTAATCAAACCTCCACAATGCTTCAAATATTTAATAAGACACTTTCCTCCCAACAATTCTGTGACATAGATATTATACTCATTTTACAGATGAGAAGGGTGAGACATGGAAAAATGAAGTGATTTGCCCAGGGTTACATAGTAAGTGGCAGAATAAGGACTCTACCAGGTCATTATATGGAAGAGGAGGAGGAAGGAGAGAATATAGGAGAGGAGAGGAGTAGAGGAGAGGAGTAGAGGAGAGGAGAGGAGAGGAGAGGAGAAGAGAGGAGAGGAGAGGAGAGGGGAGGAGAGGGGAGGACAAGTGAGGGAAAGGGAGGGGAGGGGAAGGGAGGAGAGGGGAGGAGAGAGGAGGAAGACTAAGAATGATGATCTATTAGTAAATGCCTCCATTGTTAGCTGCCTTCCCTAAATCAGGGCTTCTTAAACTTTTTTTCCATGTATCGAGACCCCATTTAGGGCCTAAATTATAAACTACTGTTTTCCACTGAAACCAAAGCAAACCAAAGCAAGAACAGAGACACCAAGTAACACAGGGAATCTAATTTTCTTTTTTTTTTCTTTCACTAGCCCTAAAGCCTCCTCAGCAGCTGACTTTATGAAAGGCAACATAACCTTCAGTGGGACAGAAGACAAGCCTGAGCAGCCAGTGGCTGGCAAACTTGCATTGTGATGGCACCTGGAGCGTCATTCAGAATGGTAAGAGAAGGGCTTGATTCATGTATGTCGTCAGTCTCTGGAAATAACCCACAATTGAGAAAAGGCTTATGTGAAGTATTTCAGCTCTCTGGTCAGTTGGGGTTTGTCATAGAAGCCAATCTGGGAACTGGACAAAGGAGAGCTTGCGGGCCTCTAAGGTTGCCAATTTTAGTCAACTCATTACAGAGAAATGTAAACTATTTCTATATATAACCCACAGCCTGAGAGCTGCATTATTAGGGGATTTGCTTCATTTTCCATTCAGTATGTTCTGATCAGGCACGCATTCACTTTTCATTACAAATCATCCTTTTCTTAAAATGGAAACTCAAGCTGTGTGCTGTCCTAGGAAAGAAATTCAAATTGATTTTTCTCCTATTAACATATAAGTAGGAATTTTTATTCAGTGTGCATTTAAAAAATTATTCTAGCAAGTCTTTTAAGATATACCGTTGTTGAGGAGGGGGCCTTGGATGTGGAGGATATAAACAGTGATATTAAGAAAGTAAAGATAAATGCCCCCATCAAGCATGTATGTATCTTTATGAGCTAATGCTCACATAGTTAGATGGGCCTCAGAAGGCCATTCAAGAGGTTTTATGGTCTTTTCACCCAGTGACTGTCTTACCTTGGTAGGTCAGGCTGGCAGGGGGGTAACTGGTACCACTGGCTTTGGTTAACGTCTCAGCTTCATATCCAATCGGTAAGTTGTCCAAAATGGCATTGGAGTACTTGACAGACCCCAGCCAGAGGTATACATCCACTTTTCCTTGCACAGTCCAACCTGTCAGACGTCGTCCTGGAAGCTATGGAAATATCACCAAAGGCCACTATATTAATGAAAACTTGTTCTTAGCACAGTTCTTTGGGAATGGTGTCCTCCTTAGGGATGCCATTGAATGAAGAACTCCTGTTCCATATGAGTTACAGAGTAGAAAGAGCACCCAATTTAGAATAAAGGAAGTGGGCTTAAAACTGGGTTCCAATATCTGACAGTGAGCTCCTTAAGGGCAGGGACTGTCTTTTGCATTTCTTAGCAGTTAGCACAAAGCCTGGCACATAGTAGGCATTTAATAAATGCTTATCGACTGAACCTCCCTGAGCCTCTGTTTTCTCATATGTAAAATGATATGGTTGTGCTAGGTAATCTCTAAGTGACTCCTATGAAGAAAGGGCCAGCCATTCCCACTGTGGCCACACAACTGCCACAGAAAGCAAGCCAGCTCAGTGAAGCAACAAGATACCCTGAAGGAGTGATAGGAGGCAACGTGTGCCAGGCAAGTCAAAGGATTGCCATGATCTTCTTCCCTCAGACCCCAGTGGAGACAGCCCAGGACCCTGAAGCCAAGAGCCTTGGGAACAGCAATGTTTCCAGCCCAGTGCCCACAGCCATTATATTGGGAAGCAAATCCTATGGAGATTCAGCCTAGCAACTGCTTCTATAGGCACCACAGCCACAGCTGCTGGAGACCCAGAAAAGAAAGTCCTCAATAACAAAGTCCTTGGCATTGTCTAGTGGTTCAACATCAGAAACTGATATGATTTTGTTAGTGGAAATGACACTGAAGAAGAGTCATTATTATCTGCTTTGCCACTACACCAAAAGGACCATAGGTTCTCTTTCTATCTAATTTACAGCTAAAATCTTCCTTATTTTTGTCTTCTGTGAGCTCTGCAAACTCCTTGAAAGCAGGGATTATCTCTCTTCCTTTTCTATTTGTATCCTTAGCACTTAGGTCAATGCAAGAGCGCACAGTTGGTGCTTAATAAATGCTTCATTCGCTAATTCATTTTATGGTGTCTTTCAGCTCTAAATCTGCACTCACAAGACTTCTCTGAGTCTCCATTCTCTTGAATATCCATTAGACTAATGACCTCAACTATTAATAGATTTCATTTTCCCCTGGCAATAATGATACATACTATTGTCACCAAGGTACTTGATGTGAACATTTCACAGTGCAATTCAGCACAATTCAATGAAGCATCTCCTTTGTGTCAAGCACAGGCATTGAGAATACAAGGGTGAAAAGGAGATGGTTGTTGTCCTCAATGTGGAGAAAGGAATAAGATAAACACAATCCGCAATTATCCTCAGCTGAGCTTTGAAGGTTTTTAGCACATGGATGGATGGAAGAATGGCGTGCAGGTACAAGGGAATAGTGTAAGAAAAACCATGGAACTAAGAAATCTCAGCATATGTTTGGGGAACAATGAGTTAAACAGAACCTAAATGTTAGTAAAATGAGATAAGGCCGAAATATTCATTGAATTGAATTTGCTAGCTAAAAAGGTAGGTTGGAATGAGATTGTAGAAGGCTTTGAATGACTGACTAAGGAACTTAGGCTCTATTCAGGGTAGAAATATGAATTTAAGTGCTTTCTATATACAAGACACTGTTCTAAGTGTTTTGCAAGTATTATGGCATTTTTGGAAAGAATACTGGTCCTGGAGTCAATGACCTGGATTCAAATCCTGCCTCTGACTCATATTACCTGTGTGACCTTGGGCCAGTACTTTGCCATCCTGGGCCTTGGTTTCCTCACCTTTACTGTTCTCAGCAGAGGTAGTTACAGTAGATGACCCTTGAGTCTCCTTCCTGCTCCAGGATCATTCTGTGATCCTGTAATCACACTGTCAAACTGGATAAATCCCGTCAGAGGGAAATGCATCTGATTCAGATATATACATATATATATTTGTTTTGCCCTTTAATTCAGCCCTGAATGATATTTATTCCAATATAATGCAACTCTCCCTTCTCACCCCACACATACATGCTTAGGAAACACATGAACATACTCATTTTTCCCTTGATCAATTATGGCAAGTATACCTACCTTTGAATAGGTATCTCATCTTAAACTATTGTTTAAAATCATTCACAACACAAAGGTAATAAAACTCCCTGATCCCTCCCTTGCTTGTTCGATTAGAGTTCCATCTTTCAGTTTTTTTCCCATCTGAATGACTTTTCGTTCTAGTTGACTTGATCCCTTATATTCCTTCATAACTCCCAAACCGAGAGTTAACACAGCCACTTGTCTGTAAGATCTCTCCCTTTGCAACTCTCTTTAGTAACCTGGAGATGCTCTGTCCATAGAGTTCCCCTAACCTCAGGCACATATGCACACAGAGACATACACACAGTGATGACTGTCACAAGACTTTGTGCCACTGACTGATTCCTCTTCTGTTTTTGTTTGAACAAGTAAGGTTTGGAGCTAGCTTCATTGTCCTGATCGAATGACCAAACCACCTTACCTACATATTTCTTTTGTCCTACTATAATCCTAGCACTGTGTGTTTCGCACAGTGTTTGGCATATAGTAGGCACTAAATAAAAGTTTACTGACTGACTCACTGAGTAAGGGAAATAATATGTCCTACTGGAGAGAGGGACAACCTTAGAGTCAAGAAGACCTAGGTTCAAATCCTATATGCAACATGCTGTATGACCCTGGGCAAATCACTTGAGTTTTCAATACCCGAGGCAGCTCTCTAAGAATTTAAGTTACATCACAGAGTAACTGTGAATGACTAAGTTATTCTGAGTAATATGATCATTTATATCCACTATGAAGGACTTGTGAAGGAAAATGCTATCCACCTCCAGAGAAATAGCTGATATACAGAAGTTTGTACTGTATAGTTCCACATATATATCTACATCAAATGTTAGCCTTCTCTAATGTGGGGTTAGGAGGGAGGGAGGGAAACAAATTGGAATTCAAAATATAATAAAAACTACATGAGTGAATTAAAAGTAATAATACAAGTTACAAAGGAATTGCTGACCTGCATCAGTGAAGGGAGTTTCCACGTAAGCGAATCTCATATCAAAGAAATCAAAAATACAGTACCACCTTTCCCTTTCCCCTCAAAAAGAAAGAAAGAAAGAAACAGAAATAGCATCTTATCATGCATGTTAGCTTCTTGCATGGTATTGGATTTACTCATTCCTTAGAACACATTAGAATTATGGAACATCAGGTCTCCACATCGTAATGACTTTCAGGTTTTGTTTCCCTTAAGGATGAGGGAACAATACAAGACATTTGAGTCATGGAGATGCTAGAAGCATTTGAACTCTCCAGATTCCATTGCATTTTGTGAAGTGTTTATTCACCCCCTGGATTTGCATCTTAATGGAAGCATCAAGTGGTCAGCAAATGTGGTACAGACATGGAGAGAAGTCAAACTGATTTCCCTAGCTAAGGTGGATCAATGAGTGGAAGCCACAGAAAGGCAGGTTTAGACTTGACATGCAGAAAAACTTCCTAACAATTAGAGCTGTACAAAGGTGGAGAGAGCTACGTTGGGGCTTCCTCAACCGAGGTCTTCAAATAAAGACGGGATGTCCATTTCCTGGGTATGATATCTGGAGATGAGCTCAAATTCTGTCTTAGCCACTTACTAGTTGTGTACCCCTAGACAAGTCACTTAGCTTCTCTCAGCCTCAGTTTCCTCATCTATAAAATGGCAGTGATAATAACAGCACATTCTTTCCAGGGCCGTTAAAAGGATCAAATGAGTTAACATGTAAAAGTACTTTACAAATCTTAAAGTGCTAAGTAAATGTTAGCTATTATGTAAAAGGGATTCTTGTTCAGGTAAGGTAAATGCCTTTGAAATCCCTTCAAACTCTGAGACTCCATAAATCTCTGACTTCTCTAGTCTAACCTATCCCTGAAGAAACATCTTCTTCACATAGAATTCAAAGAATCTCATTAACATCTTATGAGATATTGTAAACAGAATTCTTGTTCAGATATACGTTGGATTTGATAACTTCCAAGGGCCCTTCCAACTCAGAGATTCCATGATTTTGCCTCAGAGGATAGCCCATTCATTTGGCAGCCAATACAACCAAGCTTTGGAGGGAAGTCACTCCACTAATCCTTTAAGCTGAGCTTGTACCAATGAGTCAGCCACATATTGTGGGTTAGTACTGCTTGGTAGGGAGCCCCCTCAGTATGTTCAACTCTTCTCAAAAATTGTGACTGAATCTATTGACTCAGGTCAAAATATGCTGGACTTTCTTAATCCACCAAGACAGCACAGACATTTGCCTCACACAAGTCCTATAACAAGTCCATCCATTCACATTCCATTTTTTCTTTCCTTCCTTCCTTCTCTTTCCTTCCTTCCTTCTCTTTCTTTCTTTCTTCCTTTCTTTCTTTCTTTCTTTCTTTCTTTCTTTCTTTCTTTCTTTCTT
>NW_020954751.1:12493511-12525843 GCF_900497805.2 Vombatus ursinus | reverse complement strand
TCTTTCTTTCTTTCTTTCTTTCTTTCTTTCTTTCTTTCTTTCTTTCTCTTTCTTTCTTTCTTTCTTTCTCTCTTTCTCTCTTTCTCTCTCTCTTTCTTTCTCTCTTTCTCTCTTTCTCTCTTTCTTTCTCTGTCTCTTTCTCTCTTTCTCTCTTTCTCTCTTTCTTTCTTTCTTTCTTTCTTTCTTTCTTTCTTTCTGGTATAGCATATCAGAATTCTACTCTTCTTCTATACCAATTTGTCTCACAAAGGTAGTTGCAAGGTTTCCAGTGTTTAAAATTGTAAACTAAACTTGTTCCATTTCTTATTGGTGATTTAACTCAAACAAAGTTTTTCTCTGAAAAAGGTAATGGCAATAGCTTCTTCTCACTACACTTTGTCATTTGTGTTTAATAAGTGAGATTATTAACCATTCTAACTATTCACACAGGAAATAACAAGGGGATGAAGAATGTCTGTTGTCCAGAAAATGATCATGCTGTTAGATGCATGGCTCATTGAGCTGGTCCACAAATATCTTACATTTTGGAAAGATATCAAAAGTCAACAATGAGCTAGGCTTAAAATTGTACAGAAATTGGGTAGAAATTGGGAAGATCACATAGGGCCTTTAATGGCCCCAAGCTTTTTCCAAAAACAAAGAACTCTGTTTTTAATGCTTATAGTCTTCTGGTGATGCTACATAACTCTAAAGCTTGGGATACCATAGTCTCTGAAGAAACCTCTCACAGAACCTTTCCCCCTCCCCCAACTCTGTTCAGGGATGGCTCAAGCACTTATGATACATGAAGTCTCTTCTATCCCTCTCAACTGCTAGTGCCTTCCTTCTCAAAGTACTTTGTATTTATTTTTATTTATTCTCTTTTCACCTAGATATCAGTGCAAATAAATAATAATGAATCTCAAAAAGTGGTTATGTTATTCAAATTTGTACTGCATTTTTCCATTGGACTGGAACCAATGACTACATTTTACATAATCATAACTTCAAATAGCTTGAATTCATAAACATGACCACTTCATGGGATTCACTGTTCACACTAACTGGGACTTGGCAGTATATTTATTCTGTATATATGTCCTTGATGTCCATTCTCTACACTCCCAGAAATATTAGCTCATTATTGATATAGATTGTTTGATTTGTTATATTTTTATTCTCAAAATTTAGCAGAGCACATCGAGTACAGTAGGTGCTTAAGAAATATGCTGAGTGATCATTAAAATTGCAGGTCATTCAAAGGACACTGGAGGCATATGAGAGCTGTTAGCAATCTGCAGCATGCTACTTATAAAGGATTGCACAGTGTAAAGAGTCTCATCCAGAACAAGTACAACTAGAAGAAGAGGTAGCCTGGCCACGTGTTGAAAGCGAGGAATAACCAAGGGACGAGGCCACTGGCACCAATACAAGTCAAGAGGCCTAGAAGAAGGAAGACCTCCAACACATTGGATGGGCTTCCTGAGAAGGACTCATGGGAGGGCATGGACGAGAGTCCCCCAGGAAGAGGAGAGAAGGCACAAATGGATTGAAATCTGTACCCATGGAGAGAATGCCTGCATCAGTGAGATCACAGATCCATCAAAATGAAGATTTTAAGGCTGCAGATCCCTGGGCTTCATCAGTATGTAGGAAAATGAGACCCAGAATTGGCACCAAATGTGGTTCACTACCCACTGAATATGTGATCCCATTGATGTGGACCCTCCCTTTGGTGAAGATCACAACTATTCCATGCCTTCTCATCCTCAGCAGGTCTTGTCCATGTTCTTCCCTGAATCCTCCCTCGAGGACCTACCCAATGTGCTAGAGGCCTCCCACTAACTTTTTCAAATCCCAGCTCTCACATTCACTAGCCATGTGACCTTGGGCAAGTTATTTTCCATCTCTGGGCCTCAGTTTCCTTATCTGTAAAATTAGGGGTAAGGGTTGAACATCATCCCTAAATATTTATCTATTAAATACTGACCATATGCTTGATACTATGGCGGGCAGTGAGAATTCGAAGACAAAAATGAAAAAGATGATTTCTGTGGTCTCTTCCATCCCCAAAACCTATATATGCTTCTGCAAAATGGGAATAATAATAGCACCTACTTCCCAGGGCTATTGTGAAAATACAATGAGACATTTGTAAAGCACTTTGCAAACTTTAAAATACTAGATATACACTATTGTTGTTATTGTCATTGTCTTCATCATCATCATCATCATCATCATCATTGCCTTCTTGGATTAACACATTTGATTTAAAAGATCAGAAGAACCACAAATTTAGAGACAGAAGAGGTCTTAGAGGTCATCAAATCCAACCCCCTCATTTTAGAGAAGAGAATATCCAAGATGATCATGATTCAGTGATTTGCCCAGGGTCATGCACCTTACAAGTATCTGAGTCAGGATTTGAACCCAGGTCTTTCTGACATCAAGTCCGGGGTCCTATTCTCTATATCATGCTGCTTCTTAAAGCAAATATAATGACATCCATTCACAGATTTTTTCACTATTCCACATCCTGTTGGCCCTGCTCTAACCACTTATCAAGTTTTTCCTCCATTCCATTCAACAAGTATCTCTTAGAAAGTGACATCCAAAGTTAGCTCAGAAACAAAAAGAAAACAAAAAGTAAAAGACCCCTAGGTTACAGGGGAGTGGTGGGTGTGTTGGCATATGTGTGTCTGTGCATGTGCATCTGTATGTGTCTGTCTGTCTGTATATATATATATATATGCATGTATGCATATGTATGTGTGTATTTATATGTCTGTGTGCCTTGCGTATGTATATGTATGTGTATATTGTATGTATATATATGTATTGTGTCTATGTGTCTGTTTATTTGTGTGGTGTATGTACATATATGTTAAGTATATATGCATCATGCGAGTATGTGCATGTGTGTGTGCATGTGCATATGAATACATGTGTGTGTATGTGTGTGTGCGTGCAGAAGTGCCTAAGCCCTTCCAGGGCTGGGAATCCCTGCTTGTGCAGCTGTGCCCACATTGATCTTTATTTGACAGGCTTTCTACAACCCTATTTTAAACCATACTAAGAAGTATCACAATATTTGGAGGGAGCAGCAGCACGCCAATTTAGCTTTATTTTTAGCTAGCTTTCTCCTGAAATGGTGGGTTATTTTTAAAGCTATTAACTCTGCTCTTCCAGTGTTCTCTCATTGGGCATGCTTAGAATAGTGCCTGGAACATAGCAGGTGCTTAATAAATGCTTGTTGACAGGACTAACTACAAGCAGAAAGAGACAGACAAGAACATAAGATAGATATGGATGTAACGTTGAATTGGGAGAGGTTAACACAGAACAAGTGTGGTACTTACTTTCAGAAAATGAGTTTGGAGTTTCCCACAGTGTTTTCCTCTTTGTTCACTGGAAGGGGAATAGAGCAGGTCTTTGGCTGAAATCCGTGCATAGGCCACTCGTTTGTTACCGCTGAGCATCCAAATGAAGACGTCAGGGATCGTATGTTGTGGCTGTTGGGATGACAAAAACATAGAGCTTTAACCACGTGGAGTGGCCTTGGATGAACCAAATGGTTCGATGTTGTCTCAGTTCTGCAACTAACCAGCTGGGCAATCTTATGTAATTCGTTTTACCTCTCTGAGCCTCAGTTTCCCTTTCTGAGAAATAAGGAGGTTGGACTTTTTAATGTCCCTTCTCTGTGAGATAGTACTTCTTGCAAGCACTTTCTGATGGAGGCATGAATTTGAAATACTTATTTTATTAAATCAACAAGGCAAACAAAATATACCTTCCCTGAGGTAAGAGAACCTTGGGACATGGACTATGACTGCTTTTAAACTCCAGTGTGCCAATCAGATCATTCAGGATATGAGGTTAAGCACCTTGGACAAGTCATTTGGCCTTTTCTTCCCAAAGTTTTCCATCTGCAGAATACAGTCATTGTCTGCTAGTTTTCCAGTTGTCTTACTAAATACTCCAATTGAATTGACAGTTATTTACTGATGATCAAGTTAATAATGAATACAGGAAAAGTTTGGCCATGGAATATTCTGGAAACTATTTAAACCAAAATACAGACAACAGGAGCAAGGAAAACATCGTCATTTGCTCCTCCAGGAGGGAGTCCAGGTGGCTTTCTGAGTGGATACCATACCAGGCACACTTCACAAACTGCTTTTTGTTGCATTGAAGAGCGGCTTTCCAAGTGAGAGACATGATGATTGTTGAGTATTTTAGCTCCATTTTAGCTCATTATTCAGGAGTTTGACTTGATTGCACAGACAATTAGACTTAAAAATCTATTAAATCTAAGCAGTGATGGATAGCACCCCTACCAAGTGGCCTGCTAAATGAGGCCTTGCCTGAAGTACTCAGCTCTTTACCAGTGCACTCATTAAGTGAAAACACACAGGTTGTCATAATTTATTCTCTTTATCTTCAGAGCTCAGTGGAGATGCTGCATTTTATGAATCCTACAATATGCTTGAGAGGTCACTTTGGCACCAGTTACCCAGGATTCTTCTTGGAAGTAGAATCTGAGGCACTGAAAAAGTTCAAGAAATTCTAAAAGGATGTGGGATCAGTAAGTAACACACAGAACCATCATCAGAACTCAGAGTTCCAAACATCTGAAGTTATAATGAAACCCCAAATGCCAAGGGTCTGCCTCACTGCTCATTACATTACTCAGGGATGAGGCACATGTGCAAAATAGTCAAGTCTCAGTCTCAACTCACTACCCAGGAAGCAAAATAAGAGTCAGTTGTATTATATCACTCATTCAAGAATATTATGAGATTTATCAGATATGATTCTGGAATGAGAACTAGCCCACTAGCCATTAGACCACTAACCATTAACCACAAAACATTAACTATCCCAAATTATAATGGGCAGCCTTCAGAAGTGGAGAACTCTATTCTAGATGTTCCACAGAAAGCTGGATGACTACTTATTTGTAATTCTGTAGTGAGGGGATTCCTATTCAGGTATGGGTTAGAGTTGATGGCTTTTGAGGTCCTTTTCAATTTTGAGATTCTGTAATTCCCCATAGCATTATTTTGACTATCTGTATATGTGTATATCCCACATAACCCTTAGTTTGGAAAATTTCTATAAATTAGCAAGCTTGATGAAGGATCTAGGACACCTAATCGAGTCAAATATGGAATCATTTGCATTATACAAAGCCTACTGAGGAATACTGGGCTTATACTTTGTGTGAACATATGTTTGTATGAACATATATATGATACACATATATACCATGTGTCTGTACATGTGTGCATAGATATAGATAAAGGAAATTTACCTTCCATAGGTGAACATTTTATTTACTGAAAAATAAAGGAAAGATAAAAGACATTTATTTGAGAAACACAGGTAGAAGCAGCTTTAGTAGAAATATGATTTTGGAAGAAAAGTGTTTGAGGAGAGACACAGAGTCCTGAGAGAATCTAAATGAAAAGAGTCCCTCAGAAGCAAAAATACTAGCTGATAATAAATAAGACTTCAGTACGTTGTTTCCCAGCAGTTGATTTTCATATTTTAGGACTTTGGTGTTTTTGGCTGGGAAACTGAATCAAAGAACTATTTGGAGACTATAAAACAATTATACATTGACTATTATATCTGACAGAAATGTGGATTTAAGGTTTTTCAAACTAAGAGACAAATCACTACATATGAGAAGGTCCTGATTTGAGGCAAGAGAGAAATGAGGAGTCATATGAGAAGGTGGAGTATAAAAATGTCTTGGATGCAGAAACCACATACAGGAGCTTTTAGATAGAAACTAACAGAGATAAGAAGTTAACAGAAGCAAGGTAGAGCAAAGATGGAAGATGATGATAGCAGCTGTTTGGAACTGAGTCCAGCTAAGATAAGCTGACTTGAGACAGACTTTGCAGTTGTTGCAGGGAGCTGGTCTGATTGGAGGAATGTTGTGATGCTGTAAGCTGACTTTAGAGAATAATGTTATATAGAAATTATATTAAGTTTGAACCCATTATCTCTAGACACTAAGATGATATAGGAGAGAATGTGGCCCTGAGGTGATGGAGGAAAATGCTTTTACTTCTGTTCTTGATATATCTTTCAAGCAAATATCCCTGTGTACAAGTTAATCGATGTCAAGTAGTTGAGCGGAAAATGGGGTGTGCCCACTGGAGGTTAATGGTGGAAGTTGTGGGGAAGAAACTCAAGAAAAAATACTCAGTATGCTGCCATAAAATGCACAATATGTTGTGTTATGATTTTTTGCCCTCTCTAAATAAATATTTTATGATTAAGAAGTAATGGTGTTATTTTGACTTACTTATTTAAATGGAGAAGGACTAAGAAGCTATAGATATAAGCAGTAGGTACATTACCCCAGGACCATTAGAGTTAATTTTAGTCATGTGACAGCTCCTTTCAGAAACAATCACAACCTACCAAAGTGAGTTCATATTGTGATAAGAGAGCAAACCTCTGCCCACATGCAATGTAAATCAATTTTATAAAATAGCAATGAAAATGTTTTCTTTAATGGGGGCTCACCTCATCAACCAAGAACCGGATTTTGTCCACAAAGTTCTGGGCTTCATTAATCAATTCATCTATAGACATCTTCTTCTTTTGCTGCTGGACAAGTCCTTTTGCATCAGTGGCCATTGCCTCCTACCGTGGGAAGAGACTGTAAATATTTTCAATACGCTTTACAAAATAACTACATTAAACCATTTGTCCCTTTTCCATGGCTTTGATCCTTGCCATTCCTTCTGACTAGGCAGAGATGTACATGGTCAGTATCAACAATCCTGACCAAATTAAAATGTAATTGGGAGATAAATAAGTAAAAATATAATAGAATGTAGATAATGTTAATATGTGGCTTTTTAAGTCAATTTGTGGCCATGGGGATCCTTATGTATGGTTTAGGGACCCTGTTTCTATTTAAGTTTGATACTACTGCTTTAGGGGCAACTAAGTAGTATGGTGTATAGAATGCCAACCATGGAGTCAAAAGGACTTGAGTTCATATCTGGCCTCAGACACTTATTAGCTGTGACCTTGTATAAGTCACTTAACCTTGTTTGCCTAAATTTCCTCATTTATAAAATGAGCTGGAGAAGGAAATAGTAAACCACTCTAGTATCTTTGCTAAGAAAACCCTAAATGGGATCACAGAGACTCAGACATGACTAATCAATTAAACAACAACAAAACCATGGCATTAGAGGGCCTCTCCCTACATTTTTGTCAGCTAAAATCCTACCCATTCTTCAAGACTCAGATCAAATGCTGCCTCCTTCATATAGTCTTTGCTAGTACATTCAACTGAATGTGATCTCTCCCATAAGGGATATAGTATTAGTACTGTTATTCTCATTTTATAGATGCAGTGAAGTAACTTGCCTGAGATCACATGGCTATCAAAGGGAGAATTGGGATTCAAATTCAGGTATTTTGACTTGAAGACTACTCTGAGTCTCTCAGACCTTACAAAAAGGTGGTTGTACTAATGCTATGCACCACTTCAGGCTTTGTCAAACATTTTTCTTGCCAAGAGTATACTTTCTATTAGTCCCTGGGCTTGTGGGACTGTGGATCTATGCTCATTTTCATGGTTGACTCAAATAATAACTCATATTCAGATAGTTTACAGTTTACAAAGTGTTTTCCTTAACAACAATCCAATGGGGTAAGTATTCTTCATTTTTCTGATGAGAAAACTGATGCTAAAAAAGGTTAAACGCTGGCCTCTTCGTCACACAACTAGTTAAATGGTAAATGAGATTCGTTGTCCTGGTCTAACTCCAGCATCCAGGGCTCTTTTCCACTATACTAAACCTGCTTTCCAAATGGTAAATAATAAATAGCATTTAAATTGTGTTCTGAGGTTTGCAAAACATTTTATAGCATTTATACTTTAGTAGCATTGTAAGACTGGTGCTTTTCTTATTCTCATTTTACAGATGAGGAAACTGAGTCTGAGAAAGGTTAAGTGAATTGCCCAGGGTCACACAACTAATAGGTTTCTGACAAAGGATTCTAAGTAGTCTAACTAAACTCAAAGAATCATGTTAAGGTCAAAATTATATGAGCTTAAGCCCTGTTCACTTCACACAGTATGACCCCAATAAATAGTTATCAAATTGACTCATATCTGGAACCCATGCAAAAATGTGCCTTCTTAAAGGTATTGTGGGTATTATTTCCACTTTACAGATGAGGCTTACAGAATTTAAGTCATATGCTCACGGTTATTCAGTATTTCAACCCATGTCTTTCTTGACTCCAAGTTCTATACTGTTTTCACTTCACTACCCTGACTTTAATGTGCCTGTCAAATGAGGGAATTGGATAAGACAATCACTAAGCCCTCTTCCAGTTCTAAATCTATGACCCCGTGATGAGATAAATGAGGTTAATTTAAAAGTCCGTGCTTTAATTTCATAATATAGGTAGCATTTTCACAGACCAGTTCTTGCCAACATAGCTTGAGTCGTTTCTGGTCCAAAGTGGTCTGGTTCAACATTTTGGGTTTCTTTTCTGCTTCAGAGATGAAGGCACTGTAAATAAGGAATGATGATATAGAAGGATGGTTAAGGATACTTATTTCATATTATTGTCAAAAGTTTGTGAATAGGTTCTCTGCTATATGATAGAGACACTGATAATGGGGTAGAAGAGAGATTTTCAATTTGATATTAAATAACAATGAGTCAACTTTCCTAAGGAAGAAAACACGAATCTGAAACACTGCTCAAGCATTAAATTAGGTTTTAATAATGACTTTTTTTTTTAATTTTCTCTTTCTTCCCAAAGTCCCATGGGTATCATTATAATTACAGTTAATAAAAGTGGTAATCATAGACTTGATACAATTTTCCTTCTTTCTTGAATTGCAAGATTGCATTCATCTGGCCCTCCTCTCCACTGACTCAGCTCACAATACCTCCGTTCCTTGATCATTAGTTTCTTGAGCTGCTGAGCCAAAGAAATCATCCTATGGTGACTAACATACTCAAGTAGATCCATAAATCTGATCCATTTGGTTGTTCCTTCCAACTATGCAGATCATAACCTCCAAACCAGTCCATCCTGTGGAACTCTTGCCTATTTTTCTGACATCTCAGGGTTATTAGTGAAGTACACAGTCTGTCCAATAACTGTGCCTAGCTCTTGCCGCCTGACCACCCATTTTCTTTTCCAATCACCTGATGAAATCCTTTACTCTGTTTCTTCAAACTTCCTGATTTTTTTTTTGTGTTGCAATCTGTTCACACCCACCACATGCCTTTTCATTGCCCTTTAAGTGAATCTCATTTTTAATCTGTCAAAGACTATAATGTTTTATGACTCATAGCCATATAGCAGCACTAATAAAATTTTGGTACATAAAAACTGTGTCTTTGTTTCTTAGAAAAATTAAAAGACCTTTGCAATTTCCCAAAGTTTATCCAGTCTTCTCTTTGATTCTTGGACCAATTTATTGACCATTTATACTGTCTGCCCAGGATATTTATATCTACATATGTATACATATATATACATACATGTATAAACATGTTTGTATATGTATGTATGCATATTTGTGTATAGATGTATATATTTCCTGTTTGTGTATATATATAATCTATATACAAATATATACACATAAATGCATGTAAATTTATTGTACATACATCTATAAAATATATATATGTAAACATGTGTATATTTGTTATACATAAATGTGTGAACATTTGTACATATGCATATGAATGCATATCTTGGGCAGATACATACAGACATATCTTAGATATATGTACATGTATATATACATATATCTACCAATGGATGAATGCTATAGGTTGTAATGTGCCATAATCTGGACAACAGACTTTCATGTATTTAGTTTTTCCCCTTGTTAATGATTAGAATGAACTCTTTTGAGTGGTCATAGATCTCTTCCAGAAGATTCCGCAGTGTCCTGGGGCTAGGTGCAAGCAACATAATACTGTACAATCAGAAGCATCACTAGCTATATGGAATTCCTCTTCTAACTGACCTCTATTCAAGATTTCCATAATGGTGATGAATACCTTTGGTGAGCATATATACTACCCTTTGAAGCCTCACTTGATGTTAGTGAGCAAAGGGTTATTAGATGAGGTTATCTTTGTTGTTATATCTTTCAAAGAATCTTAAATAATTTTGATGGATGGATGGAAGACATCTTGTTTGAGTAAAGCCTTTAAATGGAGGCTCTACTTGGCTAAATAAAATGTGTGGGTTTTTTTTTAACATAATCAACAAATATAGTAGAATTATACACACACACACACACACACACACATATATATATGTATATTTCAGTCAGTTGTGTGAGGATAAAGATATGGTCTACAGTGGCATATTGCTTGCAAAAAGCCTGCCTATTCATACTATCCTAATCAAGGATGATCTAATGTGCATATAGATGATTCTCAGAAAAATTTTATATAGATAAAAATAGCCAACATTTAATAGCACTTTAAAGTTTGCAAAACACATATATTATCTCATTCAATATTCACAGCTCTGTGCTTTTATTCTCTCCATTTTTACAGATGAGGAAACCAAGGTTGACAGATGTGCAGTGATTTGCCTAGGATCAAACAGCTAGGAGACATCTGAAGCAAGACTTGAACAAGACTCAGTCTAGCACTCTTCTAAGCTACCTAGCTGCCTCTAGGAAAGTATATAGATGGGAAAGTAGGTGTACAGGTGAGTGGCTGATGCAGTTACAAACATCACAAAGTCTTTCTCTGATGCCTCATTATGGCAAGTAGGCAACTCTGAGTTCTTAAAGGTTATGGCAGTAGAGGACAAGCTCCAAAAAAGGTCTGAAAAGGATTCAAATATAGGCTTGGTAACAGGCTATAGATTGTCATTCTGAGGACAAACCTGGCTAAACCTGGAGAGAGTTATCACTAGTAAGCTGGCTACTTGGGAATAAATTATTTGGCCATAACAATCCATGAAACAAAACTAAATCAAAAAAAAGATATGGTCCTAAAATTGTACGCAAAATAAAGTTCTATACACTCAATCCTAGGTTCTATTAATTTACAAAATCAAAATTAGTAATGTATTCCTAATTTTTTTAAAAAAATGCTACATTGGAGATCTTGGAAAACATGGTGATAGGTTTAAAATTCAACACAATCCATCAATGCTTGACATCCTCCTACTTCATCAGCCCTATATATGCTGTGAGGTGCCCTTAGATATAAGCTTTGAGCCATCTTAAGTAAGTAGTGCTGCTTCTTTTTAAAAAAGAAAAAGAAAATAATGATGAAAGAGAAGGGAGGGAAAGAAAGGAAGGCTATTTGAGAGCTGTGAATGGGAGCTCTGAAAGCCTCTCAGGCTGCTATTTTTAGTCATGCAGGACTCAATCTAGCTCTTGAAAAGTCAGATTACCAACAAGACGGATAAGAAGACAGTATAACTGCTAGGGAAAAAAATCCTAATTGCAAGGGGTATGCAGGCAATGCATAAAGAATGAGATGCTCTCTATATCTCCCTTCTTTCCTTCTCCCTTTCTCCCCACCCCAATCCTACCACCAAAGTTCATACCAATACTATAAAAACAGATGTTCACATATAGGACAAATCCAGTTTCAGTAAACTGCAAAGGACAGTCCTAAGTCTCTGAGAGTTTTGTTGTATTGACAATGCCTCGAAACAAGGCAGTAGTTGACAAATGCTTTGAAATGTTGTAGCTATAAGAAATTTTTCATTTATATGTTATTTGATACAATGAGATCTGTTTCCAAAAGCAAGGATTGCTAGAAATGTTTCTTTGGCATAATCACATTGGGAAACTATAGAAGACAATATCCCCCTTCTCTTCTCTGATACTGCTATAGGCAGTATTGGCCTCGATCTCTTCATGCTTGGCCTTCATGCTGGCTGGTCTGCCTGCCACATGTCTCTTCCCACTTCAGTCCATTCTCACTGGCTATCCCTCATGCCAGGAATGCTCTCCCTCCTCATCACCTCCTGGATGCCCTGGCTTCCTTTCAGTCCCATCTAAAATCTCATTTTCTACAAGAAGCCTTTCCCAGCTCCTCCTTATTCTAGTGTCTTCCTTCTGTTAATTAATTCCTATTTATCTTGTGTATAGGTTCATTGTATGTATTTGCTAACTTGTTAACAAATTATTAGATTATTAGATATTATAATAATTATTAGATTGCATGTTCCTTGAGGGCAGGAGCTACCTTTTGACTCTCTTTGTATCTCCAGTGCTTAGCAGTGAGTGTCTGACACATATTAATAAATACTTATTGACTATTTCTAGAACTCAATTTTCAGTGGTGCTCCTGTGATCTGTTGAGGGTGGGGCATACTTAGATCCTTATCGTCAGTTCTCCTCATCGGTATGGGTCCTCCCCCATCTGGTGCCTGCCTTAGTCCAGCCACACATTTCAATTCCATTCAGTTCTGGTCTACATCCTTCCATATGTGCTAGAAGCCCTCTCCTGGTTTTAGTGTTTTAAAAATATATCTCAAGAGTAACAATGTTATGCTCACACTATCTATTAATGGTCTTTCATTCTTACTATGTGGTCGTCCTTATCTTATTATGCATGCCCTGAGTGAGAGAAGTCATTGTTAAGTCCCTTAGTTTGGGAACTGTCTGAAGGAGTGAGGAGGATGAACACTGTCACTGACTAGAAAAGCTTCTTTCTATAGTCTTGGAACACACCATGCATCTAGGAAGAGTCATCAACCCTGGGCTCTGCCCCAGAAGGCAGCAGAGATGGGGTATTTAGCCAGTTTGGAAAGAATCATAGGATCATGTTTGGAAGGGACCCTCACTTTAAAGATGACAAAACTGAGATCCAGAGAAGGGAATGCCTAAGGTCATACAGCAAGTCAATGGATGAGCCAGCATTTGAACCTGGAGAGGCAACACTGATGAACAGCTAGGATGCTGGACTTGGAGTCAGGAAGACTTGGATTCATGTCTCATCTCTGACATTTACTAGCTGCATGACCTTTGGGAAATTCGAAATTCTCTGAGCTTCCATTTCTTCATCTGTAAAAAAGAAATGCGTTGTACTAGATGGGTCCTAAGGTATCTTCCAGTTCTAAGCCTATGATATGATGATCCTGGGATTCCAAATGTATCACTCTCTGCACCATGGTCACTCACTAGAAGCCTCATGAAGGTGACAGCAGTTAGCTGTGCAACTCTCTTGGCCCCTGATTATGGAAGAAATTACAGTAGATGGTAGTGCTGTTCAGTTGTTGTTCAGTCTTTCAATTGTGTTCAACTCTTTATGATCTCATTTAGGGTTTTCTTGGCAAAGATACTGGAGTGGTTTGCCATTTCCTTCTCCAGCTCATTTTACAGATGAGGAAACTGAGGCAAACAGGGTTAAGTGAGTTGCCTGGGGTCACATGGCTATTAGTGTCTGAGGCGAGTTTTGAATTCAGAAAGATGGGTCTTCCTGACTCCTGCCTGACCCTTTATCCACTGTGCTCCCTAGATGCCCGAGGAATACCTTAGTCATGTCCAGATACCATAGATAGCCATAAGAGGTGCAATAGGTTCTCACCATACTGTGAGGTATAATCAACAGTACTGCAGCTCTCTTAGTTTATACATGAAAAGCCCTACCTCCTGGGGTAAGCCGGTGCTCAAAGGCTTCTGAAGCATAACCTGGCCCTCAGGTCCTCATTAGATGATGTGGCTAATGTAAAAGGTTAACACTCATAACAGAGGTGCCTGTGATCATTAAGCTCTACAGTCTTCTCTTGACTTACAGAATCAAATATCTGGAATTGTAAAGTACTGCAGACTCCATAAACCCCATCCTTTTACAGAAGAAGAAACTGAGACCCAGGGAAATCAAGCGATTTGTGCACAGTCACACAGGCAGTAAGAATCAGAAGTGGGATTTGAACCAAGGGTCTCAGACTCCAGAAGCAGCTGTGTTTCCATCATAACAGAGTCAGGACTATGGATAGGTAAGGGAAGCAGTTGCTTAGAGTACAATATACAGGGTGGTAAAAGAGGTCCCTTCTAAATGTCTTATGAATGCATGTGGCAGCTAGGTGGTTCAGTGGTTAGAGCATCGGGCCAGGAGTCAGGAAGACTCATCTTCCTGAGTTCAAATCTAGCCTCAGACATTTACTAGTTGTGTGACCCTAGGCAAGTTGCTTAGTCCTGTTTGTCTCAGTTTCCTTATCTGGAAAATGAGCTGGAGAAAGAAATGACAAATCACTCCAGCATCTTTGTCAACCCAAACGGTGTCATGAACAGTTGGACACAACTGAGACTACTGAACAAAAATAACAAATGAATGCATGCATTTAAATACTACAAAATTTCATTCCTTATTTCAGATAGAGATTTATTTTGCATTAAGTCAACTGTCATGGATAACAATGGAAGCTCAAAGTCACTGATGGAAAGTAATATGTAGCTTGTCCCCTCTGCCCTCCCAATCCACTGTTTTGGGCTTTTTTGCTGCTCTCTAATGCACTTATCATGTAATATTGTGTATTATAGTTCTTTGTGTATCATGTCCCCCTAATAGGCTGTGAGCCCCATAAGGGCAAGGATGAGTGTCTGCACCTTCCTCAGTACTAAGCACTGTGTTCTGCACACTGCAGGCACTAAATATATGGGTTTTTTTTGCATGAATGAATATAAATATGAGTGAATGTTCAAACCTTATCCTGGTTCTGAGCATCAGTGGTTATGGACTGAAGGGAAGAGACAGATTATTTTGAATGATAAAGTGGTTAGCTTTCCAAGGTGCTATTTCAACTTTGTGTGTTGGGTGAGATCCGCTAAAGCCCGGCTCTCTCTGCAGCTTCATCTTCAAGAAGGTGGCCTGGATTTCTAAAAGCTATGCTACTGGAGTATAAGCTCTGATAGGTCTGACCAAGCTGGAAAAGCTTCTAGTAGAGGTTCAACTACAGATTGTCCCTGGAGAACCAGCTTAGCTTAACTATGTTTAGAGACATTCATGAACAGAAGGCTCAGCACCAGGTAGTGAATTATTTGTTGGTTGTGGCAAGTTATTTGACTACCTACTAAGGACGGAGGGTTTTCAATATACCTCAGAGGATAATAATAATAATAATAATAATAAACTATTATATATCATCATTATAATAATAACATAATAGCTAGCAGGCATATAGTGCCTTAAGGTTTATAAAGTACTTTACATTTGTTATCCTATTTGAGTTTCACAACAACTCTGGAAGGAAAGTACTATTATTATTCCCATTTTATAGATGAGGAAACTGAGGCTGAGAAATGTTAAGTGATTTGACCAGGGTCACACAGCTAAGAAGTGTTTGAGCCAGTAAGTTTTCTTCCTAACTCCAATTACAATACTCTATCCACCTAGCTGTGTAGTGGAATACACAGAAAGGGGAATGGCCAAACAAGGTGTGATATATGGACATAATGGAATATTATTGCAGTGTAATAAGTAACTACCATGAGAAATTCAGAGAAACATAGGAAGACAATATGAACTAAAGCAGAGTGAACCAGGAAAACAACAAACACTATGACTATAATAGCATAAAAGAACATGAAGACAAATGCTATAAATTTGTAATGAGGTAGCTTACATAGTAGCAAGCACAATGGATTTGGAGTCAGAAAGACCCAAGTTCAAATCCCACCTTAGATACTTACCAGCTGTGTGACCCTAGGCAACTCAATAAGCATTTATTAAGTACCTGCTACATCCCAGGCACTGTGCTAAATGCTTAAGATACAAAAAAAGGCAAGAGATAAGGCAAAAGAACTCAGTCTTATGGGGAAGACAACAAAAAGATATGTACAAATAGGCTATACAGAAAATAAAGAGGAAATAATTAACAGAAGGAAGGTACTATGGTTAAGAGGGATTGGGGATAGCTTCCTATAGAAGGTAGGGTTTTAGCTGGAACTTGAACAAAGCCAGGGAAGAAAATTGGCAGAAACGATGAGGGGGACAGCCAGAAAAATGTTCACAGCCTACAAATGGAGTGTCTTGTTTGTTTAATAGTAAGGAAGTCCACTGTCACTAATTCAAAGAGTACATGCAGAGGTGTGAAGTGTAACAAGACTGAAAAGGTAGGAGGGGCCTGGGTTATGAAGGGCTTTAAATGGCAAACAGAAGATTTGTATTTGATCCTGGATGTTATAGGAAGTCACTGGAGTTTATTGAGTAAAGGATTGACATGATCAGAACTACGCTTTAGGAAAATCACTTTAGAGGCTAAATGGAAGACAGATTGGAGTGGGAAGGGACTTGAGTCAGGCAGAACAATCAGTATGGTACTCAATACTTCAAGCATGAGGTGATGAGGGTCCGTACCAGAGCGGCATCAGTGTCAGAGGAAAGAAAGGGGTGAATTCAAGAAATATTGCAAAGACAATATCAATAGATCTTCACAACAGCTTGGATATGGAGGGGGGCAGTGAGAGATAGTAAGGAATCCAAGATGAGTCCTAGCTTGTGAGCCTGGGGGATTGGGAGGATGGTATTGCCCTCAACAGTAATAGAGAAGTTTGGGAGGGGAGAAGAAGTATTAGGGGGAAAGACAGAAAGTTCAGTTTTGGACATGTGGAGTTTAAGCTATCTACTGGATATCCAGTTCAAGATGTCTAAAAGAAAGTTGGAGATGAGAAGTCAGCAGAGAGATTGGAGCAGGAATGATACTTTTAAAAATCAGCAGCACAGAGATGATAATTAAATCCATGAGAGCTGATGAGATCATCAAGTAATAGAAGGAAAAGAAAAGAAGGCCTAGGACAGAACCCTGTGGGACACCTATGGTTAATACATGTGGTGTGGATGAGAATCCAGCAAAGGAGACTGAGAAGGAACAGTCCAGGAGCTAGTGGTGTTCTGTAAACCTAAAGAGAAGACAGTATCAAAGAGAAGAAGGTGATCAACAGTGTCAAAGGCTGCAGAGAGGTCAAGAAGGATGAGAATTGAGAAAAGGTCATTGGATTTGTCAATTAAGAAATCATTACAGGGCAGCTAGGTGGTGCAGTGGATAGAGCACCAGCCCTGATGTCAGGAGGACCTGAGTTTAAATCTGGCTTCAGACCAAACACTTGACACTTACTATCTGTGTGACCCTGGGCAAGTCACTTCACCTCAATTACCAAAAAAAAAAAAAAAAGGAATCATTGGTAACTTTAAAGAGAGTGGTTTTCAGTGGAAACATAAGGTCAGAAGTTGGATTGTAAAGGGTTAACAAGAGAGGAAGTAGAAGTTTCTATTGTAGACAGTCTTCTCAAGGAGTTTTGCCACAAAGGGAGAAAAGACGTAGGATGATAAAGGGGATGGAAGGATCAAGTGAGAGGTTTTTTAAGATGAAGAAAATTTGAGCATATTCGTAGGTAGTAGAGAAGAAACTAGTAGAATGGAAAAGATGAAGATAATAGAGAGTGAAGACGACAGAGGTGGGAATCTATTGGAGGACACCAGATAGGATCACTTGTGCAAGTAGAAGAGTCTGCCTTGGCAAGGAAAGGATCCACCTCTTCATGTGAGATGGAGTGAAGGAGGAGATAGTGGCAGAAGGCATCTGAGTGATATGAGATGAGGAAGAGGAGAGAGGAGGGAATAATGGCAAATGGCTTCAATTTTTTTTCTATAAAATATGAGACAAGGTTCTCAGCTGAGAGAGTAAAGGGGGAGCCATGAGAGGTTTGAAGAAGGATGGAAAGGTTTGGAAGAGCCAATGTGAAAAGTGGGGTAGTGAACCGATAAGGGAGGTAAAGTAGGATCGCCTGGTGGCAGTGAAGACCCACTTGAGGTTGTGTAACATAAATCTGTGGTAGATCCAGTCAAAATGGTGACATGGTTTTCTCTGCCTTTGTTCAGCAACATATGTATAGTAATAAAGGCAGTGGGTATTGAAAGTGGTCCAAGGCTGAGAGTTGGCAAGGCACAATTGGCAACATGATTTTGTTTTGTTTTGTTTTGTTTTGAGGATGGAGAAGACTCAAGAGAAGAGGATGCTGTAAAGTTAAACTAGTTCACCAGATGGTCGTGAAGGAGAAAAGAGACAAGAGTGCTTTGTGCCGGGGCAATGGCTTGAGAGAGAACTGAGGGATCAAGGAGGGTTTGGAGGTCGTGGTGTGGACAAATGAGGACTTGGTTTGGGAAGGCAGAAAGAGTGGTGGAAAGCCAATAGATTATGGTCAGATAAGGGGATTTCAGAATTCTTGAACATGGAGATGGTACATTTGTGGGTGATGGCAAGATCAAGGTCTGACCATCTTTGTGTGTAAGTGAGATGGGGTGAAAGAGTAGCTCATGGAAGGTTGAGTAGGTGGAGGAGCTGAATGCTTTACAGAACTAATCTGTAAGATGGGTATGCCTTGCAGGCTATTTGGAGGCTCAGATAAGATCATCTATGTAAAGTGCTTCACAAACCTTGAAGTCACACACATATGCACATGTATATTACATATGCAAGTGTGTGTGTGAGTGTGTGTGTGTGTTAGCTATTAATGACTAGTCTTAGCCCTGCAAAGAGATAAAGAATTGTACTTCTCTATTTTCTTGGAGAGGTGGGAGGCTTTGGGTTCAGAATGCTGCAAATGCTATCAGACACAGTTACCCTATTGTCTTTGCTTAACTGTTCTTTGCGGTGGGAAGAGGCTGCTTAGGCTAGAGAATGGAGCAGAGGAGAGGGAGGTATTAGAAAATAATGATGCTGTTTTGTTAAAATAAAAGGTATCAAGAAAAAAAAGAGAAGGTTAAAAAAAAGCCTATGCATCAGTGGAAGGGAGCATTCCCATGGATAAGAATCCCTGAATTATTGAAGTTTGTTTGAGAAAGACCTATGAAGTTTAACTTTTGTTTCAATTGTTTAAGAACAGGGAGGTAACTGATGACTCAGAATGCAGATGGAAGCATTTTTTTTCTTTCTTGCCTTTTTTCTGATAATGGTTTATATGGAAATTTACTTTGCATGACTATAATATTTGTAACAAATTTTATTTTTCTTGCCTTCATGGATAGGAGAAGGAGAGAGGAGGGAAGAAATTTGAACTTGAAAAAGAATTTTTAAAATCTCTGTGCTTTAAAAATAAATAAATAAAAATTAAATTAATAAAAAGAGAACATGTAGAAGAAATAACCAAAAAAGTGCAGAAGGAAACATAAAGAAAGAAATTTTGTTACTATCTTGTTGCACTGTAAAAAATATATATATATATAACATGATGAGGAATTTAAAATTGTCAAGTTGCAGCTTTGACTGCATAGCTGGTCAGTTTCTCCAGGCAATTAAAAACACGTTTCTCAGAAGAGGTTTTATTTTGTTTCATCCCCTCTCTCCCCAACCTGCTTTGTAGTTTCCAATTAATTAAATAGGGACACTTCTCTTAAGTACCTGCTTTGACTGATAAAGTAGTTGAGAGCAGCCTTCATTTTCCTTTCTGACTCTTCCTCTGAAACTTTGATCAATTCTTTGACTTCTTCTATACTTTCTTCCTGAAAACAAAAAGCAAAGGAAAAAACTCATGAGCTGCTTCAGAGGGGTCTTACCTGTCACCTGCTATGATCACCTATGTTGCATTTGTCTAATTTTATGTGATACCAGGTTGGGGAGGGATGTTCCCCAGGCTTTTTATACCTGGGGCTGTCTTGCACTAGATATTGATTAATCACTCAATTAGCATACACCTATTAAGCACCCTAAGGGCCAGACCCTGTGCTAGGCATTGGGGATACAAACAGAAGTCCAATTTGATCCAATCCTCTCCTGTTTCTTCCAGGCCTCATCATTCATTCCTCTACATTCTACTAACACACTAGAGCCTTCTCCAATCTTAAAAAGCCTTCACTTAACCCTCATATCCCCTCAAGTTACCTTCCTATATCTCTCCTCCCTTTAATTACCAGGCTCCTAGAAAAAG
Organism: Vombatus ursinus; assembly: GCF_900497805.2. NCBI lineage: Eukaryota > Metazoa > Chordata > Mammalia > Diprotodontia > Vombatidae > Vombatus > Vombatus ursinus. The sequence continues at coordinate 12,505,946 of NW_020954751.1, read as the reverse complement.
TCAGTTTTACTCACAATTGCTACTCCTTCACTTCTTAACCCCATGCCATCTAGCTTCTTACCTTAATACTCCAGTGAAACTGCATTCTCCAAAAATGACAAAGATTGCTTTTTTTTCAAAATTCAGTCCCCTTTTCTTAGTCCTCATCTTTTTTTTTTAATTTCAGAAGCTTTTGATACTATTGACTACCTCCCTAGTACCTTCTTCCTCTGGCTTCTATGACTCTTTTCCATAGGTGTTTAATATATGTTAATTCATTGGTTGGTTGGTTCTCCACTCCGGCCTGATCACTTATTCTCAGTCTCTTTTGTTGGATCATTATTTATCTCCTATCCACCCTCTCTCCCCATGACCCCATCCCCAAGGCTGGCTTCTTCTCAAATTTTATCCTGGGAGCTCTTTTCTCTCCACATTTTCTCCCTTGCAGAATTCTTCTGATATCATGGCTTCAGCTGTCACTTATGAACCAGGAAAATACACTAGAAGGGATCAGAAAATTTGAGCTATCCAACTGCCTCATTTTTTAAAGAGGAAACTGAAGATCAGAGAATTTCAGTGACTTACCAAAGATCACACACGTAGTAACTAGCAGAGTTAGGAGTTAAACCCAGGTTCTCTTTGTAATATATCATTCTACTTCCCTGTACTTATGGATGATTTGGTATTATATATATGTTGTATATGTGTGTACATGTGTATATATATATATATATAATTAATATATATTTAATTGCTAGCATTTTTTATAGAGCTTTAAGGCTTACCAAGCACTTTGCATGTGTTAACTCATTTGATTTTAAAATGACCATTCAAGGTAGTTGCTATTATAATCCCTATCTTAAAGATGAAGAAACAGAGGTAAAAAGAGATCAAGTGTCTTGCCTGGAGTCACACAACTAATTAAGTATCTGAGATAAGATTTTAATTCAAGTCTTCTGACTCCAAACTCTGTTTTCTATCCATAGTACCACCTATCTGTCCCTAGCTGTGGCTATATTTTCCTTCAGGAATGAAAGCTCCATGAGGGAAGGAATCTTGTCTTATTTAAACTCTGTATCTCCCCAAGCTAGCACCATGCTGAATACACAGAGTGTAGTAAGTATAAATAGAGCAGCCAGGTGGCACAGTGGATAGAGCACCAGCCCTGGAGTCAGGAAGAGAATAAAAGGATTGCTCTAGGTCATTAGAATACCAAGCCTGGAGTCACAAAGACTCCCCTATCTCAGCTCAAATCTAGCCTCAGACACTTATTAGCTGTGTGACCCTAGGCAAGTTATTTCACCTTTTTACCTCAGTTTCCTCATCTGTAAAATGAGCTGAAGAAGGAAATGGCAAACTACTCCAGTATCTTTGCCAAGAAAACCCCAAATGGGGTCACAAAGAGTTGGAAATGACTGAAAAATGACAGAACAACACCAACAACAATAAATATTTAAATGTAATTGAATCAGTACTCTTAGAAATATATTTGTCCAAAATAGAAGAACCAGCCTTACACATAGATGAAGCCATCTGCCAAGTAACTAGGCATAATTTAACAGAAGGAAAAGGCCCCTCTGCCCCATCTGTTTACTGATGCCTAAAATTCTATTCAAAAGAGACAAAGCCTTTCATTAGAAAATGAGAAATGAAAGTTCAAATACATACAGACAGGGAGTATATTGATAAAAATTCCCATTGTAGTGTAGGGAATTGAGGTAAGTAACAGAAAGTAGAGGCTGAAGATGTCAAAGAAAGACTCCATGTCTTAGAGTTATCTTGGAGTTGGCCTTGTGTCAAAACAGTTCAGTTCTTTAAAATCTAGCCCACAGATCTAGAGCCCTCAATCTTGGAGGAAATTTCACATTTTGCAAAAGAAATTTCTTGTTCCTAGATTAAGCCGAAGGATTGGGAGGAGGGGGTGTTTGAGGGTGAGTGAAATAAAGAGGAACTCTGCCAAAATGTGCAATCTCAGCAAATGTTTGGTGAAACTCAAGCCAAGACTCTTTTCTAGGTAGCTCAGAAATGTTTCCTGTCCCCCTGGTTCTTCATTCATTTTAAAGACCTCACCCCATCAAAAGCACTTACTAGGCTGTCAGCCATTCTGTCCAGCATATTGGACCAATGGAGCCTGAAGATCTGATCTCCCCATGAGCTCATGAAGTAGACACATGGCTTCTTGGCCTCGAATGGCAAGTAGTGATAATTCCTGTGAAAGACATTGCACATTGTAGCTGGTTAAAAATGAGCAGGTTTCAGAAAAGCAAAGTATCATAATAGAAAGAATGTTGGACCTGGGGTCAGAAGAAGCCTGGGCTCATATACTGATTGTGACACTAAATAATTATTGTGAGTGTGGGAATGTAGTTTATCTCTTTGAGCCTCAGTGTTCTCATCCTTAAAATGGATATAGTAATACCTGTATTATTTGCCTTATAAGACTCAAGTAAGATAAAAAATATAAATTGCTTTGTAAATCTTAAAGTATTCATAAAATTTTGGTTTTTGATTCGGTAAGTATGTATTAAGTGCCTCCTGTGTGCTAGGAACTAGAGATACAAAGACAAAATAAAATAAAATCTGTCCTTAAAGATTCGGCATTGAATTGTAATTATCGAGACAATTTAGCTACTTGTCATGGGCAGCTAAGTGACACACTAGATAGAGGGCCAGACCTGAAGTCAGGCAGACCTGAGTCCAAATCCAGCCTCAGACACTTACTAGCTGTGTGGCCCCTGGCAAGTCACTTACCACTGTTGCCTCAGTTTCTTCATCTGTAAAATGAGCTGGAGAAGGAAATGGCAAACCACTCCAGTATCTTTTGCCAACCCAAACGGGGTCACAAAGAGTTGGGCACAACTGAAATGACTGAAGAAAAGCAACAAAAAGCTACATGCCTTCTACTTTCAGGGATTTGTCCAAGAACAATAGACTGAGCACTCATTCTTTGGACATTGAATGGGGTAGAGGAGCATGAAATTGATAAGTAACATTCAGGAGGCCACAAGAATAACAACTCCAATAATTGTAGATGACATTTTATAATGCATTAAGGGTCACAAAGACCTTACAGGCATCATCACATTTAATCCTTTTAATCCTCACACTGACGCTGTGAGCTAGGTAGGGCAGGTATTATGATCTTCATTCTATAAAGGCAGAAACAGGCTCAAACAGATAAAAATAACTCATCCAAGGTCATACAGCTGGTAAGTGATGATTCTAGGGTTTGAAGCCAAGTAGTTACTAGCATTTTTGGGGAGCCTAAGACCTGAATTTGCAAGAAACATAAGTACTATCAAATTAATTTTTTAAGAAGATAAATTCAGTTAGGTGGATGACCAATAGACACTTGGAACACATTAAGACTACTCCACAGCCAAAGGTGGAGAAAGAAAGAGCGCTCAACATCTGGTAAGTTCCTTCTAAAATGAATTATTTTGGGGGTACCTAGGTGACACAGAGAATAGGGTACTGGGCCTGGAGCCAGGAGGACCTGAGTTCAAATCCAGCATGAGACACTTACTAGCTATGTGACCTTGGGCAAGTCACTTAATCCTGATTGCCTCCCAAAATAAATAAATAAAATTAATTATCCTTTCTGAGTCCTAAACTCAATTGCTTCTCCATTGCTGAAGGAGTGTAAATGCTGTCAATACCCTCTGCATTTTGGCATCCTGGGACAAAGATCACGTTTCCCTCACCTTCTTACATCTTCATTCCTGATTCTAAATCTAGTGGTCTTTCCTCTATATTGTACTTCTTCGTATCAAGCGTGGCATAAATTGTCAACAGAAATGCTGGAAGACGGCATGTGATCCAGGTGGAGTAATGTGAGTCAGGAAAGGCTTTTTTTCAAGAGTTAAATATCTAACTGGACCCTAAAGGAAATGTTTGAGGGGAACATGATACAGCAGAAAGAATGCTGATTTGAGTTAGAAGGCATAGATTCTGGTCCAAGTTCTGCTGGGCAAATCATGTCTCCTCAGGCCCCTCCTCAGTAAAATGTGGACATTGGATTAAGTGATCTCTAAGGTCCCTGTCTGACCGATCCTTCTAAGATAGCTGGAGAAAGGGAAAGAGGAAATCCCCCTTCCTGGGGCATGAAGCCCAGAGACACACAGAGGAGAAGAGTCTAGTGAAGAGAAGAAAGTAGTATGGTAGACCAGAAAAACAATTAGACCGGGACTCAAGGAATGTGAATTAGTAGAAGGATGGTAGAAATGGGAAATATGAATTAGTAAATGTGAATGGTACATTCATTAAGAGACTCATGCTTTTTCCCTCCATTATAGAAAGCTGAAGAATGAATTTCATCTTGGAAGGGTCTTAAGGTTTTCTCCAGCACAAATTCCTTCCAAGGCAAATGATAAAATTAGCAAAGAAGCCCCTGCAGTCTGTTCTGCAGGATAAAAACCTAACAGATGCCTGATCTATTGTAAGAGAAGCCAGATAGATTCCTGGCAGAAACTGGTGTTTGTTATTGCATCAGGAGGAGAAAAGGTCAGGGACCAAACTGCTATCTTTGTGCTATCTCAGTTAAAATGATTACCCTGAGATTCCCATGTTTAAATAAATTCCCAAGTGGTATTTCACTTGGTTCTAATATTTCTTTGGGTTATTCAACAGCCAATGCTGGGATAGTTTTCCCTTTTCTAGTTTCAATAACTGGGAAGGATAGGATTTCTGTCTCAAGATATGTGGTAATATATGGAGATGGAAAGTAGAGAAAATCGGAAAAGAAAAAAAGGAGGGATCTACAAGGGCACTATGGTGGCACCTAAGGGGGAGAGGATGACTCTGGAGGTTGGCCCTATGTTGTATGAAAGAAACGGATTTGAAAATAACGGGACTTGAAAAGTTCACTCTCACCTGACTTAAGAAACTAGTGTGTTGGCTGGCTGTGCATACATGGGGCCATGATGAATGGCAGAAGTTAAGAGCCCAACACTCCATCTTCTGTCCCCCTAGGATAGCAAGGAACAGTAGATCAAAGAAGGCTTTGGTAGGAAAACTACCAGAGCAGCCCTCTCTTTTTCTAGATTATAAGTGAGTTTCAATCCTCCTTAATTCTAGTGCCTTCCCTCTGCTGATTGATTATCTCCAATTTGTCGATGTATAGCTTGTTCATACACAGTTGTTTGCCTTTTGTCTCCCCTTGAGCTCCTTGAGAGCAGGGATTATCTTTTGTCTTTCTTTGTAGGCCTAGAATTTATCACAGTGACTGGCACATAGTAGATGCTTAATAAATGTTTATTTTCTGGGCACCAATAATCACTCATTCTAGCTTTCTGTTTCATTTCCCTCCTTTAAAATATACTGTCTTCTTTGCTGTGAATTACCTGCACGCTTGAAAACGGAAAGTCAGTCTCACAATACTGGTGGGGGGGGATATGATTTCCCTAAATTTCTGGGTAGAGATTATAAGTCAAGAGAGTGAGAAAATTCCCCACAGCTTACATAGGTCCTTTGTGCCATGAGAGTGCAATCCCTCCTCATCTTCGCCTCTTAGAATCTGTTATTTCCTTCAAAACTCTGCTCAAGCTCTACCTCCTACATGAAGTCTTTCCTGATTCCCTGAGCTATTAGCACTCACTCCTGAAAAATGTACCTTGCATAAAATCTGAGTTGAGTTTTAAGCTTTAATTGTTTAGGAAAGGTTTCATGTAGGCTCCAAGTAATTAAAGCTTAAAACTGCGCTAAGACTTTTGGGATACCCTGTATTTTCTATCTACTTATATGAATGTATATGTTGTTTACCAGATAGAATGTAAACTTCTTGAGGGCAAGGTATATTTCAGTTTTGCCTTTGTATCTCCAACACTTGGGCATATAGTAGGAAAGAGATAGGGATGAAGACTGGACCTGGGTCATTGGTAGAAACATCAAGTACTGCAACTAAAATAATTAAGAAATAAATATACCTCCAGTCTAAAGTCCTTTCTAGATTTATCAGAATTAAGAAATCCTTATGAATATTTAATCAAACTTCAAATTAATCAAATTTTCCTCCTCAAAATTCTTTTCCTCTTTCTTTCAAACTATTTTATTTAGCCCCAGTTTCCTTGAAGCCTCAATACAGAGGACACTTAATTTTTTTAAGTCTTTCCTGATTCCCCTAGTTGCTAGTGCCTTCTCTTTCGTCAAATTATCATGCATATACACAGCTAATTATATGTTGTAGTTTCTTCCAGAGAACATAGGCTTCTTGAGGGTAGAGACCATCTTCTGGTTTTGTCTTTGTATCTCCAGTGCTTTGAACATATTAGGCACTCAATAAATGTTCATTAGACTGGATTAGATTGGATCAGACCTCTTGGGGTCTCATTTTTCTTCTCTCAAATGAAAAATTCTGACTAGATAATAATAATAATAATAATAATAATAACTGGCATGAATAAAACACTTCAATATTTAAAAACATATGTTTAATACATGCATGTGTGTATATTATACATATCTATCTATATCTATATCTGTCTTTCTATCTATCTATTTTCTCATTAGATGATCTCTAAGGTCCCTTCTAGCTTAAAAGTTAAAATCACAGAATCATAGAATCTTGGAGTTTGAAGAAGCCCTAAAGATTTCCTAGTCCTATGCTTCCCTGAATCTACTTAGGGCCTTGTTAGCCTTTGAAATGCCTGAATGAAAAGGCTCCATAAGTGACTAGTATCATTACATTCGTCATTATGATTACACCTTTAAATGTGCTGCCTGCCTGTTTCCACTCAATGAGCTTTTGGTAAGCTATTAAAGTAGAGAATAATACTCATAGATTAACTCATTCTCGGAACACTGGGCTATGTGTGTCTGGCGACATGAGGGAGCTGTCAAATCACACTCCTGCAGTGGAAGGCCCGGAGCCTGACCCAAAGCATAGACTGATCACCAAGGCTGACACTCCCCACCTGTTCCCTTCTGTCACCAGGGGCTTCTCGGGGTGTGTGGTGGACATGGAAGGGATGGCAATGTCATGGGCAGAGTCGACACTGCCTTCCTGAAGCAGAGGCGCATTCTCCTCTTCTGATGTTTCTGAAGATTTCTTCTTACTTCCGTGGTAGGAACCCCCATCAATCAGATTTCCAAAGTTACCTTTAAAAAGGAAATTAAGAACGAGAGAGGCAGTAAGGTTAATGTTCTCTAGAATTGTCCAGATTTAAGATAACAGGTTGATGAAATATAGGAAAGGAACACGTTTTGCGTTGTCTCCCATATATTTCAAGAACAGGGGCAGGGGGACTAATGTATCAACCTGAAGTCTCCAAGCTATATTGGTTGTGTAAAATAATTGAGATTGTAGGTTAAAAATCACCCCCTTTAGATAGTAAGCTCCTTGAGGCCAGGGAGCATGTCTTTCAATTGACTATATATGGTATATACTGCTGGCTCTTTTTTAAAAAAATAAAATATCATTTATTTGAATTACACTAGTTTAGATTAAATGGAATAGTATTTTGCAGTGAAGAGTGGAGGCTTTGGAGAAAAGGCAAGATAAGCTTGGGGAATGAATAAAGAAGTTTAAAATGGGGCAGCTAGGTGGCATAGTGTCTAAGCTCCGGCCTTGGAGTCAGGAGGACCTGAGTTCAAATGTGACCTCAGACACTTGACACGTATTAGCTGTGTGACCCTGGGCAAGTCACTTAACCCCGATTGCCTCACCAAAAGCAAAAAAAAAAAAAAGTCAAAAACACAGTAATAATGATTGACATATTTTCACTTTAAGATCTGAAAAGCCTTTTATAGACCTTTTCTCACTTGAGCCCCACAGCAACCCTGGGATATGAGTACGATAGGAATTACCCCCATTGCTCAGATCAGAGAACTGAAATCACAACACAAGGCATACATGTCTGTCACCCAGGACATGGCTCATCTTGGAACAACTCATTTCCAGGAGTTTCGTTAGCTGGGGATTTTTTTTTTTCCAGTCAGAGCAACTCATGAAGCCAGTTAAGGAAGCTGTAGAATGGTTGTCATCTATGTGTATGGAAGGAGCCCTAACCTTGATGAAATCATAGATCTGACATGCCACAGTTTAAGAATACTGGTTGTGGTGTCCCAGGATATGGGTTTGAATCTCACCTCTGATATTTGCTTCCCATGTTACCTTGGGGCAAGTTTTACGAGCTCCCTGGGCTATAAAATGAGGGGATTGAATAAGAAGGCCTCTGAAGTCCCTTATGGCTTTAGATAGATAGGATCTTATGAGCCTTTAAAGCTGATGAAATCACGGAGAGGCTAACTGATACAAAGAAGACATCTACATGGTTCAATGGATAGAGCATTGGACTTGGAGTCAGGAAAACCTGAGTTCAGATCTGACTCCAAAGTTTAGTGGTGTTACCCCGAGCAAGTCAGCTAACTTCCGTCTACCTTAGTTTCCTCATCACTATAATGGAGATAATCGCATCATTTATCATCTAGGGTTAGGATCAGATAAGAGAACATATAAAATAATTTGCAAACCTTAAAGTGCCATAGTTGTTGTTTAGTCATTTTCATTCATGTCTGACTCTTCCTGACTCCATTTGGGGTCAACTGGAGGGGTTTGCCATTACCTTCTCCAGCTCATTTTACAGATCTGGAAACTGAGGCAAACAGGGTGAAGTGACTTGCCCAGGATCACACAGCTAGTAAGTGTCTGAGGCTGAATTTGAACTCAGGAAAAGGAGTCTTCTCTACTCCAAGCCTGGCACTCTATTCACTGCACCGTTTGGCTGCCCAAAGTGCCATATAAATGCTAACTATCATTATTGTTGATATGTTTATTTTTTATTTTTATTTATTTTATTTTTAACTCATGGAATAAAACAAGCAATTCTGTAACACAGTATAATAAAAAAAAAGATGATATGTTTAAAGAGCATTGGCTTTAGAGTCAGTGAATCTTCTTCAAAATCTTTCCTCTACTAACTTTGTATTTCTATTGTATATACTTCTTATTTGCTTCTCTGAGTACAAGTTGTTTCTTTCCAATAAAATGTAAGCTCCCTGAGCATAGGCACTATTTCCTTTTTGTCTTTTTCTACTCCTGGTACCTAGACAATGCCCAGCACAAAATTTGCGTTGAAACGAATTAAGCTTCAAAGTTCCAGAATGACTAAGCAAAATTCCACTAAATCTATGTGAAGAAAGCCATCTCCTAATCTGTGTTTGGTCTAAAATCCCATCTCAGAAATGATAGGCCAAAATAAAGGAGCTTACTCTGGCAAGAAGTTCACTAAATGGTGTTTGTTTTGTTTTCTTTTTTTTCAAACCTTATTAATCAAAGTGTGCAAAAAAATACCTTCCTCTAAAAACAAACTGATTTTTAGAGGTTCTGATAAGTTTCTTTTTCTTTCTTTTTTCTTTTCTTTTTTAAATTTATATATTTTTAGTTTTCAACATTCACTTCCACAAATTTTTGAGTTCCAAATGTTCTCCCCATCTCATCCCTCCCCCGACTCCAAGATGGCATGCATTTTGTACACCCCTTCCCCTAATACGCCCTCCCTTCTATCTCTCCCCCCTTCTCTTTTTTGGGGTTTTTTTTTCTGGCTAGGCAATGGGATTAAGTGACTTGCCCAGGGTCACACAGCTAGTAAGTGTTATGTGTCTGAGGCTGGATTTGAACTCAGGTCCTCCTGAATCCAGAGCCAGTGCTCTATCCACTGTGCAATCTAGCTGCCCCTCCCCCCCTTTTCTTATCCCTTCCCCTTCTATTTTCCTGTAGGGCAGGATAAATTTCTATACCCCCATTTCCAGTATTTCTTATTTCCCAGTTGCATGTGAAAAGAATTTTTAACATGTGTTTTGAAACTTTGGGTTCCAAATTTTCTCCCTTCCTCCCTCCTCAACCACCCTCATTGAAAAGCAAGCAACTTGATACAGGTTATACATCTATAGTCATGCAAAACATTTCCATAGTAGTCATGTTGTGAAAAACTAAGTATATTTCCCTTCATCCTATCCCACCCCCCATTTATTCTATTCTCTCTTTTGACCCAGTGCCTCCTCAGATGTGTTTGCTTCTGATTATCCCCTCTCACAATCTGCCCTTCCCTCTATCATGTCCCTGCTTTCTTGTCCCCTCCCCCCCATTTTCCTGTAAGTTAAGATGGATTTCCATATCCAATTGAGTGTGTATGTTATTCCCTCCTTAAGCCAAATCCTATGAGAATAAGATTCACTCATTCCCTCTCACCTTCCCCCATTTCCCCTCCACTGTAAAAGCCTTTTCTTGTCTGTTTCATGTGAGATAATTTACTCCATTCTATCTCTCCCTTTCTCCTTCTCCCAGTATAATCCTCTCACCCCTTAGTTTTATTCTCCAGATATGACCCCTTCATCCTCAACTCATCCTGTGCCCTCTATCTATCTATCTATATACATATAATTTTTCCCCCAAACTACCCTAATACTGACAAAGGTCTCATGAGTTACAAATATCATCTTTCCATGCAGGAATGTAAACAGTTCAACCTTAATAAGTCTCTTAGGATTTCTCTTTCCTGTTTACCTCTTCATGTTTCACTTGAGTCTTGTATTTGAAAGTCAAATTTTCTGTTCACCTCTGGTCTTTTCATTAAGAATGCTTGAAAGTCCCTATTTCACTAAATAACCATTTTCCCCCCAAAGGATTATACTCACTTTTGCTGCGTAGGTGATTCTTGGTTGTAATCCTGTATCCTTTGCCCTCCAGAATGTCATATTCTGAGCCCTGCGGTCCTTTAATGTAGAAGCTGCTAAATCTTACGTTATCCTGATTGTGTTTTCACAATACTTGAATTGTTTCTTTCTGGCTGCTTGCAATATTTTCTCCTTGATGTGGGAACTCTGGAATTTGGCTACAATATTCCTAGGAGTTTTCCTTTGGGGCTCTCTTTCAGGAGGTGATTGGTGGATTCTTTCCATTTCTATTTAGCCCTCTGGTTCTAAAATAGCAGGGCAGTTTTCTTTGATAATTTCATGAAAGATGATGCCTAGGTTCTTTTTTTGATCATGACTTTCAGATATTCCAATAATTTTTAAATTCCCTCTCCTGGATCTATTTTCCAGGTCAGTTGTTTTTCCATTGAAATATTTCATATTGTTTTCTATTTTTTCATTCTTTTGGATTTGTTTTACAGTGTCTTGATTTCTCATAAAGTCACTAGTTTCCAATTGCTCCATTCTAATTTTTAAGGAAATATTTTCTTCAGTAAGCTTTTGGACTTCCTTTTCCATTTGGCCAATTTTGCTTTTTAAAGCATTCTTCTCCTCACTAGCGTTTTGGACCTCTTTTGCCACTTGTGTTAGTCTATTTTTTAAGGTGTTATTTTCTTCAGTATATTTTTGGGTCTATGTTTTGTTTTCCTACTAAAGAGTGGAGTTAAAATTTTCCTCTACCTAATCACACCATTACAGACAAGAGTTTTTAGTTACAGTAACATATGGCTATCTATATTGAACTAATCTTTGTCATAAGAAGAACTAGGCCAGACTTACCTATAGAAACCTCAAAGCTGATAGGTTTGTCTCCAATTTTCCGGTCAATCATGGTAGCTTCAAAAAATGCTCCAAAGAGTAGGAAATCTTCATATTTTTCTGGTACAAGCTATAGAAGAGATAACATATATTCAATAATATTGGCTTGAGTTTTTTGTTTGTTTGTTTTATGGATTTGTTTTTCATCCAGGAAGCTAGATCAGCAATGTTTACCTGATTCCAGTATTCAAAGCATTGATCCTGCGTAGCTTACAGATGAATTATTATATTAGCTGATAATGGCATTTTATTATGCCTATGTTTAGCACAAAGTGAGAGCAGACAACTGATCCAAATGGAGCTGTTGGTCTGAATTGTTTCAGGCCTAACTTGAATTCTGAAGACCAAGCTGCAGCACCTAACAGAACCTTAAACACATCAGGATCTCAATACATTTTTTATTGAATGAATAAATGACCCTAAATCTGTTTTGCATCATGATAAGAGTCCATTAGTGTGCATTTGTTGTAGTCAATACTATAAAGAATCATGGGAATTAGAGCCAAAGAACCTTGTTGATCAATAGTCCAATTCCCTCCTTTTTTATAGGAGGAAATTCAGACTCAGAGAACTTAAGGGAAGGCATGTGCACATGCGTGCACGTGTGCATGTATTTGTGTGTGTGTTTGTGTGTCCGTATTTGTGTGTACATGCATGTGTGTAAAACTTGAAGGCAGGGAAATTAGAAAGAGGGGTGGGTTTAGAAAGAAAGATAAAACATTCTGATCTAAACATGTTATCATAGATAGAAGAACTAACTATCACCTTCTAAGGTTTGCCCTTAAAATATCTTATTTACCTTATTTTAAAATAAGGTAAAGGTTAATCTGAGTTAAATCAGTTAAAGGAAATATATATATATATATAGATACATACATACATGTGTGCATGTGTACATATATGCACATATACATATCTAATGTTTCATTTTGGCACATTTCTTTCCTA
>NW_020954751.1:12484556-12493462 GCF_900497805.2 Vombatus ursinus | reverse complement strand
TGGTTTCTTGTCTAACTAATTTTTTTCAATTATCTAGCATTATTTTTTTCTCTCTCTCCTACCTCCCTAAATACTGGGAAGGACAGAGGGAGGGATGGAAGGAAGAGGAAGAGAGAGGAAGAGGATGAGGGAAAGGGAAAGGGAAAAGAAGGGGATAGGGAAAGAGAGTGCTTAGATTTTCCTGAGGAATACAACATATATGCAACAAAGCATAATACAAGCTACAGTATGACGGAACTGTGAGAGATAACCAGGCAAAATGATCTAGGAAATTTTCTGGGGAAAAACATAACTTTCAATTGATGAGATAGAAAGGCTATCACAGATGCATGTTGTAGAGTCAGCTACAGCAAGGTGAGTTGGGATGGTGCCTGACTAAATAATGCCATGGTTAACGGCATGATGCAGGTCTTCCTGTTTCTATATCCAAACCCTTTTCCACTATATTATGCTGCCTCTCTTGGTACAGCCCTAAGTTAATAGGAATGGAGATGCCAGACCTGTTGAAAAGAAACTCAGTCTCAGGAGACAACAACCCAAAGACAAGGCCCCTCTATCTATCTCTAGCAGAATCCCAGGAGAATGTTACGATTCATTTTTAGATGAACCCATCTGTCAGCATAGTATTTATCAACAACCACAATGACTACAGTCCTGTACTAAGTGCCAAATTAGGTATAAGCTGATTTTAGCCATCTGCAGTCCAGGAAGAACATTCTTATTCTTGGCTCTGATGGTGGGAGAGCCTAATAGATGTTACAGCAGCCCTGGGCATTTCTGGAAAATCTTGATGCCTTAGTGGGTGTTTCAGCCAAGTAGGTCACTTGAATCCCATCCCAGAAGATATTTTTTAGTCCTAATTAAAATTGTTTGTATTTCAAGACATCTTTAAAATAATAGAACAAGTTTGTAGGTGACTAAGACTGTCTAATATTGTCTTTGTAAGAGTAAGTTGTTGTTCAGTCATGTCTGACTCTCTGTGACCCCATTTGAGGTTTCTTTGGCAAAGATACTAGAGTGGTTTACATTTCCTTCTCCAGTTCATCTTACCAATGAGGAAATTGAGGCAAACAAGGTTAAGTGACTTGCCCAGGGTCACACAGCTAGAAAATGTCTGAAGCTAGATTTGAACTCAGGTCTCCCTGACTCCAGGGCCAGTGTTCTATCCATTGCATCACCCAGCTGCCAGAGCTATATCCAGCCCTAGTCCCCTCCATGACCTTCAGTAACCCATCACCAACTACCTGTTGGATATTTCAAACTAGATGGCATGGCCAACTAAACCTAACTCAAGTACAACCCATTATCTTTTGCCCTAAGTCTATCACTCTTTCCAACTTCCCTGTTTATACAGAGGGTGCCGCCATTTTTCTAGTTGCCCAGGATTGCAACTTTGATATCATCTTCATCTCTATTCTCCATCATACCACCTATCCAATCTTATGAATTCTTTCTCTACATCTCATCCATCCATCCCCTTCTTTCCACTTATGGCCACTGTCCTGGGGTAGGCTAAAGAAACTTCACAGAAGCTTGTGAAGGGTGAATAGGAGGGAGGGAAAGAAGAAATGAAAAGAGGAAGGAAAGAAGGAAGAGAGGGAGAAAGGAAAGAAGGAAGGAAAGAAGAAAGGACAAAGGGAAAGGAGGGAGAGAAGGAAAGAGAGAAGGAAAAAGAAAGGAAAGAAGAGAGGGGGGAGGGAGAAAGGAAGCATATTAAATCACCTACTATGTGATAGGCACTGTGCTAATTGCTTTACAAATATTACCTCATTTGATCCTCACAACCACTCTGTGTGGTAAATATTAATATTATCCCCATTTTGTAGATGAGGAAGTTAAGGCATAAATAGGTTAAATGACTTGCCCAGGGTCATGTAGCTAGGAAGTGTCTAAAGCCAGATTGAACTAAACTCTTCCCAAGGCTGAGTGTACCATATAGCTGCCTCTTGAACATCAAAGTAAAGAGTAGAAAAAATAGTTCATTTTGGACACAGCATAGAGTATGGGGAGGGGAAAAATAAGGAATGAAGGTAGAAAACTAGAGTAGTACAAGATTCTAGAAATTCTTGTGTCCAAGGCAAAGGAGTCCTTGTTTTTCAATGGGAGCCACGGAAGAGTTTTTTGAGCAGATGAGCGATATAATCAACTCTTTGCATAAGCCTTGGGAGGGAATGAGATTGCTATTAGAGGGAAAAGAATGGACACAGGAAGACCTCTAAGAAGGTGACTAAAATAGGGAAATAATGAGGTCAGCACAGGATTAGAGAGGGAACAGAGAAAGGCCAGGAAGGGAAGATGTTTCAAAGGACAATTAACAGAACTTGGTAATTCCATATGGAAGAGGGCAAGAGAAGAGTCAAGGAGAAAATATCAAAGTTTCAAACATGGGAAACTAAATAGTGACAACAACAGTCAGAAATAGTGAAATCAGTAGGAATATCCAGATAATATCTTTCATTAATAACAATAATTACAATAGTATTTACATAGTGCTTTAAGGTTTACAAAGCACTTTAGTTCTTATCTCATTTAATCCTCACAACAACATTTACTATGTGTTCTATTATTATTCCCATTGTACAGATGAGGAAACTGAGGCTTACTTGCTCAGGGTCACAGAGTCACACAACTAGTTAAGTATTTGAGGTAGGATTTATATTCAGGTCTTTCTAACTCCAAGTTCAAACCTAGTACTATCTATTTTTTTGGGGGGGGTGAGGCAATTGGGGTTAAGTGACTTGCCCAGGGTCACACAGCTAGTGAGTGTTATGTGTCTGAGACCGAATTTGAACTCAGGTCCTCCTGACTCCAGGGCCGGTGCTCTATCCACTGTCCCCTCGCGCTATCTATTGCACCACCTATGGCTAGTCAAGTTCTGGCCAAGTTCTCTCAGAATTCCTTCATAGCTAATAGACTCCCATAGAAACTAAACTGAAAGGAAATAGTAAAGGGAGTGTGAGAGTGTGTGTGTGTGTGTGTGTGTGTGTGTGTGTGTGTGTGTGTAAATATTATGACACTGTGGATATAGAGCAAGATTGTATAGGCAGCAAAAGCAATATTTAGTAGAAGGTCAGATGAAATCAAGCCAAAGGGACAGAGGCCATAGTTTGGAGGTTTCTCTTCAACTGCTATAGAGAGACTGTGAAGTGTGGTTTATTTTGTGAATCACTGTATCTAAGCTAAAATGATGACCAACAATTCACAAAACTATCCATCATTTACCTTTCGATCTCTTTCTGTACCAGTTGACCTGGGAAAAGGCAACCTTCCATATGTCATAGTAGGGTCATAGAATCAGAGTTAGAAGCAATCTTAGAGACCATCTTGTCTCACATTCTCATTTTACAGGTGTGGAAACAGACTTAGAGAGGTCACATGGCCGATAGGGGTCAGAGGACAGATTTGAACCCAGGTCTTTCTGACTTTAAGTCCAGCACTCTATTTACTATACCACACTGCCTCAGTGGAAAACAGGAAAGTTTAAGATGACCATCTCTCTTCTCATCCCACCTCTAACCAGGATTCACTTGCTCTCACAATTTCGAGGGATAAAGGAAAAAAATTGGTTTCTCATATCCCCAGCTTGCTCTTGCTTGGTCTTTCTCTCCAGCCTCAGTCCTAGTCATATATTGGATGGTCAAAGAAATGTCCCTTTTAATTATCTCCAAAATCTAGTAGAAATCAGGAAAACTCTGAAAGTAACCAAGGAATAAGCCTGTTAAAACTTAATATTTACACACACATACACACACACACACACACACACACACACATTCCCCTTACTATTTCCTTTTAATATGGTTTCTGTGGAAATCTATTAGGAAGTCTGAGAGAACTTGCCGAGGGCAAATGGTCTATATGTGAAAGAGAAGGGCAAGGTTGACATTGAAGAATGGAGACCAAGCCCCTGTCAATATTGCTAGTTGGATCTAATCTAACCCATCAAATAAATACTCATTAAACCCCCAATACATGCAAGACATTGTGCTGGACATACAAGACCAAAATGGAAAATAGTCCCTGCCTCCAGAGAGCTTATTTATACTCTATGGAGAAAATAAAATGTGTAGCCACATGACTTTGCATTAGTCTTTGCAGGGCTGGTCTTCACCGTGCTTAGTATCACATGCTCGAACTGTAAGCTCCTTCTGACTAACCTCCGGTGGTACTTCGAATGGCTCTACTTCAGCCTCTATTGAATTGGTCTTATCTGAAGGCGGGTGTGCTCTTCCATCCTCAGCTTTGTCTGTCTGGTCCTTCCCGGAGCCTTTGGAAGTTTTGTCTTTAGACAACTTGAGGTTCTTCAGGGCCTTTGAAAATTTGGACTCCTGTGCCCCACCTGAGAGGATTTCCACAGCAACTTCTATCAGGATGCGGCCCCTGAATGAGACTCCTTCTCCAAAGCCTTCATTCAGCTCCTGGTAATCATCCATTAAGCTGTGGTTCCTGGGAGAGCCATACAGGTTAATCCAAGCAGGTCCAAAAGTGGGCAGGAAACCTAGGGAGATCCATAAAATAATGGTGATGATAACAATAACAACAAGAAATAATAATAATATTAGCTAACATTTATATAGCACCTACTATGTGCCAGGCACTGTGCTTAGTGCTTTACGAGTATTATCTCATTTGATCCTCACAACAACCCTGGGAGAAAGATGTCATTATCATCCCCATTTTATGTGTGAGGAAACTGAGGCAAACAGAGGTTAAGTGACTTGTCCAGGGTCTTGTTGTTGAGTTGAGTCATTTTAGTCATGTCTGACTCTTCATGACCCCACTTAGGGTTTTCTTGGCAAAGATACTGCGACTGGTTTGCTATTTCCTTCTCTGGCTCATTTTACAGATGAGGAAACTGAGGCAAACAGGGTTAAGTGACTTACCCAAGGGTTACACAGCTAGTCTGAGGCCAGATTTGAACTCAGGAAGACGAGTCTTCCTGATTCTCAACACAATACTCTATATACTGTACCACCTAGCTGCCCCAGTGCAGGGTTACATAGCTAGTATGTGTCTGTGACAAGATATGAAGTCACATCTTTTTTTATTCCAGGTCCGCCACTCTATCCATAGCACCATCTAACTGCCCATGTCATTCACATGGCAAATCTGAATGTGCAGATGAACCTTGCTTTGAAGATGAAGAGATTGTTGAAAAGTTGCATAGACAGCTTGTTTTTCAACTTTGAGCCATGATTTCATTAGTGTAGGGAACTCCCAGTACAGAAATCACCACTCCTATTACAGATCAGTCACTTATTTGAGGCTTAGAAAACCTAGAGTTTCCTGGGTCACTGATAGGTGAAGTGACATGCCCATAGACAAATAGCTGGAAGCAAGCCTTGAATCCAGGTCTGGCCTGCCATTCAATTCACCATGCTGCTTTCACATCTAAACTACGAAATAGAATGTTAAAACTGGAAAGGATCTTTGAGATCATCCAATTCATTTTGTAGAAAAGGAAACCTAGCCTCAAAAATGTGAAGTGACCTATATGAAGTAGTACCCTCATCACACGGTGGAAGAACCACACCTTTGTCCTTTCTATGATACCACACAAGTCAAATTTATATAAATCAAATCCTGTTTTAGATGTAATGAGAAGCTTGGCATTCAAAGCAACCCTATGCCAAATCCTTTTTAAAATAAAGAATGGGCTCATAGAGTATTTGGGAGCTATGAATTCATCTCTTGAGTGCTTTCATAGATTTCTTAAAGAAAGACATACTTCTATTTCTGACCATATTTAATTATCTTTGATATGTAACCGTTCATTAGCATTAGTATTCTTCAGGTTATAGCTCTTTCTCTGGAAAACATATGAGAAAAGCAAAGGAATAAATAAATTATGCATGGAAATGAAGTGGTGGGGGGGCTGGGGAGAACAGGTTGAAATGATGGNCTAATTATCTTTGATATGTAACCATTCATTAGCATTAGTATTCTTCAGGTTACAGCTCTTTCTCTGGAAAACATATGAGAAAAGCAAAGGAATGAATAAATTATGCATGGAAATGAAGTGGTGGGGGGGCTGGGGAGAACAGGTTGAAATGATGGAATCCCACCAGCTAAAGCTAAGGAACTTTGTATTTTCACCTCTCGACATGACAGGACTAACTCCAAATGAGCTAGGATAGGAGGCAATATTTTTTCCTTCCTCATTTCTGCTGTATTTGATGGCTCATGAGGGACTAATGTACCTATGGCAAGACCAGTTATCAGTCAAGGAACTAAGAAATCGAAAGAACTTAGAGTTTCTACTAAACATATCTGTGCCTTGAGCAAAGTTTGACAACTGATCCCTAGAGTGTTGCTGTCACTCAGAGGCACTGAGCCTTCACTGTAATATATGTGATTTGACTTATAACAAAATACCTGCATGCCTTGAAGAATGGCATTAAAGTATATGCATTTATTTTTTAAATGTCATGTAAAGCGTTCCTTATTATGCCTTAGGCATACGCATACTTTATATATCCCTAATCTCAGCTCGCCACTCTTCCCTGCATTAGAAAGTGCTATCTGCAGTTTGAGGTGTTACCGATTATTGTGCTGTGTTGGATTTTTTAATCAGGCCTCAAAATCAGTGTGACATTTACTTGGAAATATTTAGGCTACAGAAAAGGGAAGTTTTAATTCCATCTAGGACCAGAAGAAATGTAAACATTACAGCAAGGATTGAAATATTACTATTGAAGCCATAGCCCTTTAAAACCAAAATGGAAAATAGTTCCTGTCTCCAATAATAATAAATACAAAAATATCAAAAGACAACATTGGCTAGGCAAGGGTTAAAAGGATGCTGGAAGACAGAAGGTAGTTGGGAATTATAGCATGACATGATATGGGTTATGGAAGGAGAGTGCAGAAGCTCCAACAAGGGACTGAGGTCAAAGGGGGAGAAAGGAGAGGTCTCATAAATAAGAGGGGAAAAAAACTGTGGTCAGAGTATAGGTCAAGGTTCAAACAATAAATTGGAAAGCATAGACTCACCATATCAGCAAAGATGGTACAAGTAAGAGATGGGAAATGCTAATCGAATTTGATATACAGGGGTCAGAGACCGGACACTAAGGATGAGAATGAAGTGTTACAATGATCCCAAGTTAGGATAGTCAAGAAAGTGTAAGCTAGTGTCTTTAAGCTAGTAACTAAATGATAGTTTGCCATGCTCAACACCTGATTTTACAGCAATTTATACATGTATATGTTCTATCCATTCCCCTCTCCCCCAGAAGAATGTAAACTCTTTAAGGGTAGAGATTTTTTTTCTGTTTCTGTTTTTGTATTCCCAGCACATAATAAATAATAAGTGCTTAGTAAATACTTAGAGAATGCACAAGTGGGTCAGCATGGTGTGTTGACTATGCCCTATCTTTTGGTTTTGTTGTTGTTGTTGTTAAGGAATTGTTAGATGCTTGTATACAAACCATCCCTGTTATGCTGTTCAAAGCACTTTCGTATCCAAAACAGCATTTTTATTCTTAAAACAACTTATAGTGTCAGTGGACAATACATATTTTTCCCTGTTCTTACATATTTTCTTACTAATTATAGAGAAATGAAATGTTGGAGCAAGAAGGAATCTTGTTATGCCTGAGTCCAACCTTACATGTTGCAAAGGAAAAAAAAACTAAATCAATGATGTTTGAGGGACCCACTTTGACCATGAAACTGGCCACATTTCAGATTACCTTTATCTCCATCCTGCTCATTAGAGATTTTCTTCAAATCAATGAAGTGTGTTGCCAAGGCCACGTCATTCATGCTGCCTTCATCCCACACCTGGATTTTAACCCTTCTACACAAGGGAGGGAACATTTCTTTGAAGATGATCTGTTCATGCCACACAGGATCTGCACAATTTTTCTTTACTGTAGTCCTCCCCTAAAAACAAAAGATGACTTGGTGAATTGCTGGTGGATGTTATAACAACATTCTTAACAAATTCAGGAATGCTTTTCAAACAAGTAGAAATTGAACAGAAGACCATTATGAGGCCCTTCCCAGTGTGGCTCCAACCTACCGTTCCAAGCTTCACATTTTCATATTACTTCACTTCACGGATTCTACATTCTCACCAAACTTTTTCCCAAACTTGAACTCAGCATTCCATCAGGCTATCCTCCATGCCTAGTATATATATCCTCCTGGCTTCTGCCTCTTAAAATCCTTGTCCTCCTTCAAGGCTCTGCTCAGAGTAACCAGCTCCTATGGGAAGTCTTTCCTGATCTCCCTAACTATTAGTGCCTTCTCCCTCTTAAAAGTGAATTGCATTTATATATGCATATATGTTCTATCCATTCCCCCCACCCACCCAGGATAATGCAAGCTCTTTGAGAGTAGAGATGGTTTTTTTCTGTTTCTGTGTTTGTGTTCCCAGCACATAATAAACAATAAATGCTTAGTAAAAGCAAGGGCAATTGAGTTGGGGGCTAGTGAGATAAGGTCCTTATGACAACTTCATTAAGATACCTCATTATGACAAGGTGGCATTCCCAAGAAAGGAAGCTCTGGTAGATACAACTAAGCTTGAAAAGCATGATGCTTGACTGGGCTGGCTGGTCTACTGTGTGTCTCTTTTCAGAGGACCAGTTAGCACATGCTTATCACCAGGCTAGTTGCGGGGCGATGGATTTTCCAACCGTAGCAATTCTTGAAGACAATCTATGAAATTACAAAGTAGTTGCAGTCTATCCAAGTGAAAGGATAGCAGTGTGAATAAGAGGCACTTTATACCTGGGGGTCATGGTACTTGGACTAACCAAATCTGTGGTATATAAAGGTGCTTTACTAANCAGTCTATCCAAGTGAAAGGATAGCAGTGTGAATAAGAGGCACTTTGTACCTGGGGGTCATGGTACTTGGACTAACCAAATCTGTGGTATATAAAGGTGCTTTACTAA
>NW_020954751.1:12477198-12484521 GCF_900497805.2 Vombatus ursinus | reverse complement strand
GGAGTTTGCTCTAGTTTATACTGCAGCAGCATGCTAGCATACCACCAGAAAGAGATCTTTCAGTCAAAGCTGGATGATCACTTAAAGGTATATTATAGGTATAAGGTATACATATATATGTATATATATGTATGTATGTTTGTATGTATGTATGTGTGTGTGTGTGTGCATAAGGTATATAGGATTTTTGATCAGGCATTAAATGGGCCACATAGTATTTGAGGGCCCTTCCAACTCTAAATTCTGTAAACTCCATTGTCCTCATTTCATCAAAAATTGCCTAAGTTGGGTGAACACAGTTTGTAAGCTAAGAGAAATACATGAATCTGCTGAACATTCAAAAACAAGTCAATAAAAATTGGTTAAGCACCAGACGTTGGCATAGTTTTGGGTTTACTTCCAACAGCCTCTTGGGTTCAAATT
The DNA here is from genome assembly GCF_900497805.2 of Vombatus ursinus. Taxonomy (NCBI): domain Eukaryota; kingdom Metazoa; phylum Chordata; class Mammalia; order Diprotodontia; family Vombatidae; genus Vombatus; species Vombatus ursinus. The sequence goes on along the minus strand of NW_020954751.1, from coordinate 12,484,098 downwards.
AGAAACAAATGAGCATTGACTGTCAGCACAACAGCATATGAGGTACTGGGGATAAAAAGAGGTAGAAGATTTAGTCCCTGTCTTTGAGAAGCTTATAATAGTGATAAAAGCTAGCATTTAGAAGCCCTTTAAGGTTTGCAAAGTACTTTACATATTTTATCCTATTTGATAATTGCAATAATTCTGTCAGGTAAGTGCTATTATCATCCCATTTTACCAATGAAGAAACTGAGGCCAGGAGAAGTGACTTGCCCAGGGTCACAAAGTTGGCAAGTGTTTGATGGAGGATTTGAACTCAGGCCTTCTTGACTCCAAGTCCCAATACTCTTTCTACCCACTATGAAATGAATACAATACAGAGAGACAGACAGACAGACAAAGAGACACAGACAGAGAGAAATGCCATGAGAGAGGTACAAAGTATTAGAGAAGCATAGTAAAGAAACCAACCACTTCTGGCTAGTCAGGGGGTCAGCAAAGACTTCACCTGAGCTTCTGCCTTCACATTTTTGCTTTTTCCCACCCTTTTGTTAGGGACCATTTCCTCCATAGTCTGCTATCATGTTCTATTTAATTCATGCAATGCACTTATCACATTCTAACTTGTACTGTAGTCATGTGTATACATATTATCTCCCTTTCTTCAACAAGGACTAGGTGGTGATGGTTGGTTTTTTTTCTTTGTTGTTGTTGTTGCTTTGTTTTTTTTTGCTTTTTTTCATCCCCAGCACCTGAGAATCTCTCCTGAAATTTTTCTTTCAGCTATGACCCCATTTGGAGTTTTTTTGACAAAGATACTGAAGTGGTTTGCCATTTCCTTCTCCAACTCATTTTACAGATGAGGAAACTGAAGCAAACAGGGTTAAGTGACATGCTAGTAAGGATCACACAGACAATAAGAGTCTGAGGCTGGATTTGAACTCAGGAAAATGAGTCTTCCTGACTCCAGGCCTATGCACTGTGCCACCTAGCNCTAGTAAGGATCACACAGACAATAAGAGTCTGAGGCCGGATTTGAACTCAGGAAAATGAGTCTTCCTGACTCCAGGCCTATGCACTGTGCCACCTAGCTGCCCTGAAAATCCTGAAAATAGTAGCTGCTTAATAAATGTCTACTGAATTTAGCTAAACTAAATTAAGCTAGACCTTGAAGGATGACTAGGATTTCAACAGGTGTGGATGACACCTCCACTTGGAAGTCCTATCACCATCTCAAACTCAATATATCCCAATCCAAACTTGTTATATTTCCTTCCAGATTTCCTAGTTCTTTTTCCCCTTGGTACCCAGGTTTGTAACCTCCAACTCATTCTTAATTCTTCCTCCATATCCTCATCACCCACATCCAACCAGTTACCAAGTTCTGCTGTTCCCATATCTTTAGCATTTCTCAAACTCTCTCCCTTCTCTTAACTCAAGGTTGCCTTCCTAATTTAGATCTCCATCCCTATTTACTATTATAGTAGACTCCTACTGGTAATTAGGTAGAGCAGTGGATAGAGAACTGGGCCTGGAATCAGGAAGACCTTAGTTCAAATTCGGCCTCAGACACTTACTAGCTATGTGACTCTGAGTAAGTCAATTAACCTCTCCCTCAGTTTCCTCATTGTAAAATGGGGATAAGAATAGCACTTCTCTCCCAGATGTATTGTAAAGACCAAATGAGATCCTTATGAGATAATATTTGTAATCCTCAAATGAGATAATACTTGTAAAATACTCCTCATTAAGCCTAATACATAGTAGGTACTTAATAAATGCCTGTTTCCTTCCTTCCTAATTAGCTTTATGGCTTTCCTGCCTATAACTCATTCTCCAGTTAGCGGCCAAAATAACTACCATTGGAGTTCTGCTTCTGGGATCCAAGATGGCAGAGTAAGAAGGAAGTTTCTCTTACCCTCCCTTATTGACCTCTGAAAGCCCAGACAATATTGCCCCAGGAAAAACCCTGAAACAACTAAACCAGCAGAAAGACAGGGTGCAGCAGTCTTATAGCCCAGGAAGCTGGGGGGATTAACGGGAAAGTCCCCTCTCACTCTGGGGGAGGGGGAGCAGTACCGGATGGGAGGTGTCCCATCAAGCCAGTGGCAAGCCCTACCTCAGCATACCAGGGAAAGATCCTGAGCCCCAGGGTGGTGGAGCAGGCAAGTTTCAACACCAAGACCCCCTGAGTGCCTCAGTATAGGCAGGGGAACCAGTAGACACCAGCTTGGAAAACCACCACATACAACAGCATTCTCCAGCCAAATCTCCTGGTGTCCCAGCACAACTCTGGGAAACACAACTCCAGGAGGCAAAGCTCCAGGCTGACAGTCCTTCTCCAACAGCCAAACATACGAGTGCAAGGCCCAGGTGAGCAGGAACCAAATGTTTAAGTGCAAGATCCTGGTGAGCAGGCATCCGCCAGGAGCCAGACTCCCCACTCCCACCCCGAGAGCTCCAGTGTTGCTGATTGCAGCCTAGCACCAGGTAACCTGCCAGAACCCTACAGCTTCCAACTGCCAGCACCTGAGGCCCCAGCACACAAAGCCAGTGACCAGGCCCTGGGCTCCCAGCACAAGAAGCTTAGGTCAGTGCCCCCTGCTCCACAGCAGGAGAACTCAACTTTTTTTAAAAGTCAGGAAACAGGCAAACACCATGAACCAAAGGCAGAAATGGACAATGCCACAGATTCTTATTAAGGGGACAGGGAAGATCAAGGCACAAATTCAGAAGAGGACAACACTGTCAATATACCCACATCCAAAACCTCAAATGGGAATATGAACTGGTCTCAAGCCCAAAAAGCTTCTTGGAAGTGCTGAAGAAGGATTTTAAGAGTCAAATAAGAGAGATTAAAGAAAAATTGAGAAAGGAAATGAGAGGCATACAAGAGTCAACATCTTGGAAAAGGAAGGACAAAAATTAACTGCAGAAAACAAGTCCTTAAAAAACACAATTGACCAAATGGAAAAAAAAGTATAATGAAGAAAACAAAATAACTATCATTAGGCAAGGGAGTATGACATCATTCTCCTTTCTCAAAAATCTTCAGTGGCTCCCTATTACCTTTAGGCTAAAATTAAAACTGACATGCTTTGTATTCTCTAGACTCAGCATTCCATCTTCCTTCTCCTTTCTTTCACACAGAATTCACTCTCCTCCTCCTCACTTCTTCCTGTCTAAATCTTTCTCCTTTAAGGTTCAGTTCAGGTAAAGCCTCACCTTTAAAGCCTTCCCTTCTTTCAGCTATGAATAGGGCTCTAGTTTTAAATCAATTATATTCTATTGTTCTATAAGTATGTTCTATTTCCCCCAGTAGACTGTAAGCTCTGAGGGTAGGAATTGTTATATTATTTTTTTATCCTTAAAGCCAGCACAGAGTTTGGCAAATAGTAAGTGCTTAATAAATGCTTGTCTACTGGTTGCTTTTCATCATATGAGCATGGAAGAGCAGAATGATATCATCATCAATGGTAGATCACTGGACTAGGGGTCAGAAGACCTGGGTTAAGTACTAACTTTCACTCTTACAAGCTGCATCACCACAGACAAATCCTATAACCTTTCTGAATGCAGACATTTTTGTCAAGTGAGCTTGATATCTTTTGCATTTCTAGCTGCTCACAGACCCTGCTCTTTGATGGGCTAGACATTGACTCAGAGAGGCAGCAAGTAAGAGGAAAGAAGATGGGATTCAGTTGGTACTAAGAGGAATCTGGAATTTACTTTTATTCTTGTTAAGTCCCCTTCTACCATCCCTTCCATAACCAAGGCAATGTCGTCTAGTCATCCACACATCCTCCTCATTTTGTTCTTTCATAGCTTCTTTTCCCTATCAAACTTGCCCTTGATGTTTATTTTAATCCAATTTTACTGGGTCATAATAAAACTGTATATTTGATAGTGCACCAAGGCTTACAAAGTACCGAAGGAAAACATGTGGTTTTAGGAGGAAGGCCACGTATTTTGGCCCACGACCTATAGCTCACCCTCCCCACTTTAGGGATAGCCTTTACCACAGCTATTCCTTACCATCTGGCCTGCAAATGTGACCTCCACGAAGGGATCCACCAGGTCTTTGCTGTCCCCAACAAAAGCTTTGGTGACGTTGGCCATGATGCTAGAGTTCATTTTTGGCAGGCCTTCTGCTTGAAAGATTCTCACATAGAATCTGGCCCAGGGTCTCTCAAAGGGGAATCCTTGGGGGACCAAAAGGTTCCTTGAAGACAGAAAAAAAACCTGATCTTTCACAGGAAAACAAACACAGAAGGGAGAAAGAAGGAAGTTGGTAGATATGGGGATGGATTTTAAAGATTAGAATTTTTCAGCCTATAAAGAGGGTGGGTATTAAAGGAACTATTATCGTGCCTCAAAAATCACAAAGGGTAGGGATAAGGTAGCTAGGTGGCATAACAGAGCAGTGCCACTGTTTTTTTAAATTTATTTTACAAACCCAGGTTGATCAGTCTCACTTTTCTATCTGTTCTTCAGCATCAGATGTTTTAGGACTGGCCTGCAGGATGTCTCCTTTGCCAGCCACGCTGATATCACATTTCAGATACCCCTTGGTGCCCGTCCTGATATTAGTTGGGTCTGTGAGAAGGGCCCACTTATCACAAAACTGGTGACCTGTAAGAATACAGATAAAAGCTTAGGCATCAGTGTAGTTAAAAGAGGAAGCCTTCCCCAGCCCCTCTTAATTCTAGTGTTTTCTCTCTTTTAATTACTTCCTATTAATCCTGTATATAACTTGCTTTGTATATATTTGTTTGCATGTTGTTTCTCCCATTAGATTGCAAGCCTCTTGAAGGTAGAGACTGTATTTTGCCTCTTTTTTTAATCCCCAGTGCTCAGCACAGTGCCTGGCACATGACGAGTGCTGAATCAATGTTTATTGATTTATTGTTTGAGCTGTGTGACCTAGTACAAGTTACTTTACCTTTCTAGGCCTCAGTTTCCTCATCTGTAAAATGAAGATGTTGAAGTAGATTCCCTTTAACATCACTTCCATTTCTTATGGTCTTTGCTTCTATCCAATGCCTGTATAACATTCTGCTAAGGTGCACAGGACACCTCTGCCCCAAGATTGTCCTTTTTATTTATGCAATACAGTGTCTGGTATATAGCAGGTGCTTAAAAAATGTTTATTGATTTGACTGCTACCATCCTAGTTCAGTACTTCCTCAGTTTTCAGCTGGTCTCCAGTTTGCATTCTCCAGTGCATCTTCCACTTAGCAGCCAAAATAACGTTCCTAAGGAATAGGTCCCACTGTGTCATTCCCCTGCTGAATGACATGTAGTAGCTCCCTCGTGGTTCTAGCATAAAACACAAACTTGGTAGCCTGACACTTGAGGACCTCTGTGATCTGATTCCAAACCACCATTCTAACGTCACTTCACACTGTGCATGTTCTATGTTCCTGCCAAACTAGACTATTACCTGTCCCCTAATCATGGCTTGCCCTTTCCAGATCTTCTGCATTCACATGGGGGCAACTTCAGTAATTGCAAAATGCAACCTCACCATCTCTATCAGTTGAAAATCTTTTCTTCCTCCCAGGCCCAGCTCAGGCTGGAGCCTTCCTAGGCTTCTCTCGCCGAAAGCAATCTCTGCTTCATCAAATTTCCCCACAGCGCTTTGTCTGGCTCTTTCCTTTTCCTCTCTTCTAGTTTACCTTGTGTTACTTATTTATGTGTGTAGATTGTAAGGTCCCTCTATAATTTTCCTTCTTTGTTTATTCAGTGCACTGAGCACAGACTTTTACATCTGAAATTTTGTTGACAAATTTTTCTCCTTGCTTACTCTATGCTTTGAATAGACATGCACGTGGCCGTGAAGCATCCTTGTTCTGCGTCCTGTGGTTCTTGGAAAGGAAAATACTTCGTCGCTTCCCATCACGGCAGCAACAGGGAATTCCAAAGTAAGAAGATTAGGAAGTTACAGAGTGTTTTTAAGGAGAGTTAGGGTGACCTTGGCTTCCAACATTGTAATACAACTCAATCTAGGCATCTTGGGGATACCTCCAACATAAATGGATAATACTCAATGGCAGAGACTAATGAATCATAAGACCTCTCATTAGTTACGCAACATTGGGCAAGTGACTTAAACCCTCTGGTCCTCAATTTCCTTATCTGAAAAAAAGGGGGCAGGGAAAATGTTAATGCTTCTGTTTTACTTATTTCACAGAGGTGATAAGGGATAATTAATTAAATTAAAATGTATTTTAAATCAATTTAATTAATTACCTGCAATTAAAAACCATAAATAACAGGATAAGGAAACTCTCTCTACCAAGGCAAGTTGGTACTTTCATTGCAATTTAGAGTCTTAGAGAGTTGCTAGTGAATGAATGGAGAGGTTAAGGGATTTGCCCAGGGGCACACAGCCAGTATGTTTCAGACACAAGACTTGAATTCAGATCTCCTGGCTCAGTTAAAGTCTCTATTCACTATGATATGCAACCTCACAGGGTTGTTAACAAGCATCAAATAAACTAAACTGACTTCTGGAATTTTTGCAATACACAAAATGGTAGGGACCTCAGAGATCATCTAGTCTAACCCCCTCAAGATTTTTATGGTCTATAAGGTTATAACTATGCCATAACACCTCTTCATTTCGCCTTTCTAGGTCTCAAGTTTCCTCATCTCTAAAACTGGGGGGTTGGACTAGAAGATCTCAAAGGTTTTGTGGGTCAGTAGCTATAGGAAGTAGAAGATGGGAGAACTAAAAGTGCCATAGGTTTGGAAAGTTTTGTGATGATGATGATGATGTTGAGGAAGAGGGGAGGGGGGGAAGGAAAGAAAGAAGGAGGGAGGGGGAGAGATGGGAGGGGGAAAAGGTAGAAAGGGGAAAAAGGTAGGGGGAGAAAGAGAGGGAGGGAGAAGGAGAGGGAGGGAGAAAGGAAGGAGACA
>NW_020954751.1:12465102-12477156 GCF_900497805.2 Vombatus ursinus | reverse complement strand
ATGTTACTCTACCTGGCTGGTTGTAAACCATTCCCAGATCCACTTTAAAGGATCCTATCAGCAGACTTCCTATGAGTTTGTTGTGCATGACCTGTGGAGAAAAGAAATAAGCATTAGTGAGCAGCAAGTAGTCCTGGATTTATCTTTAACTATGCATAAGGAGTAAAATGGGAAGAATTGTGGGAAAAGCTATAGCCACGCATTGATCCTAAACCAGGGCACAGTAAACCATGGATGTCAAATCACAGGCTAGAAAAGATCTTTAAATGGGGGAGGGCCTAAGTATGAGGAATGCCACATATATTGTTTATCATTTACACTCAGTGTGTCTGGTTTTACTGAATTATTTATTTATTATTATTATTCCTTGTTACAAAGGATGGTTCAGTAGACAGGGCAAAGGGGAAGGAAACATTCAGAAATGTTCTTTCAAGGAACAGGCCAAATGTCAAATGCTCAAATACTACCTTTTCCACGAAAAGATGGTGGAGATCCAAAGTTAAAAAAGGGAAGCAGTCCCGTCCTCTATGAGGGGAGGTGCAGGAACTTGATACAGAGGTAAGTCTAGTACAGGGCAGGCAAAGGTAAGGTAGAGATTTCCCCACCCTGCCCCTCATCCCCCCTCAAATGCTTTAGGGAAACATGGAATAGAGAACACTGTTAACACTGTGGTTGGTGGGGAGAAGGTATTTAGCCAAGATTTCGGTAAAATGTAAGCTCTTTATTATGAACAGGAACTTGATATGTACAGAGCCAATTACAACAATTACACAATGATTTGTTGTTTCATCATTTTTTCACTAGTATCCAACTCTTTGTGACCTCAGGGTTTTTTTGGCAGAGATACTGTAGTGGTTTGCCATTTCCTTCTCCAACTCATTTTACAGATGAGGAAACTGAGGCAAACAGAAGTAAGTGACTTGCTCAGGGTCACATGGCTAGTAAGTGTCTGAGGCTGGATTTGAATTCAGGAAGATAAGTCTTTCTGACTCTAGGCCAGGCACGCTATCTACCATGCCATTTAGCACCACCTAGCTGCCCTTTATACAATGATNGGCTAGTAAGTGTCTGAGGCTGGATTTGAATTCAGGAAGATAAGTCTTTCTGACTCCAGGCCAGGCACGCTATCTACCATGCCATTTAGCACCACCTAGCTGCCCTTTATACAATGATAACATCATTCTCAAAAAAAAAAACAACTTTGAAGGACTTCAGAACTCTGATCACTACAATGATAAAACACTAAGTTCAAGATAACAAAGATGAGAAATGTTACTAACCTCCTGGGAGAGAAGTAAAGAACTTCAAAATGTAAGAAAAGATGTATATTTTGAGAAATGGCTAATGTGGGAATTTTTTCTGAACTATATAGATATGTATTGAGAGATTTGTTTTGTTGTTGTTGTTATAAAGACCTCAGACTCAATTCAGAATTCATCCTGAGACTGGGCTGGCAGAATTCCCTGAGCTGGGTTATAACAAAATCACAGTTGGGGAGTGAGAGAAGAGATACCTTTATTGTCAATTCTCAGTTGAGGATCAAGTGTGTATGTTCCCTCACAGGACCCACACACACCCATACAAAAGCAGAGCAAGGGATTATATAGGATTATTTAACTTTAACCCCACCTTGTCCCACCCTCCCTTTCACCCACTGGTAAGGGACAGACAGGACTTCCCTCTTCCTGGACCGTCCTTTGCATTTTACTCCTTAATGTTTCCCCTCCTCCCTCATCATGCAACGCATTTATGAAAATGGTGGCTGTCTCCTTCCATGGGGTGTGTAAGTTAATACGCATGAGTCTAATTAAACATGCATGTTAGTGAAAAGTCAGTGACTGTCCCTTGACCCTGACCATCTTGAGCTGGTTTCAGCCTGGGCCGCCTCAAGAGCAACTTATAGAATTCTTCCAGCTATATGATTGGATAGGGTCGTTCTGTCTTCCCTTTTATCCTGTTTTACACATTTCTGCAAGTCCTGTGTTCTTATTGAATCTGGGGGAACCAAACTGTTAGCATTTCTCACATTGCTTTTTTCCTAATGCTGGGAGGGGGAGAGGAGAATAATGGGAAGGGCAGATTAATTTTTTTTTAATATGTGTTAGTTGAGAAATAAAAATAATAAATTATTTAAATTCATAACATTATTTAAGAAGGAGTCCATAGGCTTCACCAGACTGCCAAAGGGATTTATAATATACACCAAAAAATGGTTATAAGCCCTTTCTCTAGAGGCTAGACCAACTGGCCTTCTTACCTCTTTGCTTCTGCTCAGGTTGTCCCACATGCCTACAATGCTCTCCTTCCATGCCTCCAACTCCTGGAAGTTTCACATCCACTCAAAGCTCAAGCTTATCTCCTTCAAGAGGCTTTTAAAAATTCCCTCCTGTGTGAATCCTCCCTCCCACCTTAAATCACTATGCACTTATTTTGTATATAATTGCCTCCCTTGTGCTCCCTCCCTAGCTCCGGGCTGCCCAGAACCCATCTGAACTGGCATGGCAGAGGAAAGACTTGCTATGGCAGGAGGTAGGGACACTCTCCCCACTTGTTTTCCCTTCACCCTTATCCAGCTCTAGGGTTCTCATAACCCATTTGGCCTGTTTGATTCCTCATATCTCTTGGATGAGATTGGAGTTCCCAATTGCATTGCTCCCATTGAGACAGAAAATCCCCAGGTCTTACCATCTGCCCTGACTCTGCACCCTAAGAGCCTCCAAGCCTCACCATAGTCCTACTTCTATATCCTCTAGACCCTTGGACACTGTCATATGACTATAATGTAATCTGAGGACTCCTGGGCTGTGTTTTTTAACTGCCCTGAAACTGCAATTTCTTTTATGTATCGACTCTACCATTTAGAGTATGAGTTCTTTGAGAACAAAGGCTTTTTCTATTTGTATGTCTGGTAAGTAGCACAGTGCTTGGTACAGGGTAAGTTTTTTAAAAGGTTTTTCTTTCATTCATTTATTCAGTCATTCGTTCATTTACTTAGCTATGAACATATAGTCTCTTCTCTCCCATTGCTCATTTAGGAAGATACAGGGAACTTCCCAAGTAGATAGGTGGTTCAGTGGATAGAGCACTGGGTCTGGAGTCAGGAAGGCCTAAGTTCAAATTTAGCCTTAGACACACAGTAACTGTGTGACCCTGGACAAGTCTCTTAACCTCTATATGTCCCAGTTTCCTCAACTGCAAAATGGAAGTAAAAATAGCACCTACTTGCCGGGATTGTTTCAACGATTAAATGAGATAGTATTTGTAAAGCACTTAGCACAGTGCCTGGCACATAGTAGGTGCTGTATGACTGTTTCTTACCTTCCTTCCTCCACACTGAGGTCAATGACTGCCTCACTTGTCAGTTTGAATCCCCAAAGCCGTGCATAGTGCCTGGCACCTAACATACAGATAGAGGTTCAATCACCTGCCTCAATCACGCAACTTGTAAATGGCAGAAACAACATTCAAATTCAGGACCTCTGCCTCCCAGTTTAGCCCTCTTTTTATGGCAGCATACTAATGAAATCACGGGTCCTGACCACTTGCTCCCTCCAACCCCCCCCCCAAATTTCTAGTACCTTGCACATTGTAATTAATAAGTCACTCAATTAAACAACTCAGTGAATGAATGAATGAATGTTCGAACTAATGAATCTAGAATTTTAACAAAGAACATTTGCTATATTACAATCATACCAATTCTGTTACATTCTGTTGGGTGGGGGGAAGCGAGAGGAGGTAGGTTGTTCCTCTAGAATAAGTCCAACCAAATTCAAGAGGAGAAAAAATAAAACTGGCCTCAGCAAAAGCATTACAAAGATGATACTCCAAAGCCTCCTAGCTCACAGTCACTACTGTTCCTTCCCTAAGGCTAGCGGAGGAAAAGTATATTTCATCCTTTCTTATCAGCCCTGGGACAGCTGGTTCCAAAAGGAAATGTAAGAAACTCAAATGAATTTTGAAATGAGACTTCTGGATTGTGATGAATGAAAGGGGGAGGGATGGAAAACCAAGGTTGAGTCTCTCTTTGAAATAGACAGGAGGCAGGTACTTCGTGCCTCAGACTCTGCAGGGTGGAATTGTTTTCCGTATTTCACAAAGACAAATTCTGGGACAGGGCAGCTGCCCCAACAGCACCTGCCCCACATTTCCTCTTCTTGATTTCTCCCAAATAGATTTTTATTCTGGGCTCTCTGTTGGAACAGGGCATTAGAAACATAATTGGGCCTGGAGGGAAGAGACCCAGGTTTAAATCCTGGTTCCAACCAATAGCTACAATCTATGGTTCTGTGGATAAGTCATTTTAACTCCCAGAGCCTGTTTTCTTATCTGTAAAATAACGACATTGTCTGACTGCCTTACAAAGTTTTACTTTGAAAACATGAAGTGTTATAATATAATAACAGCTAATATCTATATTGCACTTGCTATGTCCAGGCATTATGTTAAGCACTTTATAACAATTATCTCTCTCTGACATTTACATAGCTTATGATGTGCTAGGCACTGTGCTAAGTGCTTTAAAAATACTATCTTATTTGATCCTCACAACAACCCTGGGAGGTAGGTATTATGATTATTCCCATTTTACAGATGAAGAAACTAAAGTTAAGTGACTTGCCCAGGGTCATACAGGTAATAAATGGCTGAGGCCAAATTTGAACTCAAGTCTTCCTGACTTCAGGCCTAGTGCTCTATCCACTGCCTCACCCAATCATAAACTCAGCTCATATATAAACTCGGAGCCATGACTACAGGGAGAAGCAGCTCCTTATGCGGTCCTAGAAAGAGAGCTCACTTTGGCTTCAGAAGGCCTGGGTTCTATCACTAATTAACCAGGTGAAATCAATCAAGTCACTTACCTTCCTTGTACCAAAGGAAAAAAAAAATAGTCTTGGCCCTGATTCATGGAAGAATTCTATCAAGCTTGTAAAGAATGAGCGCCCATACCACACAAATTATTCTCCAAAATAGAGAAAGAAAGCACTTAACCAGACTCCTTTAATGAGACAAATATAATCCTAATATCTAAACCTGGGAAGGATAAAGCAAAGAAGAACTGCTGACTGCAGTTCTGAATATACAGAACTGAATATTTATTAGTGATTATTTATTAAACAATTTTTAAATAAAATCCTGCCAAACAGGCTATAGTGACTCATCTAAGAAACCATTCATTATGGCAAGTTGGATTTATGCCAGGGATTCAAAGATGATTCAATATTATTAAAAACAATTAATACAATCATATTAAATACAAAAACAAAGAACAAAACCCCCATAATTAGCTCAATGAATTTAGAAAAGATCTTTGAAATAGTATAGCACTCATTTATATTTTTAAAAACCTACGAAGTATAGGCATAGAGGAAACTTTAAAAGTATCACTTCTCCTTGGGCCTCAGTTTCCTCATTTGCAAAACAGTATTATTCAGCACTGCCTAAACTGTGGGTCATGACCCCCCAAAATTTGGCAATAGTAAAAGGCTTCTGACTGTGTAACGACCAAAAATTAATTAAAAACCAAATGTGTAATGAATCCGAGGTGTTTCTGACTGTGCTTCCCCTCAACCTTGGTTCTGAACACAATGCATGCACACTTTGCACTCTGCATGCCCTCAGGCCATGCAATAATACCAAGCAGCACTGCCAGAAGGGAAAACGGTCCCAGTGGAAAAAGTTTAAGAAGCCCTGTACTAGGTGACCTCTAAGCTTCTACTTCTATGAGTCTATGAGTTTGACACCTTTTTTTCCCTTATCACCTGAAAAGTTATTTCAAATTACCGCCTTCGAGAGGTTGTTCCCTTTTTAAATCTTTCATCTCTTTCCCCAAAGGTGGTTGTTGTTGCTGTTATTTTTGTATTTAGGCATGACAAATTGTTTCCTTTTTTTCCAAGATAGAAACAGAATCTGGAAATATACCTCCCACTTCCCAATATTCTCAGCGTTAGCATGCTGATATTTGGCTGTTATCCTATACATAATGTAAAAGACTATCTATTATGTTCTTAAAAAAAAAAACTCTGCCTTTATTCATTCAGAATCTATTCATTCCTTATCCATTATTTCAGATCAGTGTATTTGTATTAGAGTTTAAGTCCCCATAGAAAAGAGGGACAGCCTACCTATCTAACACACATACAGAAAACAAGCGCTTAGCAATTTTAGATGAAGAAGATGTAGATAGTGGATGAGTATGTAACCAGGAACTAGCCCAGGTCAGCCCTTAAAAGCATGTGTAGCATGCTCTTTTGATGTAGTTCCAATATGGGCTTCCTAACATGTACCAGCATAATGATTTCACCATCACGGTGAAGAAAGAGACTGCAGGTTGACTGCTATGCTAGAATGGGACACTAATTCCAAAAACACAAACAGGTCAAGGCTCTGGCACTTTCCTGCCTGACTGGTTCAAGTGAGGAAGACAGATAATAAGCCTCTGGGTGGAGGGAATGGGCTGAGCTGACACATGCCCCCACAATGGGTTTTTCTTCTTCACGTCTTTGCATTTGTTCTTTGTTGTTCTTAGGTGAAGGATTATCTGACTAATGTAAAATAAAAAAAGGGGGGGGGTAGGAATGAAAGACCAGAGTTCCAAGACATGGACTCCACACACCAGATTTTGTAGCTGGGTAAGCCAGGTGATAAGCAAAGTTCTGAGCAACCTGCTTGACTCAGCATAGTAATGGATGAAGGCAATTAAGAGGAAGTTACAACAACTCATCCACTGGACATGACATATTCGGAAGCAAACTGTTTTATAGAATGTTTTATAGATGAAGATGCCTTAAGGCAGATGTTTTATAGAAGCTGCTTTAAGGTTGAACCCACTTTCCCCAAGGAACTAAAGTGGTGTAGGGGAAAGTATATCCCAGGCATTGGGGAAAATGCTTTGAAACTTTTTTCTTGCTAAATGTCTCAGTTTGTAAAAGCTAATTGATATTAATTAACCCAATGATACTGAGACACTAATCACTGGCAGTTAACATTGGGGAAAATGTACCTGAATGGTGTTTGAGGCAACAGGAAAAAAAAAACAACATCCCACTGCACCTCTGAGAAACTCCTAGAACCCAGAGGAAGAGGTGCCGTTGGTCTTGCTCTGGGGGAACCAACTCATCGGTAGGACGGGAAGTTGGGTTAAGCAAACTCCACCCCCCCCAAAGCTTATATAGGCTACAATTATGATTACAATGAAGAATGAGAATAATGTGAGAATTCCTATAGCTCACATTAGTAATAACCATTTATAATGATATAAAGTTATATATAGTGATATAAAGCTATTTGAGCTTTACAAAGTATTTTCCTACCAACCACCATGTGAGGGTGGTAGCAGAAGAATTATTATTCCCATTTTATAAGTGAATTGAGGTGGAAAGTAAGGAAGTAATTTGTCTAAACTCACACAGCTAGTAAGTTGTGGAGCTAGAACTTGACCCAAGTACTCAAATTCCATAACTATGAGCTTTGATTGTTTATGAAAACCAGGACCTTTCCAAAGCAAGTCACGTCTAGCAGCGGTGCCTGACCATAGGCTGAAAACTTTAGGGTCTCCAGAAAGGTCTGCCTACCCCATTCCCCTCCAGAAATACTTCTCAGATGTGAAAGCTCAAACCTAAAATGTCTTTAATGGGAACTGAGTGCTCTGCACACAGTAGACACTTAATAACTGAATTGAATAGACAAGTCCTATTCATTAGGAAATTAAAGATATAGAACACAGAACTAAATTCACAATGAAATATAAAAGAAATATGTTTTTGAGGCAGCTAGGTGGTGCAATGGATAAAAGCACAGCACCCGGAATCAGGAATACCTGATCTGAACATAGCTTCAAATACTTACTATGTGATCCTGGACAAGTCACTTAACCTTTGTTCGCCTCATCTGTAAAATAGGGAAAATAATAGCACCTACCTCCCAGGGCTGGTATGAGGATAAAATGAGATATTTGTAAAGTGCTTTGTAAATATTAAAGCATTCTATAAATGGTAATTATCATCATTATTATTGGAAGGACGCCCAAAGACACTAATGCCTAAAATTTTACAAAGAGAGCGAGGCTATGACAGGGTGGAAGGGGAGAAGCAAATGGAGAAAGAGCAGTTTGAGAACGCAAAACATAAACTTTATCTTCCTCATAATTTTATTTAGAATTGGCTCCTGGTAATATTAAGTGGTAATGATATTCGTATTTTGTGTGGACCCAGCATTTAAAAATGAGAGGGGGTAGCAGAAAGTACTGGTCATAAAACTGGCAAAAAAAAAAACCACAATTAAATGGAAGGAAACTCAATGCTGTTGGAGTTGAGGAGACACAAGCATACTCAATTCACTGCTAGTAGAAATGCAAATTTGTAGACTTATCTGAGATAGCAATATGGGTGTATGCAATTAAAGTTCCCCAAGTAATCATACCCTATAATTAGATAATTCCATTCTTAGAAATATGCACTGACTGTGTCATTAACCACACACTCCAAGAGCCATTTGTTCGAAGACTTTCATAACAGAATTATATGTACTTGCAAATACATAAACACACACACAACTGGAAGTACCCAAAATGTCAACAATAAGGGAGCTGCTGAATAAAGTGTGGCACATTCATGTAATAGAATACCATATCACAATTAAGATGGACAAGCATAAGGAACACACATACACACAAAAAAACAAAACCTGGAAAGATCTTAATTTGTTGTTGTTGTTCAATGGTTTCAGTCATACCCAAATCTTTGTTGTCCCATTTGGGATTTTCTTGGCAAAAATACAGGAGCGGTCTGCCATTTCTCCAGCTTGTTTTACAGATGAGGAAACTAAGGCAAACAGGGTTAAGTGACTTGCCCAGAGTCACACAGCTAGTAAGAACCTAAAGCTGTCTTTGAACTCAGGTCTTCCTAAGTCCAGGCCTGGGATCTATCCCCTATGCCACTAAGCTGCCCAAGATCTTAAGGAAATAATACAAATTTTAAAAGGAGAATTCAGAAAAATGGAGAGCATTGCTAACTATAGAGCACACGATTACAAGCGGACAATTGATAGATCCCCTCTCAGAGGGAGAGACTGAAAACAGCTTGATACTTTCTGCACTGAAATGAATTCATTTTAACAAAATAGTAACTAAGCTAGTTTAGTTTGTATTGGTATTTGATGTTACATTTTTGACAAAATATTTAATAAAGAAAAAGCATTGGTCTTAAGAGAAGATCTACTCTACCCACTGTGCCACCTACCTACCCATATTAATGACATTTTTAAGAGAACTCGACCATGGTCATTTATAGCAGGAGGAAGATTCATATTATGGGCCTGCCATAACAATAGCCCATGATGGGGATGGTGATCATCAGCACTTAGCATAGTGCCTGGAACACAGCAGGTACTTAATAAAAGCTAGTAGACTGATTGATTATATTGCTCTTCCAATTTTACGAAGTACTTGAAGAGGTCTCCAAGCTCTCTTTTTCAGATGAGTTTCCCCACTGCTTTTAATGAGACCTAAAATTCTACCATTCAAGTTTCATTTGTTTGGTTTTTCAGACTTTTCAGTCCTTTGGAGTTCCCCATTAAAAAAGCAATTACTCCCAGGAGGAGTGATACCTTAAGGCTGTTTTATGTTTTGGTCTTTTCTTCATGTGCCCCACAGTTCGTATGCACTCCATTTTTCTGGTTCTCTTTTTAAATTTTACATTATTTCATTATGGTCTTTCTAGATTTCTATGTACTCCTCATTCTTGTCTACCTGAATTGTGTTATGCTATTATATTACACAAATGTACCATAATTTATTTAACTACTACCTTAGTATTTAAGACTTATGTTTTTTCTTAATATAAGAATGAATTTCCTAGCAATTAGAACTTTCCAAAAATGAAATGAACTGACTCATGAGGAAATCAACTTCCTAAAACCAAAGAATGGAAAACAATTTATCAGGGATATCATAGAGGGGATTCCTATTCACACACACAATGGAAAGAAGGATGGATTTGGAGTCAGAGGACCTAGATTTCAATCTTGCCTCTCTCAACACCTATGAAACCTTGATCAAGGCATATAATCTCTAATACATAGCATCAAACTTACTAGCTACCCACAAAATTCTGAGTACTAATAAAATTCAACATAGCCAATGTTAATTTGTGGTTTTCTATATCAATATGGTAGGGCAGCCAGGTGACTCAGCAGATAGAGTACTAGGCCTGAAGTCAGGAAGACCTGAGTTCAAATCTAGCCTCAATCACTTACTAGCTAGGTGACCCTGCCAAGTCACTTCACTATGCTTGCCTCAGTTTCTTCATATGTAAAATGAACTGGAGAAATGGCAAACCGCTCCAGTATCTTTGCCAAGAAAACTCCAAATGGGGTCACAAAGAGTAGGACATGACTAAAATGAATGAGCAATAAATGTCAATATAGGGCCTGCTGGGATGCATTTCTATTTGAATTTGACACCACTGCTAATGGACTCAGATTCCTCATCTGTAAAAAGAGGTGGTTGAACTAGAGGCATCTAAGGACTCTTCCAACTCTAAACCTATAATCCGCAATCTGTAAGGAGGGTTGATCAAGAGTGCCTAACCCCTACCATCAAAGAGCCTCCCTCCTGACCTACAGAGTATAAATATGCCCACTGGCACCCTGTTAAGAAGGTAGATACCCTCTGAGTAGGGCTCAGGGACCTGGAGCTATCCCAGGGTGAACTGGCTAGTTTGAAGTTACCCCTAAGGGCTCTTTTTTCCCCTTTTATTTTCATGGCATCAGGATCCCCATGTCAAGATCACGCCCTTCTTTTTACTCCTCTCTTTCCACTATTTGGAGATACTCTGTTTTCCAGAGCTAAGGCCCAGCAAGCAAGCTGTGCCCCGAGCTTGGCATAACAACAATCCTTTATGCTCACCCGCTAGATGATCTCAGCCACAGCAAAACCCCTGAATTGTTTCATGTCAGCCCAAGCGGTCCCTGAACTGAGACAAGCACCTGCTTGTCCAGATCATGTTCTGGTCATGAAACCCTGCTATGAATCAAACTCACCTCATTGTTGCTGTTACCCCCTCATTGCCACAGCTAAAGCTCACTGCATGTTCCTTTGTCTAGCCACTAGTATATGTACCATGGTTCAGCCTTGCTACAGGGGGCTTCCTCCTAGAGGAGGCCCCAACACACGTATCTAGTTTTCCTCCTCCAACAGAATAAAGAATATTTTGTTTTTGCTTATAACCACTGTTAGCAGTTTGGTTTTATTCTGTTTTATTTTATTTTTCAGAGTTAACAGTCAGGGTACTAACTCTGTGAGTTCTTTGGTATTTTTCAGAATTGACAGTGGTCACATAATCTCTGTCACTCTTTAATCATTTATTTTCAGGGTTTGACAGTGGTTACAATAAATATTTGTTAAGCAGAATGATGTGTTAGATGCTGGGAGATATATGAAGTTTGTTTGTTTTTGGTGAGGCGATTGGGGTTAAGTGACTTGCCCAGGGTCACACAGCTAGTAAGTCATACGAAGTTTAAATATAAGATGGGCCCTGCTCTCAATAAATAACAACAATTGATGTTTATATAGTATTTCATTTGTATTTTCCCATTTGATCTTCTTCTTTGGGGGTTGGGACACAGGTACTTAGTAATTATTAAATTGAAGCTGTAGCTAAATCACCTTAGTGATGGACCCATCATATTGAATCATAAAATACTTTGAGTAGAAGAGAACTTAGAGGTCACCTAGTCTAACTTCTACATGATGCTTGAATCTCTTCTGTTGTTGTTCAGTCATGTCTAACCCATCATGACTTCATTTAGGGTTCTCCTGGCAAAGATAGTGTAATGGTTTGCCATTTCCTTCTCCAGCTCATTTTACAGGTAAGGAAACTGAGGCAAACAGGGTTAAATGACTTGCCCAAGGTCATATAGCTAGTAAGTGTCTGAGGTCAGATTTGAACTCAGGAAGATGAGTCTTCCTGACTCCAGNTATAGCTAGTAAGTGACTGAGGTCAGATTTGAACTCAGGAAGATGAGTCTTCCTGACTCCAGGGCTGACACTCTATT
>NW_020954751.1:12464796-12465067 GCF_900497805.2 Vombatus ursinus | reverse complement strand
CACTGCACCACCTAGCTACCCCTTTGCATCCCTTCCAAAATATACTCAACTAGTAGTCATCTACACTCCTCTTGAAGACCTCCAATGATGAAGAACTCATTACTCATCAAAGGGTCCCATTCTATATATGTAAACATTGGAACAATTACAAAATGCTCAACAGGGAAAATGGTTTCATTGAAACCATTGTATATTCATTGAAACCTCTTGTATATGTCAGTTGTTTGAGTTTTTTCTCATTATATTTTATTTTCAGTTCCAAATTCCCCCC
>NW_020954751.1:12463630-12464758 GCF_900497805.2 Vombatus ursinus | reverse complement strand
CCCCCCACCCCGCCACCTCCTGCCCTAGGGGTTTCTTGAGGGTTGATTTTCAGTGACTAGGACTAGTTCCAAGATAGGGCTGACTGAGACCCTTCAAAGGCAGACCTTGGTCAGAGTCGCTGCTCTCTGTAGCAGCCTGTAAAAGACAGTTGAAAGACCACTCTTATTCCCTTTTCCCTTTTTTCTACTTTTCCTTTACAAAAAACTCTGGCAAGCATCAAGTCGCATGTGGTGAGTTGCATATTATTGTCTAGGGGGCCTGAGAAGGGAATTCTTAGAAATTAGGATCTCAGAGTCCTGCCCAAATTCTACTTATTTCTCTTTCCTGAGTATAGGCAAGAAATCAGGGAACTGAAAATAACTTTCCCGAACTAAGAGAAGGCAGTGACATCTGGGCAATGGTAAAGAAGTAAAAAGTCACAGAAACAAACATGTGCTTGCCTAGGCAGCTGGAGAGAGTCACTTGTGAGCAACGTTCCTGAGCTCCTGAATAAAAAAATGGGGAAATCAAAAATTTGCTAGGCATGATGATTCTAGAACCAACCCCCAGAAAATGGAGAATCCACAGCATCCTTGGGCATAGTCTTGAGAGTAAAGCCAAATAATCAAGAATTTGGAAATTCAATCAACAAACATTTGTTATTATTGCATGTGCCAGGCACTATGCTGGGCATTGGGATGTGAAGACAGAAGTAAAATGACCTCAGCCCTGAAGGCACTTATGTTCTATCAGGGGGAACAGCATTACATATACAGGTATATGCAAAATATTCACAAAATGAAGGCCAACTGCTGAGGGGCATTAGGAAAGGTGGCCTGTAGAAGATGGTGCTTGAGATGAATTTTGAAGAATTCTAAAAGATGGAGATGAGGAGGGAATGCATGCCAGGCATGAGGAAGGTATACAGCCTGGAAATGTAGAACAATATGTGTTTAATAAGAAGAAGGTCAGTAAGAAAGCTGACCTTTGAGGGAAGTGTGGGTCAGGCTTGAGCAGCTTACTTCTTGGAAAAGAAAAAAAGGATTGCTCACATGACCCACATACTGAAGCCATGACATAGGGGAGCAAGAAATCAGGATCTTGACCATATCTGGAGATTTCCTGGGTAAACTCTGATGGGGGGGGGG
>NW_020954751.1:12460947-12463620 GCF_900497805.2 Vombatus ursinus | reverse complement strand
AGAGAAAATGAATCCAGAGTTTTCAACACAGGCAAACAAAAACTTTACACCCCACAAGGAGATCATTTGCAGCCTGAGTTTAATATCCATGCTCTTTTAATATACCTGACTCAATTAAATTGTGCTATTTGCTAGGTTATAATGTGCTTCTAATAGCCACAGGCATTTTCTTCTCAACAGATTTTTTTCCCCTCCCTCCCAAACTGCTCTCTTCAGGCAATTTTAAACTAAAGACTATTCTCTCAATGCCCATTATATGACCATTTCAATATCACACCTTAGCCTTTGGAGGATATACAGACTCAGAGCCTTATGACCTAGACCAAGGGTAGGGAACTTTCGGCCTCAAGGCCACATGGGGCCCTGTAGGTCGTCAAGTGTGGCCCTTCGACTGAATCCAAACTTCATAGAACAAATCCCCTTAATAAAAGGATTTGTTCTGTAAAATGTGGACTCAGTCAAAAGGCCACACCCAAGGACCTAGAAGGTCACATGTGGTCCTAAGGCCACAGGTTCCCCACCCCCGACCTAGATTCATGAGACAAAGCTGTCACAGTGGATGTCATACTTACTGAGATTTTGATGATTTTGTCAAAAAGATGCACTTGGGGCCCAATGAAGTCAAACACGAAATACTGTTAAAAAAAATGATACATACATTGGTGACTGGAAGCAGGTAACCCTCTCCCATCTTTGGTCCCAATCTGAGATATACCCATGAACTTACCAGGATGTGCAGCTGAGAAAAGTAGCATCTCTTTTACAGCTAAAAGAGCATTGAATTTGGAATAGAAAACCTAAGTTTGATTCTCAGCTCAGCTCTGCTGTTTGCTAGTTATATGACTTTGGACAAAGTGCTTGATTTCCTTATCTTCTGAGGATCCTCTGAGATCCTGTCCAGCTCTAGATTTATGATCCTATGATTTTTAAAGGAAATTAATTTATTCATGTGGGACAGTAGATCAAATGTTGAGCTTGGAGTCAGCAAAACTAATTTCAACTCCTGCCTCAGAATTTCCTAGCTACATGACCGTATGTCATTTTACTTTTCTCTGTCTTGGTTTCTTCAACTGTAGAAGGAAGTGGTTGGACATGATGGCCTTAAAGTTTCCTTCCATCTCTAAATCTATGATGTTTTGGGAGGGAAAAATCATCATCCTTAAAGTTATCATAGAGGATGAGGGTCTCCTACAACCTACCCCTTCATGCCCTGCTAGAGATAGAATCTTGGCGGAGATGGAGCATGAGTCTTCTTCTATTTGACACCTTGCTTATTTGTTGTTCTTTTCTTAATTATATGACCATGCTTTGTTTTTTGCCCAATGTTGTATCATAATTTTAATAACATGATAGAATATAATGATAATAATATATAATATATGATGATGATATGATAATAATGACATCAGCATTTATATAGCGCTTTAAGATTTGCAAAGTACTTTACAAATATTGTTATCATTTTATCCTTAAAATGACCCTGAGGGGGTACTATTATTATCCCCATTTTACAGATGAGGAAATTGAGACAGACAGAGGTTAATTAATTGTGACTTGCTCAGGGTCACATAACAAGGAAGTGTGTAAGGTAGGATTTGAACCCAATTCTTCTTGATTCTAGGTCCAGCACTCTATCTACTACATCACCTAGCTATTTGCTTACTCTACCTTTCATTAATTTGTTGTTGTTCAGTGGTTTCAGTTGTGTCTTAATTTTCTTGATTCCATTTGGGGTTTTCTTGGCAAAGATACTGGAGTGGTTTGCCATTTCCTTCTCCAGTTTATTTTACAGATAAGGAAACTGAGGCAAATGGGGTTAAGTGACTTGACCAGGGTCACCCAGCTAGTAAGTGTCTGAGGCTACATTTGAACTCAGGAAGATGAGTCTTCCTGACTCCAGGCTTGGCACACTCTACTATGGCCCCACCTAGCTTCCATTAATAATAACTCACGTTTAGTGTTTCAAGGTTTACAAAGTTGTTCCCTCATAAGAATTCTGTGAGGTAGGTGGTAGAGGTATTATTACCTCCATTTTGGAGATAAAGAAACTAAGGCTCTTTTGAAGTCAGCCTCGAAGGGACGTTAGAGATTCTCCAATCATAGAATCAGAGACCATCCGGCCCAACGCCCTCATTTACAAATAAGAAAAGTGAGACTTGGGAGTTGTGACTTAGCCAATGTCACACAAGCATTGGCAGTGGCAAGGTATGACCCTGGATTTCTGGCTCCGAAGCCAGTGCTCTTTCCACCATGTCACGGTGCCTCCCTTTCTAGACACATCAATAGGGTTGAAGTGGTTTGCTCAAAGCCACATAGATTATAAATTGAAGAGGCGTATTTTAAATCCAAGTCCTCTGAACCCAAATCTAGCACTCCCGACACCGTACCGTGCTCCTTTCTTATTGGGGATTTATTTCCAGTTAATATTTCCAGCCCCTGTGCTTTAGAATCAGGCACAGAATAAATCCTCAGCCAACCCAAAGAGATTTAGCGGTTTTAATCACCCCCCATCGCTGAGACTTGGCTCGGTCGGNCTTTCTTATTGGGGATTTATTTCCAGTTAATATTTCCAGCCCCTGTGCTTTAGAATCAGGCGCAGAATAAATCCTCAGCCAACCCAAAGAGATTTAGCGGTTTTAATCATCCCCCATCGCTGAGACTTGGCTCGGTCGA
>NW_020954751.1:12458552-12460902 GCF_900497805.2 Vombatus ursinus | reverse complement strand
CTTTGGTACTGCCTCAGGCTTATCTAGGCAGGAGCTACCTAGAGCTATGAGCCCGGACGGAAAATTACCATGGACGTTCTATAGCAGTCCCTTGAAATGGCTCGACTGCTTGTAAATGCTTGCAGTTTTACATTCAGAAGGCTAAGCCCCCACAGCAAAAGACAAGTGACCCTTCCCCTCAGCCTTTTTAGAGAGGGCAGTTTTCAAAGGCATAGGGATAGGCAACTGCCCCATTACTTATGGGTTTATTCTTGAGTGGAAGAGGCTAAGCCAGCAGACTTAGAGTCCATCACCTGGATACTACACAAAGCCTTTCTGTCATAACTCAGAATTATCTTTTGCCATATCCACTGGAGCTAGATGGAACAGTAGATGGAGCACTGGACCTGGAATCAGGAAGATCTGGGTTCAAATCCAGCCTCAGACACTTATGTTGGAGACTTCATGGGTCAAAGCTGGAAGGCATCTCAGAAACCATCTCATCAAGCCATCCTCAGTTGAGGTTAATCACCCTGAGGTCCAGGGTGATTAAGCAACATCAGTCTCAAGCAGATTTTGAACCCAGGTCTTCTGATGCTAGAACCATGATTCTTCCCACTGGACTACACTGCCTTCCTTGAGGGTACTCCTTCTGACAATGTAGATTGCAACCCTTCTATAATTTAGTGGTGGGTCCTGAAGAAATGAAATTCATCACCTTGTGACCAACCTGGTGGTAAGTGTCTGTGAATGTAGCTAGGATGCCTCCCAGGCAGCAGATTTGTAGTTTATCACCTGGGTCCTACATAAAACCTTTCTGTCATAACTCAGAATTTTCCTTTGCCTTATCCACTGCAGCTTGGTGCCAGAGTGGACAGACCAGTGGACCTGAAATCAGGAAGGTCTGGGTTCAAAACCATCCCCAAATATTTATCGGCTGTGTGACCCTAGGCAAGTCACTTAACCTCCAACTGCCTCAGTTCCCTCACCCATAAAATGGGGATAATAATACCACCCACCACCCAGGGTTGTTGTGAGGATCAAATGAAATAATATTTGTAAAGCACTTTGCAAGCCTTAACACACTATATGAATTCTAGCTATTATTATTAAATATTATTATTATTGTCAATTTAGTTTTCCAGAAGCTGGTAAGAGAACTAGCCAGGTCATGTTGTGGAAGAAGTCAGAGCCAGAATATCAAAGTCCCAGCCCCAGTTACTAGCTGTATGTCCTTGGTCAAAACACCTCAATTCTTGGGGTCTCAATTTTTCCATCTGTAAAATGAGAGAATTGAACCAGATAGTTTCTGCGGCCCTGGTTTGTTCTTACAAGCTGGTTCTATATACAATCTTGGATACTCTTCCTTTTTTCTCTTGCTTACATTTCATTGTTCACAGTATCCCAGGAGGCAGTAGAATATGGGGAAGGAGAGGAATCACCAGTCATTTTTACTCCACTTTTGGGAGAGATGATGGTATAGTGAATAAGAAATTGAAAAAAATTAGCTCAAGTGGGATTTGTGGATTGGATTGTGTTTTTCCATATTTTTTTGGTCCTGTTTCCCTTTACTTAATTAAGAATTATTGATCTGTAGATTGTTAGAAGTAGATGGAACCTCAGCCCATCTAAAAACATCTAATCTAACCTCTTAACTTTTCAGATGAGGAATCTGGGGTTAATAAAATTAAACTGTGACTCAAACAAGGTCACACATCACTGAGTCAGAGCACCCCAATTTAAACCCAGGTGTTTTGACTCTAAGACCAGAATGATTTCTGCCACTAAGCAAGGAAGGAGGGAGAGAGAGAATTGATGACTTCTCAAGAATGACGTACTTCATTGTAAAAGGGGCTATTTGTTCCTTCTTTGACTGTGGTTTGCTTCTTCTCATCCCCAATCTCAATGATGACGACTGGATCGATGTTTTCTCCCACCAGTTGTCGGGCTTCAGTGATGGTTATGGCAATCTGCAATGCAAAGGCACGATCCATGTCACTCCAGGGGCCACCGTCCACTTCTGTAAACTGAGAGATTAGATACAGTGTGTACTCACTTGATAACTTTGGGATTTGGCTTCACCATCATGGATCTTTGTCACCAATTTCGATCTGTTAAAAGGAAGGAAGGAAGGAAAGATTAGCTTCAAGAAATAAAGATATGCCTTTAGTTCCTTAATAACAATGACAGTAGTAGTAGTATTAATAATAATAGCTAATATTAATATAATACTTTAAGATTTATAAAGTACTTTATATATTATATATGAGTATGTACATATATATATGCATATGTAAACCTTTCAGTCTTAATTTCCATATCTGTAAAATAGAGCATCTACCTCACAGAGTTGTGAAGATCAAGTCAAATT
>NW_020954751.1:12458288-12458475 GCF_900497805.2 Vombatus ursinus | reverse complement strand
CATTTTTCAGTCATGTCCAACTCTTCATGACCCCATTTGGGGTTTTCTTGGCAGAGATACTCTGCCTCACTTAGATCCAATTCACACATAAGTCAAAACATCACCCTGTGATGTTATCAGTCCTTTTCAAAAATGAAGGACGAGGGGCAGCTGGGTAGCACAGTGGATAGAACACCCGGCGCTGGCA
>NW_020954751.1:12453512-12458197 GCF_900497805.2 Vombatus ursinus | reverse complement strand
CCAGTTCATTTTACAGATGAGGAAACTGAGGCAAACAGGGTTAATTGATTTGCCCAAGGTCACACAGCTAGTAAATGCCTGAGGCCAGATTCAAACTCAGGAGGATGATGAGTCTTGCTGACTTCAGGCCTGGACTCTATCCACTGTGCCACCTAGTTGCCCTATATGTATTTATACTATATGTGTGTATATATACATGATTACATGTATGTATATGTACATATATGTGAGTATACATATATATAAATCTCATTTGATCCTGAAATTATTCTCTCCAAAACTCTCAATGATCTCTTAATCTTTGAATCTAAGGGCCTTTTCTCAATCCTCATCCTTCTTAACCTCCCTGCAGCCTTTGACGTGGTTGATCACACTTTAATACTTATTTCTCTCTAGGTTTCTGTGACATTGCTCTCTCATTGAGAAAAGAAATCAATATTCAATAAAATAGATGGTAAAAATTGGGTAAAATTAGGCAGTAAAAATGAATTTACAACTTTATTCCAAATTATATACTACAACAAATTCCAATTGGATCATTGATCTCAATATACTTTTAAACCATAAAACATTTTTTTTTGCAAGAAAAAGGAATAATATATTTATCTCAATTATGGAGAGGAGAGAACTGAAATAATTTACTAGAGACAAAATTTATAGTTTTGATTATAAATAACATTTCAAAAATTAAAATACATAAAGTAAATAGTTTTAATAAATATATCTAGTATACATGTGACACTTAATCCTAGGCATCTAGGTGGCACAGTGGATAGATTTCAGGACTTGAAACCAGGAAGAATTTATTTCTAATGTGGCTTCCAATACTTACTAGCTATGTGACCCAGGGCAAGTTATTTATTCTATACTAAGTGACTTGTATGACTCAGTTTCTTCAACTACAAAATGGGAATAATAACAGTACCTAACTTTTAGAATTATTGTGAGGATCAAATGAGATATTTATAAAGTGTTTAGTACAGTGCCTGACACATAGTAGGTGCTTAATAAATGTTTGTTTTCTTCTTTCCTATGTGAAGCTGATACACAGTTATAAATGCAATGCCCCTTTCCCCAACAGACAGGTAATCAAAAGTCATAAACAGTTTTGGATAAATCATTAACAACAAGAAATCATTAAAAATTTCTAATGGAAGAATGTTAATAAAGACAACTTTAATATAATTTAATATGATATATGATAACAACAAATATAATTAATATAATGTAATACTGTAATCTATTTAATATAATAATATAACTCATAGACCTATGTACAAGATTTAGGTCTACTAACTAGAAATTTCTAGAGATTAGAGGCCTCTACTAGAGACCTCTAGTAAAAAACAAAAGTTTGTTTTGGCATGTTACAAAACTTTCTAAGTAAAACATCTTTCCTTTAGGGGACAAAAGCAAGGCAAGGAGCTTTAGTCACATTACTGAAGCTCTCTCAGTAGCAGCTGAGACCTTGTCTCTTCAGTAGCTCCTGAGTCTGTCTCCTAACATTATATATGATGCTACTTCTGCTGTGTGATTGTGACTTTGGCACCCCTTGCTATCCCTATCACAACTAAGGATAGAGACTGAGAAGTTCACCAAGTGAATTCAATGAGATTATGAAGGATAAATGATATCATAGGGCAAAGCACTGCTGGATGACAGGTGTGGTAGGCTTTTGGAAGAGGATCATACCGTACCTTCTCTTCAGAGGGGCTGAGGATGTTAGAAGAGAGAAAGTGTCATCTTGCATCAGGTGAGCATCTTGTCCTTTTTGTGTAGAAGATCCCTCCTGAGGAGATGCAATTTCTCCATGTCCTTCTGAAGAAGCAAAGACAAAAGTATCTAACCTGTAAAACATGGGACTTAAAGTAAGCCAGGGAGGTTAGTAGTTGGAGCAGAGGAGAGAATTGAATGGAAATAGAAAGGAATACACCTTTTTCTCAGTGGTTCGTGGTACCTTTACAAAGATTAACCATATAATATATAGTCTATGTACTAATAGTACATAAAAATGTTATAGTTAAAAGCAGAAAAGCAGAAATGTTTAAAGTATCCTTTTCAGATCATAAGGTAATAAAAAATATATTCAATATGGAGCAGAGGAGGGAGAGCATTACAAGTATGTTGGACAGCCAGAGAGAATACTTGGAGCTGATAGAGTGTCTTGTTTGTGGAACAGCCAGGGGGCCAGTATTGAGTACTTGTCATGGAGTAAAATATAAGAAGACTGGAAAGTTAGGAGAGGGTTAGGTTAAGAAGGGCTTTGAATGCCAAACAGAGCATTTTGCATTTGATCCTGGAAGCAAGAGGAAGACACTGGAATTTACTGAGTGGTGGAAATGGTGTGTGTGACATGACTGTATCTGGGCTTTAGGAAAATTCCTTTAGTCACTGAATGAAAGATGAACTGGACCGAGAAGAGATTTGAGGCAGGCAAACCAACAAGCAAGCTATTGCAATAAACCAGGCATGAGGTGATGAGGGTCTGAACTACAGTGGTGGCAGTGTCAGAAAGGAGAAAGGGGCACCTCACTTCCTATTCATAAGGGATGTTATTTAGGTCATACCTACAGAGTCTCATGGTTTTCCCTACTTTCTTCAATTTTCTGAATTTAGCTATAAGAAGTGCATGATCTGAGCCAGGGTCAGCTCCAGGTCTTATTTTAACTGACTGTATGGAGCTTCTCCACCTTTGGTACTTTCGGGTACGCTAAGGGTCCTTAGGGAATGAGTAGGTCTCCTATCAATTTCTGAACATCTCTACTGCTATTCTTTTGTCCACCCTTTGCCATCTAGTTTATGGATTTAAATAAAAAAAAGTTTTCTTCCCTCCCCCTTCCTTTTTAGTTTAAAACCCTCTTAATTTAATTAGAAAGATACCAGAAAGAAACATCTTGAGCAGCCATTTTTAGGTACATCCCATTCCTATTTTAAGCTGTAGTCCAGAAATCTGAATCACATTCTTAGACAGTCTCCTTACACAGCTGCTCACTTCCTAATTCTGCCTTTCTGTTCTGAATCTCTTGCCATTGATCATCAGCAGTGATAAAAGTACTGCTTGTGTCCCTAAGATCCTTACTTCTATCTGTTCCATATTCCAAAATTATCTCTTCCTGTTCTTCACCTTAATACAACTTTTATTCCCTCAGTTTCCTGTGTTCAGTTCTCTCAATGACCTGATAAACTAAGTCATTCAGGTATCAATGAATGAAAAAAAATCACAAAATGACCAATACTGTAGAAAACTAAATTAAACTAATTAATTGGGTAGCACATCTTTTGAGTTCTCTCTCCTATACTTTAAGAGGGAGAGACTCACTCTGTTTGCTCTCGTGAGTAGACAAAAGAAAGGGCCCACCATAGCTGGTGTTATGCGATGGAGCTGGATCTGGAATCAGAAAGATCTGAATTCAAATTTGGCCTCAGACATTTACTAGTTGTGTGACTCTTGGCAATTTATTTAAACTCTGTCTTCCTCAGTCTTCTCATCTGTAAAATGGGGATAATGATAGCACCTCCCCCTTTTGGGACTACTGTGGGGATAAAATGAGATAATATTCGCAAAACATTTTACAAACCTTAAAGTACTACACAAATGCTATTGTTTCTTACGGTTGCCTGAAAAAGTTATTCTACTTATTAGAGCTCAACTTTGTATTTAATATCTTTAGATTATTTATTCTACTCTGAGCTTAATTTATATATCTTAATTTGTGTATACCTGATAAAAAGATAAATAATCTTAGTGACACATAACACTTTAGAGGTTATTAGACAATTCCACTACATAATTTGTGAATTTCATTTCTTTTTCTAACAGTCCCTGATGGAAGAGAGGATACTTGAACCATGGGCCCATATGGTAAGGTAAGAAGGAAATACCATCAATAGAGATAGTGAAAATCAAAAGATCATGAGATTGGAAAATATCTTAGAATTCATCTAATCCAAACCCTTTATTTTATAAACAAGGAAGCTGAGGTCCAGAGAAATGAAGCAATTTGCTCAAAGTCACATAGATCATCATAAGCAGCAAAGTAGAAACTCAACCTACTTCATAATTTCACCCAAGATCATCTATGTATATGAAGTGGTCATGAAAGCAAGCCATTGCCTTCATTTTTCTGGACTAACCACTGTTAGAAAAAAATAGTTATAATAATATTGACCTTGCCAGAGTACTACTAGAATATTGTGTTCTCTTTTTTCTTTTTTTTTAAATTGTATTTATTTAGTTTTAGTTTTTAACATTCATTTCCATAAGCTTTTGAGTTACAAATTATCTCCCCATCCCTCTCCTACTTCCACCCAAAGATGGCAAGCAATTTGATATAGGCTCTACATATACATTCATATTAAACCTATTTTCACATTAGTCTTGTTGTAAAGAAGAATTAGAACCAGTGGGAGAAACCATGAGAAAGAAGAAACAGAGAGAGACAGAGAGAGAGAGACAGAGAGACAGAGAGAGAGAGAGAGAGAGACAAAGAGAGAGGAGAGAACAAATAACATGCTTTGATCTGCATTCAGACTCCATAGTTCTTTTTCTGGATGTGGATAGCATTTTCCAGCATGAGTGTTTTGGAGATGCCTTAGATCCTTGTATTTTTAAAAAAAAACAAGTCTATCAAAGTTAGTCATCACACAATGTAGCTGTTATGGTGTACAACATTCTCCTGGTTCTA
>NW_020954751.1:12449578-12453416 GCF_900497805.2 Vombatus ursinus | reverse complement strand
AATTCTTTGCCACCACAGAAAGAGCTGCTATAAATATTTTTGTACATGTGGGACCTTTTCTCATTTTTATGATCTCTGGAATACAGACCTAGAAGTAGTATTGCTGGGTCAAAGGGTATGCTGTTTTCTCTTCTTGCCACCATATTTTAAAATGGATGTTGATAAACTGGAGACCATCCAAAGGAAGGCAGCCAAGATGGTGAAGGGCCTTGAGATCATGTCAAGATTATAATGTTGATATATGCTTTTTTCTTTTTTATGATCTCCTTGGGATACAGACCTAGTCAATTGCTTCAGATTTTCAAACAAAAGTAATCTCCTTTAAACCTGTGCCATTACTATGGATGAACGAATGTGTCAAAGCAGTTAATTGCCATTTTATAAAGCAGGTCTGATGGCAACATTGAGAGAACTTACTATTAAAAAAGTATCATAATAATAAGTCTATTGTAAATGAAATTGCATACATTGACATCAAATCTATGTAGAGATTTTAACAGGTTATTCCGTACCCCCAACTTAAAATCAGACTAGGGTGATGAGCTATCCTTTAATTTCCCTGCATGATACAGGAGGACTTAGAGACTTTGAAACTGAGACATCAGTCAGGAGTTCCTTCTAATCTATTTTAATGGATTTTTCTTGAGCCTTGGAGGGCCCAGTGGGCCATTATTTAATGTCAAATATCCTACCCCAGGCATACTGAAAAATTAATTCCTAAGCAAAGGTAAGGAAAAGATAGAGAGGTCCAGAGGGAAAAATGAGGTATCTAATCATCTCAATGACCCTACTGTCATAGATATTTAAGGGCACTGGTCTTGTAATCAGAGGACCTAAAGCTCCAGTTCTGATACTCATTAGATGTGTGACTGAGCAAATCATTATCCCTCAATCATGGTAATAATAATAATATTATCTACCTCACATTGTTGTGAGGGTCAGAGACAATGTATTGCAATAATACAGTAAAACATGAAGTACTAACAAAATGTCACATCTTTCTTATTTGTTCTGGTCAAATGGAAATAATAACAATGAGCTGATATTTATATTGAGCTTGAAGGTTTGAAAAACATTTTGCATTCACTATCTTATTTGAGTCTCACAACAATCTGGTAAAATAAGCGTAATAGGTTTCATCATTCACATGTTATAGATGATAAAACTGAGGTTCAGAGGGACAGTGACTTGCCCATGGTCATTTTGCTGGTAGTAACATTTGAACCCAGATCTTATTTGCTCCAAGACCGACTCAGAGACACAGAATGAGATAGGTCACAAACAGAGACACATACCCACGAGGATCTGGGGTGGGGGGAGTAATCAACAAATCCACAGACCTTCCCAAGAGAGAAAATCCCATTGTCAGACAGAGACAGAAAGGAGAAGAATCAGCAGGGAGCTATGATGTAGAGGAGCAACCCAGATCCCTTTTCTGCTAGTGTGAGTCACATAGACTGTGTAAATTTTGAGGGAAGGTGGGACCTAACATAGGGGAGCATTATTTAATTTTCCAGCAACTCCAAGTTCTTTCCCCTTGTTGGGAGGCAGGATATCAACCAATCCCCAACATCCCTCCTCCCCAGTCCTCGTGCTGCTCTCTCCTATATTCAGCCCATTCAAAGACTGGAATGAACTTCTCCTCCATCTTTACCTATGAAATTTTTTTTTTGCTTCATTAAAGGTCCAGCTAACTCAGGAACTCCCTTTTCCATAAAGTCTTCCTTGATCCCCTCAACTGAAGATTGCCTCCCTTTAAATTTCTCATAATACTCTGCCTGGTTCTCTCCTTTGTATTCACTACATTCTGACTTATATATAGTTTAAGGGTCTTATCCCCCTCAGTAGGTTGGAAACTCTTTGAAGATAGAAACTGTTGTCTTTGTATCCTTAGCACCTACCAGATTATAAACCCTCAATAAATGTTTATTGAATTAAGTTAAATTAATATGATAGGAAATATACCAGGTGTTCCTGTGTGGCCACCTGTGTGGGTGGTGTTGGATATAAACTCCACTGAGCAAATAAATGAGATTTTGGCCCTCAATTCTGAAGAACCAAGCAAAACATTCACCTACTATACCTTACCTTGTGCACTTTTATTTGCTAGAATCAATCCCTTCTCCTCTTTCTTCTTTTTCTTCTTCAATTTCAGTCCAAACATTCCTTTTCTGAAAAGACAATAGAACAAACATACCTTGATGTTTGTAGGAACACAGGATTATAGATTCAGAGTTCAAAGGTTTAAGGAAACTCAGAGGTATTTGCAAACAGCTAGTTTCTTCAGTCAGTTTGAAAAGCCAGTCAATTCATTAGGAAGGAAAAAAAAATCGGCTCCCTTTCTGAGCCTCAATTTTCGTCTATAAAAGAGGGAAGTGGGGTTAGATATTCATAGGACGGATCCTAGACCTAGGCCTGGAAAGGGAACTCAGAGCTTCCTTCATTTTATAGATGAAAACCCTTCCATTTCCAATAACCTATGGACTTTGTGGCTCTTTAATTAATTAAAATCTGTCCCCACTTGACATCCCACAGTCTTGGAATCAAGTAGCCTGGCTTGAGTCCTGTCTTTTTCACTTGGTAGCTGCCAGACTTTGGCAAATTAGATTCTCTTTGTGCCTCTGATTCCTAATCTAAAACATGTGTGTGAGATGGGCCTCCCTCACTGGGTTGCTGTATTCATCTAAATGTAAAAGTATATGTTGAGCACTTCTAAAGCCTCTTAAATTCTGCAAATGTAAGATAGCATTATCTTCTCCACCATACCACCATCCCATGCAAAAAAAAAAAAGCCTAACCAAAAAATGGGAAAATGTTCTGTTAATTTTATCTGAGATGTTACTGCCTTATCTACAGTTATCCAATTCTCATTCTAGGCTTTGGGGATGGTATGAACAAAGGTCTACATACAGGAGAGAGCATCATGAGAACTGGGAGATGGGAAGTGGGGGGGGAAGGGTGATTGTTGACACTTTACCTCCCAAAAAGTAATTGAGTACCCATCCAGTAGATTCTCAAAATATCTGAATGGATTTGCAATCTCAGCCATTAGGGTGTTCCCTCTAAAAATATAGATCATAGCCTAGACAGTATGTTTTCTTTTTTTTAAAACTATATGGTTTCAATCCCTGTAAGGGGACTGCATAGTCATTGAAATTCTATTAATTAAATATTCATTTGGGCAAATGAGAATTATCTTTTAAAATGTAGACAATAAAACCCTAGGAGTTTGGGATTATCAACCATTTGTATTTTAGTACGGAACAGATTACATGGATTGCTTTCTTCCCAATATCTGGCTGACATTTGCTGCCATTTTGATCAGGAGAGGAAAAGTAATTTGGGAATAAGACATAATGACAAAAGTGGTTGAAATTCTTCCCTTCCTTCAAGACCTAATTCAGGTGTCACCTTCTCCATGATTTCTTCTGTGAGATCCATAGTTTGAAATGATCTTTCCCATCTCAGATGTGTGGGTACTACAGTGATGAGAGCAAGGGTTGGGAACCTGAGGGCCCTTGGGTGCTGGGCAAAAGTACCAACAGGAGAGAGAAAAATGAAAAGGGAAATAAGGAGAAATTGAAGTCAGTTACAGTACAGGATATTGTTAAGAAATATTTGTTTTTCCTTTTAAACAAAGGTGGGGAAACACTAGGGAAATACAGACCCAAGACTGTGTTGTAAAGTATCATTTGGCTTCTGTTTTCCTCCTTTCTATCCTAATTACCAGCTCCTGCTGATTCATCTGAGAATGAGGAAGCTTTTTTTTTTTTGCAGTTTTTCTTACAGTTTTCCAAGCCAAATTGGGCTTCTAGATTAATTAAGTACAAAAGCTACT
>NW_020954751.1:12447950-12449503 GCF_900497805.2 Vombatus ursinus | reverse complement strand
TATTTAACATAGCTCTTTAACGGTGGAGAAGAGAAAATAGGAACTGGGTCCATTTCACTAGTCTCTGACCTGGTGTTGGACTCGAAATCTGTAAATTCCTAGTCNTATTTAACATAGCTCTTTAACGGTGGAGAAGAGAAAATAGGAACTGGGTCCATTTCACTAGGCTCTGACCTGGTGTTGGACTCGAAATCTGTAAATTCCTAGTTTGAATCCTGATTCAAGCACTTACTAGTTGTGTGATTCTGGGCAACTTTTCTCACACCCTCAGTTTCTTCATGTGTAAAATGGGATAATAAAAGCACCTGCCTCACAGGACAGTTGGGAGGATTAAATGACATAACATATGAAAAGTACTCTATAAACTTAAAGCACTAGCTATCATCATCGTCATCATCATCATCATCATCATCATCATTAAAATGTATTGCATACCAGAAAGTACCATACAATGTTAGTTGTTATTAGTGAGTAGTATACTCATCATCAACTAGGCCTCCCATGATACCATTGTGCCATGCCATTAGATTGAATTTCCAAGGTCAAGAGACCATTCTTCATCTTCCCTTTACCCTGAGAAAGGTCTGGTATTCACCTTTTCTCATCAAACAAGTGCATGGATCACAGCTACAGCATTTCTGAACAACTATTTTGGGCTCCTAAGATGAAGTCACATCTAAGAAGACAGGGAACTTCTCCCATGGATTAGGAAAGAAAAGTCAGGAAGAAAAATTGTCACACTGTCTGTGACTTAAAGATAGTCAGTTGAATCAAGCTGATTGATATATTTCAGAGTTTATATCAGACAAGTCTATTAGAGTGGAATCCATCATAGAAAATAAAAAGAGAGAAGGAAAAAAATGTTCTTACCTAGAGAAAGATGGGGTTAATTAGGTGGAAGGATATAAGAAAGATAAGGAAGAGATAGATAATTTTTCCCACTTGAGGCCCTTGTTTCATTCATAAAAGCTCTGTCAACATCTTACTTCAACTCTTGAAGACTCAGTGATTTCATAATTGGGAATATTTCCTTCACCAGTGGAGATCAAAGCCCCTGTGTGTCCATGGTGGAGAATTTAAGAAGTTTCTGTGTCCACGATTCTTTTCAGCTAGTAGCTACCTCTCTGGTGACCAGCTTCTTAAAATTTACTTGGCTGAAAGGAGAGGTGATCTATACAGATTTTAACTTAGTTCCCTGAAAGGGAAGGCTGTGAGTCTGCAATTCCCTCCAAAGTGACCCAAGTGAAGGCACCAGACTAAGGCAATAGTGAACATCAAACTGTCCTTGGAGTCTACTCTCACGCCCCAGCAATGGCAGAGCAATGGAGGAACTAATGGCTAGTGTTGGGTTCCTAGGCCAAGCCTGGGGTCACAAAGGATGAATTCCTAGATATTCTTGGACCAAGTGGTAGCTGGGGCTGAAGAGCATCAAGGGACAAAGCCTTAGAATCATAGATATAAAGTTCGGCCATCTTGTCCAACCGCTTCATTTTACAGATTAGGAAACTGAGCCAAGAGAGATTAAATAATAAGTGTCAGAGTTGGGATTTGAA
>NW_020954751.1:12447522-12447856 GCF_900497805.2 Vombatus ursinus | reverse complement strand
TCTGAGGCCAGATATGAACTCAGGTCCTCCTGACTTCAGGGCCAGTGCTCTATCCACTGCGTCACTTAGCTGCCCCCCATGACTCTTTTCACTGTACAACAGTGCCTCTCAATGACGGGGAAGGAGCAAACCTGGACCTTGTTCCCTCATGGTGCTATTAACAGTCTGACAGTTGGGGGCAGCTAGGTGACACAGTGGATAGAGCACCAGCCCTGAAGTCAGGAGGACCTGAGTTCAAATTTGGCCTCAGACCAAACACTTGACACTTACTAGCTGGGTGACCTTGGGCAAGTCACTTAACCCCAACTGCCTAAAAACCAAAACAAAACAAAAC
>NW_020954751.1:12443260-12447419 GCF_900497805.2 Vombatus ursinus | reverse complement strand
GAGGACCTGAGTTCAAATTCGGCCTCAGACCAAACACTTGACACTTACTAGCTGGGTGACCTTGGGAAGTCACTTAACCCCAACTGCCTAAAAACCAAAACAAAACAAACAAAAAAAAAAAACCAATCTGACAGTAGTGGATCTTGGGAAAAAAAACTGATTATAGGATAGGCTCTGGCAAACCCCAGAATCATAGGTAAAGCTATTAACTTGGCCCACATGGATGGCACACAAAAGAAAGTCCAGGAGTTTAACAACCAACAGAAATTCAAAGTAGAAACAAAAGCATCAATTACTGCTACTGCTGTTGTTGTTCATTCTGTTATTGTTGCTGTTGTTTTTGTTGACAAAAGCAGCAGAGGTGCCCTGATGACTCTTGGAGCAAGCATGGGTAGGAAGATTCCAAAGGCTAAAAAGAGGCTAGCGTTGCCAAAGAGGATGAGAATTTCTGTTTTCTGAAAGTCTCAGAAACCCCTCCTGCCCGGCCTGCCTTCCCGAAGCCAGCAATGAAGAAATTCTAGCTAACTCTGTTAGCTCTGTGAGATCTTTCAGAAAAGAAGGACCCACCACACCTAATGTCATTTTTGGCAGCATTAGCATGAAAGATAACATTGAAGGTGGCACTGAGTATATGTGGCATTGGGTGCACATGTCCCAAATGGAATTCTTTTCTTACCTTCTAAATCCAACTTTCCTCCAATCTTTCCCATATATTCACATTCTATCATCCACTTAATCAGTCAGATTTAGAATCTCAGAATCATTCTCCATTTTATCACCCTCACTGCCTCCTCTCATTTAATCAATTGCTGATTCTTGTTGATTCTGCCTCCACTACATCTCAAATCTACCCCCTTCTTTCCCCTCTCAAGGCTACCACCTTGTTTTAAGCTCTCATTATCTCTCACCTAGGTTATTTCAACGGTCTCCTAATTACTTCAGATTTCCCCCATCTGCAGCACATCCTCCAAATAGCTACCAAAATAATCTTCCTAAAACACAAGACTAACCCATAGCTTTCACACACACATGTACACACACACACACACACACACACACACCCCTCCATGAGGAAATTTGTTTTGCTTGACTGTATATTTGTTACAAGGAATTTTTTTTTACTTTTTCCCAATGAGCATGGGACTGGGAAGGACAGAAAAGAGGTTTCTATTCATCAAAAAACCAAACAAGCTTTTTCCATTCCAAACACCACAGGTTCCTCTGAGGCCTGGGAAGAAAGATTCAGAAGAAAACAGGCCCAGGAAGTATAACTAAAAGGAAAGAATGCTGGATTATGAGTCAGAGGTTCAGAGCTATATCTTGCTATTTAT
Organism: Vombatus ursinus; assembly: GCF_900497805.2. NCBI lineage: Eukaryota > Metazoa > Chordata > Mammalia > Diprotodontia > Vombatidae > Vombatus > Vombatus ursinus. The sequence continues at coordinate 12,446,088 of NW_020954751.1, read as the reverse complement.
TGTGACTTCTTTATTTCTAATATGAAGATATTGGACAGTGGTTTCTAAGCTCTAAACCTATGGCCTGTTCTAGGAGGTTTAGTTCCACCATGGTCAGACAAGCATGATCCTAAAATGATGCTGCCCTTCCGGCTCCACAAGTCCATGAAATGATTGACAAGTGGATTTGAGTTTCTCCTCCCAGCCTGCCTCCCATTTCTGTCAACCATGGCNTGAAATGATTGACAAGTGGATTTGAGTTTCTCCTCCCAGCCTGCCTCCCATTTCTGTCAACTTACTTACTTACCTTTTCTTTCCACACTCCTAATGATACTTACTGAAGGAAAACAAATAAATAACTCCTCTCCATCCTTAAGAATTTACCCCTTTTGGACATTTGGGAAGGAGAGGAGAGAAGGGAGAAGAGATTGAGGGGCAGAGGGATTGTCATTCCTAGCTCTCTTTAGTTAGCTCTTAGCAAGCTTCTGTTCTCTCGACATCTTTATTAACATTCCCTGTCAAGAGCAAGCAGGCATCTCTAGGCCCTGTTTTATGACAGCCATCCAATAAATAGAGGCTGAAGTTCAGACATTCCGTTTTATTAGCAATTTGTATGTCCGTTTCACCCCCTCTATCGCTGGAGTCAGCTCTCACCAGGGCAGTCCTCCCTGAGGGCTCCTTCCCAGGATTATAGAATCAACAGAGCTCCTGAGGACAAATCAAAAGGAAGGTTTGAGAGAATGTTCCCTGTGGAGAAAAAACCCTCCAGATCAGCTTTGGGGGCTGGTTTAATCACAGCTGTCTGGTTCTTCTGTTAGATAACAGCACTGAAGAAACAAATAGTATTATTAGGGCTCATTCCTCCCCTGCCTGAACTTCCAGGGGGATTAAGTGTTTCAGTCTTCCTGTCAAAAGTTTACGTACCACGTACCTATCTGGTTTCAGAATGTTCTCCCTTCTCACCTACACCTCCAAGGCACCTAACACCTTTCAAGGCAAAGCTCAGGTGCGCCTGCTGGGGGTGAGAAGCCTTTCCTGCTACCCTTAATTGTGAATGTGCTCTTCCCCTTCCTCAGATGACTGATTGTATCCTTCTCTGATATATGCACAGGTAGAGCATCTACGAGTCACGAAGGATAACGTGTTAGACTCGGGAGTCAGGAAAACCTGAGTTTGAATCCTACTTCAGACATTTGCTAGCTATGTGGCCCTGAGCAAGTCATTGAACTTATATCTATTTAACTACATACGTTTAGCTAACATCATTTAGCCTCAGTTTCCTCATATGTAAAATAGAAATAATCATAATTGATAGCACTGTCCTACTTGAATGATTTGCAAATCTTAAAGCATTATATAAATGCTAGCTATTTTTGTTTCCCTAGTATAGATGTAAGCTTCTCTAAGGCAAGGATTGTTTTTCTTATTGTCTCTGTAACTGCACCGTGACGTGTGTGTATGTGTGTGTGTGTGTGTGTGTGTGTGTTTGGAAAGGAGGGTTGTTTCAGGGTTTGTTTATTTTTTAGTCCTTGGACCTGTGATTTCTTCAATGTGGTATGAAAAATCCCTCCACCCACACAGCTCGGCCAGCATTGAAAGGTTAAATATCTTGCCCAGGGTCACACAGCTAGTCTAAGTGTAAGAGGAAGGATTTAAACCCAACTTTTCTTGGCTCCAAGGTCCTACAGCTAGTCATATATCCTAAGGAGATCATAGACAGAGGGAAAACATGATCTCAAATACATCAACTTATTCCTAGCAGCATTTTTTTGTAGTAGCAAAGAAATGGAACAAAATAAGTGCCCATCTATTGGGAAATCTAGTACGTGAATGTAATGGAAAACAACTGTGACAAGAAACAATGAATATGAAAACCTGAAAACCTGATACAGAGCAAAGTCAGCGGGACCAGAAAAATAATAAAAAGACTACAACAATGTAAAAGGAAAGAAGAATAATAAAAATTGAAATTAAATGCTGTGTAATTAGAATAACCAAGCAGAGCCCCTGAGAAGAGATGAGAAAATGCACCTCCCCTGTCTCATTTGCAGAGGGGGATTTCCAGTATGAAACATTGCATATCTGGGCAGCTGGGTGGCACAGTGGATAGAGTATTGGACCTGTAGTCAGGAAGACCTGAGTTCAAATCTGATCTGCAACACGGAGAGATAAAGTTGAGAAAAAAAACTATATCACTATTGCTGATAAAAATAAATAAACCAATATGTAATAAAATATTAGCAAAAAAGCTACAGCAATATAATAGAAAGATTATATATTACAACCAGGTTGGTTTGAAGAATTATAAACTAGAAGCAGAATTATAAACTAGAAGAATTATAAGAAAACCAATAAAAATCACAATCATATTAGTAGATGCAAGAAAAAGCTTTTATAAAATATAATACCTTTTTATATTTAAAAAATTCGAAAGGTAGAAATAAATTGACTTTTCCTTAATATGGTAAAAAGTAATTATCTTGAACTAAGAACTGATATTCTCTATAAAGAAGAAATACTAATGATCTTTCCAATAAGATTAGGAATGTAACAAAAACATCCTTTGTCACAACTATTACTTTATATAACTTTAGAAATATCAGGATATGACAAGAAAAAGAAAATGAGAAAATAAGCAAAGAATAAATTATCACTTTTTTATAGATGATATGTGGGTTTACTTAGAACACCCTAGAGATTCAAGTAAAAAAGATAATAGAAATAATTAATAACTTCAGTAAAGTAGCAAAATATAAAATAAAACCCACCTCCCCCCAAAATTATTAGCTTTTCTGTATATTACCAACAAATCACAGTAAAAAGAGATGGGAAAGGAAGTCCCATTCAAA
>NW_020954751.1:12443160-12443225 GCF_900497805.2 Vombatus ursinus | reverse complement strand
ATAATCACAGAATGCATAAAATATCTTAGCATCCACCTACTAAGACACAGATAGCAATTATCAAT
>NW_020954751.1:12440674-12443124 GCF_900497805.2 Vombatus ursinus | reverse complement strand
TGTCAATACAATAATAAAACTCTCCTTAGAAGAGTAAAGACAAAAAAATTGGAGAGGAATAAATTACTCATGGTTAGGTTGTGCCTATATAGTGAAAATACTACCGAAATTATTTTACACATCTGGCATCAAACCAATCAAACTACCAAAAAAAATAATCTATGGAACTATACAAAACAAAACAAAGTTTGTCAAGAATCTCACGAGAAATAATAAAAAAAAAAATTGAAAAGGAAAGGAGATGAGTATTTCCAAATCTAAAGCTATACTACAAAGCAGTAATCATCAAAACAAGTTGGTACTGGTTAAAAATAGAAAAGTTAATCAGTTGAACAGATGCTGTTTTCAAGATCCAAAAGTGATTGAATACAATATAGTGTTTAATAAATGCAGGGACTTCAACCATCAGGGGAAGGATCCAGTCAATCAACAAGCATTTATTAAATACTTAATATATGCTAGGAACTGTGCTGAGTGCTGGGAATATAAGTAGAAGGAAAAAGAAAGACAATCTCTGCAAAATTAATAATTATTTGACAAAAACAACTGGGAAAATGTGGAAAATAGTCTACAGGCAATTAGCCTTAGACTAACATCTCACACTACAGACAATAAACTCCAAATGGATGTATGACCTAGATATTAAAAATCTTATACTAAAAAAATAGAGCAACAAGGAGAGTTCTTTGTAGTTTCACAACTATGGGTAGAAGATGAGTTCTTTAACCAAATAATTGATAGAAAGGATCACAAGACATAAAAGAGACATAAAATTGAAAAGTACAATACAAACAAATTTAATAAAGTCAGAATTAAAAAAGAAAAGTGTTCATGTGGGATGATCATTGCAGCACATTTCTCTGATAAAAGTTTGATATCCAAGATACTCAGCGAATTGATATAGATAAATACGATAAAAACAAGCACTATTCCCCAAACGATACATGGTAAATGGATATGAGCAGCTAAGTGATACAGTGGATAAGAGTGTCAGACCTGAATTCAGGAAGACTCAATTTAGTGAGTTCAAATCTGGCCTCAGACACTTACTCATTGTGTGACCCTGGGCAAGTCACTTAGCCCTGTTTGCCTCAGTTTCCCTATTTGTAAAGTGAGCTGGAGAAGGAAATGGCAAACCACTTTGCCAAGAAAACCCCAAATGAGTCAGACATGACTAAAAATGACTGAACAACAAAATGGATATGAACAGGCAATTCTCAAAAGAAGAAAGGCAAGTTATCAACAACCGAATGGATAGTGACAATGATTTTTTTTAAAAGAATGTTATTTTATATTTAATGTCAATGTATGCTTAAACACACAGAAGAGAGCAGAATGATGTTCAGAAGGGGTCACTGACAAGAAGGGTAGTGCTGTTACTACCTTGCTATATGTAAGGTAGATAATTTGAAAAGCAGGACATAGTAAAGTCACAGTTTCACATGCAAACCTTTCTAGCTGACCTTTGTCTATGAAAATGTTCAGGTTTGTTGATGGTTGTCTAGATCTTAATCACCAATTATTTAAACAAGAGAAAGAAAGGAAAAAAGAAAAGCAAAAAAAAAGAAAAAATAAAAGCAAACCTAACTCTTTTCACTCACGGCCAGGCTCCCTCGGGAATGATCATACTATCTACCTGGGTCCAGTAATGAGAAGACAGAGAAGCACGTGGTCCAGCCCCTTGGTGTCAGTATCAGGTTCTTTATTATTAGAATTTCATTTGAATCTTGATAGTTTACAAAGAATATAATCCTGGAATCCAGTTCAATCAATAAGCATTTATTAAGCACCTACTATGTACCACACACAGTGCTAGAGCCTGAAGATACAAAAACACAGGCAAAACACTCCTTTCCTTTAAGAAACTTTCATTCTGAAGAGAGAGACAACATGGACATATATGAATATATATATATAAAAAACACATACAAAACAGATACAAGTTGACTTTAGGGGAGGAGGCACTAGCAGCTGTAGGTGAGGCAGTCTCTGCTTATTCAAATTCTGGTTTTCTCCATAAAGAACACTTACCTTTGGAAATTACTGTTCATTTCATAAAACATTAACAAATGGCAAAGGCTATCTCCTAATAAATTTCGTTGTGCACTTAAGGAAGATGAAGAATACAAAGGAGATACAAGTCTGTTTAAAACCATTTTTTTGGCATTTAACTCTGACTGTAGGATTTCTGAAGTGGGTTGCAGAGGTTCTTTTATTGTTATTGAGTTGTTTTTCAGTTGTGTCCAATTCTTTGTGACCTCATTTGGGGTTTTCTTGGCAAAGATACTGGAGGGGTTTGGCATTTCCTTTTCCAGCTCATTTTACAGATGAGGAAACTGAGGCAAACAGGGTTAAGTGACTTGCCCAGGGTCACACAGCTAGTAAGTGTCTGGGGCTGGATTTGAACTTAGAAAAATGAGTCTTCCTGACTCCATGCCGGCCACTCTATC
>NW_020954751.1:12405121-12440556 GCF_900497805.2 Vombatus ursinus | reverse complement strand
ATAGATACATAGATAGATACATAGATAGATACATAGATAGATACATAGATACATACACACATAGATTAGATAGATATCCATTGAGTCCTTGAGTGATGTCAGGAAAAAAGAAAAACAGATTTTGCTCCTCAATTCTTCCACCTTTTTTTTTCAGAGCACATAAAAGCTGTCACAATTAAATGACATGTAGATTTGTCCTTGGGCTGATGTGATTTGAACTCAGGAAGAGTCTTCCTGAGTCCAGCCTGGGCATTCTATCCCCTGTGCCACCTAGCTGTCCACAGGGATTCTTGTCTCCTTTAAATGTCAAATTTCCTTAATAGCCAACAATGGGAAAGGAGGAGGGGGGAGTTGGCTTAATCCAAAGTGATTATTTCCAAGACAAAAATTTTAATTAGCATAGTCCAATGAAGTTCTAAAATCATTTGGAAGTTAAAATATAATGATGGGGCACCTCTGATTGATTCTTTACAAACGATTCGAGGGCATCAGTAGCACAAGCTGTAGACAAAAGCTGTCAGTTCAATCTTCCCCAGCAGAAATCTAAGGGATCTGCTTTCCTCCAGGTTCTGCAGTGAGAACGTCAGATTGAAACCTCATCCATCAAGTCAGTTTAATCCACCACTAGTCTGGAGGAGTTTGTGTGGCAGCTTTATAGGGCAGCCTGTCTACAGTGAGTCTTTTCTTACAAATTTAGAGATTCGAGGCACAATTATAGCCCTTCAAGTCCTTGCTTCCATCATTCTAGCCAGTTCATTTTTTGAGATTTCATTCAATTTGTTTCTAAATGACTCCAGCAATCACTGGCAGTTTCATCCCTTCTATAAGGAAAGTACATTATTGCCATCTCGTTGATCACCCCAAGCAACTTTTAAGGGATTCTACCTGCTCTGCCAGGCCCTAGAAGCAATGTGTGGAAGTAAAAAGGAGTTGGCTTTCAGCTGGGGAGAAGGAAAAGCTTCCTTTCAGAGGAAGTCCTCATTTCTTTAGAGCAAATCAGCTTGATAGATGGAAAAGCTTCTTTTTATAAGAAATCCTAAGTCCTCTAGACGCAGTTAGATGGTGCAATGAATAGAGTACCAGGCCTGAGGTCAGAAAGACACATCTTCCTGAGTTCAAATATGGCCTCAGATGCTTACTAGCTGTGTGACCCTGGGTAAGTTACTTAACCCTGTTTACCTCAGTTTCCTCTTTTGTAAAATGAGCTGGAGAAGGAAATGGCAAACCACTCTGGTATTTTTGCCAAGAAAAGCCCAAATGGAGTCATGAAGAGTTGGACATGACTAAAATGACAGAACAACAACAAAAAATCCTTTAGGGAAATTTTGCCTAAGTCCATTACAGTAGCCCATGAGTTGTTTTGGAAGGTACTAGTACAATCCCCTCATTTTGCAGAGGGAAAAAAAAAAAAAACGAGGCTCAGAGGGAGGAAATAGAATGTATGTCATCACATAGCTAGTAAGTGATGGAGCCTTAGACTAGAATCAACATTTGATTTCCAGTCTTGTGTTCTTAACATTCTATCAATGTCAACAATGGTGATGCACATCCAGAGGTGTGCTTGGGGCCAGCTCCTACCAGCTCACTAGATCAAATGTTAAATTTTCAGTGTGAGTATTAATACCTCAGAAATCAGCAAATGCTATAAATCAGAGTTGATTTTATTGATTTTCTAGACTAAAGAAAGTAATGGAGAAAATATTAATAATGCAGATTAATATTAGAAGTGTGTCTTGCACCATTTTTTGAAAGCTAGTTGTTAAATATTGATCAACATACCTCTGTGATACCCCAAATGAAACAAGAACCTTATTATATCCTAATTCACATAATTAAAGTAGAGAAATAATAGATATTATATCTATAAAAGTGGAATGCCCCTTGGTGGATAAATCACTTTTTATCCCTATTTTAAACCCTAAATCTCCAAAGTGGTCAGGATTGTTATGTAAAATGAAGTATGTGTAACTATCCCCAAGGAAGCAACTCAGAATCCTTTACTTTTGTACAGTGTTTCTGATGTTCCAAAAAGTTTTTCCAATACTTTGAATCCTCTAAGAAACCCTGTGAAAGGTAGCAATCCATTGCTGTATCTGTAAGTAGTTACTAATCACTTACTATAAACCAGGCATTATGCTAGGCCCCCGGGATTCAAAGACTTAAATAAAACAGTACCTGCCTTCAAGGAGCTTACATTTTAGAAGAGGAGACAATATATACACAGAACAGTATATGAAAGTAAGTACAGAACAAATATTCACAACATAAATACATGGTCATCTTTAGGGAGAGGCACTGGAAACTAGGAGAGGAGGACATTTTTCCCATTTGACCAATAAAGACAGGGAGAAGATGCGGAAAGATTGAATGGCTTTGCTCAATGCTCATGAGTGACAAAGGCAAGACAAGTCTCTTGAATTCTGCTCATGTGCTCTTTATGAGAAAGGTATAATGTAGTGTGGCATGGTAGAGTAATGAATTTGAAGTCAGGAATCTCTGGGTTCAAACTGCTCCTCAGACAATCACTACCTGAAAGACCCTGAGCAAATCACTTAACCTTTCTTAGCTTCCGTTTTCTCATCTGTAAAATGAAGATAATAATAGCATCCACCTTATAAAGGGGAAGAGGCAGCTAGGTGGTTCAATGGATAGAGCACTGATCCTGGAGTCAGGAAGATCTGTGTTCAAATCCAGCCTTAGACACTAGCTATGCGACCCTGGACAAATCACTTAACCTTTTTTTGCCTTCATCTCCTCAAGAAGGAAATGGCAAACTACTCCAGTATCTTTGCCAAGAAAACCTCACGGACAGCACTGATGTGCTATGCTCCACATAGGCTCAAGAAGAGTCTTGCATGACTAAATAACAACCACACCATGTAAGGGGAAGGGCTGAAGGAATAAGCATCTGTATAGCACTTACTATGTGCCAGGCAATGTGCTGAGCACTTTTATGAATAGCATCTCATTTTATCCTTACATCAACTCTGTGAGGTAGGTGCTATTATTATCATCCCCATTTTACAGTTGAAGCAACTGAGGCAAACAGAGTCTGTTATAAACTGAGGCAAAATAAGACTATTGAGGGGATCAAACATATGTAAAATACTTCACAAACCTTACATGCTATATAAATGCTAGCTATTATTAAAGAAGAGGATCATACAATTTAGGACTGGGAAGGACATCAGAATCTGACCTATATCTAGCAGGTACAACCCTAGGGAAAGCTTGACAAAATATGCTGTAGTGCAAGCATAATAAAACCATCCTAAAGTCAACTTTTTTAGATAAATTGTGGAGAAGGGGGAGTTGGAGAAAGACCCTCTGGGGCTCTGGGGTGGATGGAAGGGGTATAACAGCTGGGGGTGCGGGGAAGAGGTGGGATATCTGGAAACTTCCTCCTTTAATTTTTCTAACTAAATATTAAACTCTTTTGAAATAGGGTAAGTGTTATCAGAACACACTAAACTTTGGTGTCTTGGAGAAAAGACCTAAGCGCCCCCTCTCTAGTTCTAACTGTTTAAAGATCATTTATTCAAGGGCAGCTAAGTGGCACAGTGGATAGAGCACCAGGAAGATTCTTCTTCCTGAGTTCAAATCTGGCCTCAGACACTTACTAATTGTGTCACCCTGGACAAGTTATTTAACCCTGTTTACCTTAGTTTCATCATCTGTAAAATGAGCTGGAGGAGGAAATGGCAAACCACTCTAGTATCTTTGCCAAGAAAACCCCACATGGGATTATACAGAAGCAGATATAACTGAAACAACTGAACAACAAAAATTCTAACCATGCCACCCACTTGGTTCTACAGCTGGAGGAAATTGAACCCCTGAAAAGTTAAATGACTTACCCAGGGTATCACAGGTAGAAAGTAATAGAACTAGGATCCTAAGCCAGTTTCTGTGACTCCAGAATCAATATTCTTGCCATTGTATGTCCCTACCCAACTTGAGATTTAGCCAATCTAAATTTAGACAAAACACCTCCAAGACTAGGTCAAAAAACAATCAGTGCTAGTTTAGCTCTGGTATAGTCTAAGGGAGAAGAGCAATGAGATGCCACTGATTAGGATTCCAGTAATAAATCATACTTGTCTATATAGAACACCCAACCCCCAGGCACCCCAAGCTCCTCATCAATTTAAAAATTTGTCTTACTCACCACCTCTGTGGACAGTAGGTAAGCAGGGGCAGAAGTACTGTTCCTATTATTTGCAGGAATAATGTCCCCAGCAGAAATTCAACTGGCTTGAAACCTCCAGGGTCTGTGATGCTATAGGGAGGCAGGTTCCTGGCAGTCTGTCCCATACTGTGGTGTTTCCTTCCCAGCTAATGACCTTTGCCTACATTCTCTCTCCCTTCTCCATATCACTGTTTGAAATGTAACTACCTCTACCTAGCTGGCTTCTAGATTGCACAGCTGCTTATTCATGGCAGTTAACAGAACCCTACATCACATGCCCCAGATGGGAAAGTGAATAGAAATGTGTCTTTATCCTAGGCCAGTCCAATTCTCACTAGTTTTTAAAACATTTTTCCATCAAGAAAATTTTAAAAAGCGTTGTTCATAAGGGTAGAATGAAGGAAAGAAGAGTCAAGAGACCTGTCTTCTGATCTTGGATCTATTTCTAGCTGGCATGAGCAAATCTCTCAATTTCTTTGGTCCTGTAACCTTAGGATTTGGTGTTAGAAGGGACTTTGCCCAAACTTATTTTAAAGATGAAGAAACTGAGTCCATAGAGATGAAGTGACTTGACCTGGGTCACATCTCAGTTTCCACACCTGTAAAATGAAGTGGTTGGATTAAATCATCCCTAGCATTTTCTGCTTTAATATTGATAGGCTATAAGTTTCATGAAGGCCCAAAACTCAACTTATTTAAATTTTGTATCTCCCCTAATGTACACAAGAAAGTCTTTTTCCAGGAGGAAACTCCTATAACAATCAGTGGCTCTGGTTCCCAGGCTGAGTGTACCTGCCTTTGCTAATTAATGGATTGGCATGCTAGTTTATCAGTGATTTGTGGAGCTTGGTCAACATGAATCATTTTCCCAGAGCCTAATCACCCCTCGAGTAAACTGATAAAAGAAAGTTTCTGAACCTGAGAATTTAAGAATTATAATGGTTCTACAAAGATTAAGACATGAGACTCTACCTGCACAGCATGTCCATCTGCCTTTCTCTTTTCCCCCATTAACTATAACTGGGTGATCTTGACTCCCCCCCTTACCACCTCCCCGTAATTATTATATGCTTTAAGAATTTAAAGAAATGGGGGAGCTAGATGGCACAGTGGGTAAAGCTCGGCCTTGGAGTCAGGAGGACCCGAGTTCAAATCTGACTTCATTTACCATCTGTGTGACACTAGGCAAGTCTCTTTGCCACAATTTCCTCATCTATAAAATGGGGATAATAATAGCACCTACCTCCCAGGATTGTTGTGAAGATCAAACAAGATATTAATAGTAAATTGCTTAGCACAGTGCCTGGCACATAATAAGCATCATGTAAATGTTAGCTATTGTTATTATTTTGTTGTTGTTGCTGTTGTTGTTGTTATATGAAGAGCAAACTCATTCTGCCATGATCTTATGATCAGGGTTAACTGAAATACGGCAAATTCAAAGTAGGTAGAGTGTGATCAGGACTGGGGGCTCAGAGCTAATTTATGATTAGGTAAATCCACAAGTTCCCTTATTGCCCCTTGACAACAAGTTGGACTACTGGCCCCTAGCAAGATGAGGGATAGAAAGCTATTTATGCCCTGACGAGGTCATATGTAAACCAGCGGGGTGAGCACAAGGCTCTCCCACTTACTTTCCTAACACTTAGCACAGTGCCAGGCACATAGTAGGTGCTTGATAAATGTTGATTGATTGACTTACTTCTCCTCACCTTGGTGTCTTCACTTCTTTTTTTTTCTCCCCTGTGGCAATCAGAGTTAAGTGACATGCCCAGGGACACGCAGCTAGTAAGTGTCCTCCCTTACTAAAATAAAATAATTGACCTAGATGACTTCTTAGGTCCCTTCCAGCTCTAAATCCATGACCTTGTGAATAGCAATACCTATAATCATTATCCCCCACATACTATTGAGAAGATGCCGTTCCTCAAAGAATGAAGAGCAAACTTACCCGTCACCACCAATGCCACATGATAAGTGAGGAGCATCTTGCTTCTGGAGTCTGGTGCTATATTTCTCCTCATCTCCTTTTGCTAATGGGAGGCTATATCATATAGAGTATGATAGCTCTGGAATTAAAGCACCTGAGCTCAAATCCTGCCTCGGACAGTAATCACTCATATACCTTGGGTTAATCATTTCCCTTCCCTATGCTTCATTTTCTCATCTATAAAATGAGAGGGTTAGCCTAGATGGCCTCTGAGATCTCTTCCAATGCCATCTATGATCCCTTCCTGGGTCATAACAGCCTTAGAATGTCAGAGCTAGAAAGGACCTTAAAATTCATCCTCAGACCTTGGAGTCTTCTAAGATAACTCCAGCATTCAACAAAGAAACAAATCCAGAGAAATGAAGGGAATTTTCCTAAGGTCACATAGCTTGTTTGCAGCAGAACTAACATTAGATTTGGAGTCACAAGACCTGGATTCAAATCTTAGCTCTATCACTAGTTGTGAAAATGAACACTTCCCCTTCCCAAGCCTCTGTTTCCTCATTTTTAACATGAGAAAAATTATACTTATACTACCAAGCCCAGGGTTATTGTGAACATGACATGATATAAAATTCTTTGTAAGCTACAAAACATTTTAAACGTCAACTATTAGAAGATGACTCTCCTGGTCTTAAGTCTAGTGTTTTTTCTACATTATGCTGCCTTGCATTAAAGTTCATTAAAGAAGCATCAAAATGGACCACTTTGAATATCACCTCTTCTTTTTTCCTCCTTTCTTATGCCAAGGCAGTGACCATCCTGAAATTTTCAGATACACAAACATCCCAGGTGGAGGCTTCTTTGTCCATTCCCTCCAGACATAATCATTATCATCATCACCACCACCATTATCATCATCACCACCACCACCATCCTCATCATCATCACCATCATCATCATCATCATCATGGCTGATACGTTTAAGTATTAAGGTTTGCAAAGCATTTTTCAAATACATTATCTCATTTGAGCCTAGGAATCACTGTGTGAAGTCAGAACTGTGGGTATTATCATGTCTGTTTTACAGATAGGGAAACTGAGGCTCAGAGAGTTTCATTCACTTTCATTCATTCATTTTATTCATTCACTCAACAAACATTTACTAAACTCCACCATATCCCAAGCACTGTGCTAAGTGCTAGAGACAGAAATGAAACAATCCCTCCTTCTCAGAAGCTTACAATCTAATGAAAGAAGTCATGAGTACATAGAAAAGTAAATACAAAACATATACGAAACCAATGCAGAGCAATTGGGAGTGGGGGTAGGGAGACTAAAATCTGGGGAGGGTAAGGAAAGGCCTCAGGAGGTTGGAACTTGTGCTGAGCTTTCAAGGAAGCTAGGGCTTCTAAGATATAGGGGCAGCTAGCTGGTGCAGTGGATAGAGTGCCAGGAGTCAGGTAGAGTTCGAATGTAGCCTCAGATACTTACTAGCTATGTGACACTGGGCAAGTCAGTTAACCCAGTTTGCCTCAGTTTCCACATCTACAAAATGAGCTGGAAAAGTAAATGGGAAACCATTCCAGTATCTTTGACAAGAAAACACTAAATGGGTATCATGAAAAGTTGGACACAGCTGAAAAGACTGAACAATCACCAGGCCTCTAAGAGGCTAATGAGGTATATTCTAAGAACGAAGACAAGACAGAGACTGAAAATGGACTATCCTGTAAGAGCAATAGCAAAAAATGCTATCTGTAGCCAGGTTTCATTAGTCTGGCTTGACCGTAGACCATGTGAAGGGAAATAATATATATTAAGTCTAAAAGGTGGGCTACAACCAGGCCAGGGAGAACATTCAGTGCCAAACAGAAGAGTTTCTTATGCTAGAACAGGAGTTGTTAACCTGGGATCTGTGAACTTTTTTTAAAAATTATTTGATAATGATTTCAAAATGATTGGGTTCCCTTTATGATCTTAACGTGTTTTTCTTTTGTGAATTTAAAAATACTATTCTGAGAAGGGATCCATAGGCGTCACTAGAGTGCCAAAAGAAGCAATGACACCAAAAAGGTTAAAAACACCTGGACTAGAAGCCATGAACAGGAAGTCCTCAGAATCTTTTGAACAAGGGACTGATGTGACCAAATCTGAACTTGAGGACGGATTGAATGGATCAGGAGGAGGATGGATTGAAGGGGGAAAATCCACTAGGGCAGCAGCAAGAGGATAAGGAGACAGGAGAGGGAGGAAGAGAGGGAGGAGGGAAAGTACCTGGAAGACTTGAGGAGAAAAGAGGAAATTCTGAACAGCAGTTGAGGGGAATTTGACAGAGAAGCAGCTAATTGGGGAGGTCAGAAGAAGCATTTGAACCCAGGTCTTTCTGACTCCAGACCCAAATCTCTATCCACTACTTATATTTGAATGTACCACAGAACTATTCTTTAGGATCTCGTGCTAGACAACTTTAGCATATGATGAGCAATGAAATTGCCAAAAGGCAGAAAGAGGAAGAGGCAGATATAGGAATCAATAGATAGATAGATAGATAGATAGATGATACATAGATAGATAAATAGATAGATAGATTATAAATAGATAGGTAGATAGATAGATAGATGATAGATAGATAAATAGATAGATAAATATATAGATAGATACATAAATAGCTAAATAGATAGATAGAAGATTAATAGATAGATAGCTAGATAGATGAATAGATAGATAAATAGATAGATAGATAAATAGATAAATTATAAATAGATGATAGATAAATAGATAGATAGATAGATTATAAATAGATAGATAGATAGATAGATGATAGATGATAGATAGATAAATAGATAGATGATAAATAGATAGATGATAAATAGATAGATAGATAGATAGATAGATAGATAAGACAGATAAGATAGACAATGTGTGTCTCCTGGATAATTTAAAAATGAAAATAACCCCCAAAAGGGGGTTCTTTATTCTTAACCTTACTTTTAAAGTAATTTTGAAAACTCTAACCTGAGAATTATATTCAATAATGAGCTAAATTGGAATATACTTCTTACATGCAAGGAAAGGTGTCATATGTCCCCACATTTTAATTACACGCTGAATCACTAATGCCTAGCCACTCATTTATTTCAAGGGGGTCTCACTTTACATACAGATTCAGTAGCTATATTTCCCATGATGTTCCCCTGCCATTGCCTGAAAGGGAAATAAACTTTTAGGGAAGCAAATTGTTTTTCAGCATTTCAATGAAACTTCTGGAGATTCAATTGCTTCTGACTTCTATTTGCCAAAGAGGTGTTTCTTTCTACAGTGTGATTACATTTGGAGTGTGTTAACTCAGATGACTGCCAGGGCCATTTTTAGGGTCAGCTTAACTAAAACCACCCAACTCATTGCAAGCAACATTTATTGGCACCTACTGTGTGCCAGGCTCTGTGTTAGGTACAGGGTATACAAATCAACAATAACAAAAACAACAATGATAATAGCAGCTAGCATTTATATAGTGCCCACTATGTGCCAGGTACTATTCTAAGCAGCTTATAAATATTATTTAATTTTATCTTCACAGAAACCCTGACAAGTAGAGGTGCTATTATACCCATTTTTACAGATGAGGTTAAGTACTTGTCCGAGGTCACACAGCTAATAAGAGTCTGAGGCTGGATTTGAACACAGGTCTTAAAAATAAACCACTCTCTGCTATCCAAAAAGCTTACATTCCACCTGATACTGTCTTCCTAAAGACTATTGCTACTGTTTTGTTCTCTGAAAAATTACATTAATTATGAGGGAGTTTTCGGTAGGGTGGGAGGATTGCAGTTCCTACTCCCTAGTTTTATGCTTGGCTCAGCCACCAATTTTTTTAATATATTTTATTCCCCCCCTCCAATTACATGTTAAAACAAATTTTAATATTTTTTTAAATTTTGAGTTCCAAATTCTATCCCTCCCTGAGACAGTAAGCAATCAGATACAGGTTATACACGCACAATCATGTAAAACATTTCCATATTAATTATTTTATACAAGAAGACCCAAAAAGAGAAAGAATGAAAGAAAAAGTGAAAATAGCATGCTTCAGTCTGTATTCAAACAATATCAGTTCTTTCTCATGAGTCAGATAGTATGCTTCATCATTAGTCCTTTGGAATTGTCTTGTATTGCTGAAAATGGCTAAGTCATTCCAAGTTCTTCATTGCATAATGTTGCTGTGACAGTGTCCTGCTTCTGCTCACTTCACTTTGCATCAGTTCGTCTAAGTCTTTCCAGGTTTTTCTAAAATCATCCTGCTTGTCATTTATCATAGCACAATAATTCCATTGCAATCATATACCACAGCTTGTTAAACCATTCCTAATTGATGGGCATCCCTTTGATTTCTGATTCTTAGCCATGACAAAAAGATCGGTCACCAATTTAAGATTCTCTCCTAACCTGAGATTGGGACATTTGTGAAATGGGTAGCAGTGGGAAAGTTGTTCTCTATAGGGGGATACTGAGAGTCTAAAGAAGGAATTGTGCTTGATTAATTAGTTATAGATTAGTTAATAAATTAGTTAGCTGGAAAACACTTATCAAATTCCCGTTACTAACCAAGTGGTTCTACTAGCATCTGTTATGATTCATTTATTCAAAGGAAAGCAGAAATCTGGGAAATAATTTTATGCCCAGTGTCTCTGATAAAGACCTCATTTCTAAAATATATAGAGAACTGAGTCAAATCTATAAGAATTCAAATCGTTCCTCAACTGAGAAATGGTCAAAGGATATGAACAGGCAGTTTTCAGATGAAGAAATTACAATTGTTATTTTCAGCTAAAGTATATTGATAGTATTATATTATTTGCTTTTTCAATGGGTCAGGGAGGGGCTAGAGAAAAGGAGAGAATTTAGAACTCAAAACTTAAAAAAAGTTAAAATTTTCAAATGCTGTAAAGGGGAAAATAAAGTATATTGACAAAAAAATTTTTAAATATTTTTTAAAAATTCATTTATTCAAAAGTACAAGGGCAGCATCAAAGAAGATAAATGAGAAAATACTTCCCTCTGTTCCTTTGAAGGGGCAGCTAGAGGGCACAGTATAGAGAAGTGGGCCTGAAATGAGGAATACTCATCTTCCTGAGTTCAAATCTGGCCTCAGACACTAGCTACATAACCCTGGGAAAGTCACTTAACCCTGTTCACCTCTGTTTCCTTATCTGGAAAATGAGCTGGAAAAGGAAATGGCAAACCCTTCCAGTATCTTTGCCAAGAAAACCCCAAATGGGATCATGAAGAGTCAGACATGGCTGAACAACAACTATATTCCTTTGAAGAGGTAAAGGGTTGACAGGTATGAAAAATTGCATTTAACATCAGACTTTTTCTAGGTTTTGATTGGTTTTACTGAATGTTTTTCATCTTCTTTTTGTCTTTTTAAACGTTTGTTATAAAGAATGGTTCTCTGGGAGGGGAAAGATATGGGGGAAATTTGGTCAATGTAAAATCAAACACTAATAATAAAATCCACTAAAATACTCATTAAAAATTTCATTTATTCAATAAACCTACAATAATTACCTACTATGTGTAGGTCCTCTATACATAAGGGAGATAAAAAGATAAACAAGACACTGCACCTGCCCCTAAGGCATTTACAGTAATAATAACTGGCATTTTTATCATGCTCTGGGGTTTGCAAAACAGTTTATGTGCATGATGTCATTTGAGGCCCATAGCAACTCTGTGATGTAAGTGCTACAGGCAATATCATTCCCTCTTTATGGATGAGGAAATTGAGGCTGAGAAAAATTAGTTGATTTGGCTGGAGCCACACAGCTGTTAAGTGCCTGAGATGGGATTTGAACCTAGGTTTTACTGATGACAAATCCTGCGCTCTACTGATTACTGAGGATCAAATAAGATATTTGTTAAAAGCATTTAGTATAGTGCCTGATATGTAGTAGATGCTATATAAATGCTTATTCTCTTCCCCTACCAATTCTTAGACTCTAATAGGGGTGACGAGACATGTATAGAGATATACAAATATAATACAAAATATCATCAGACAATACCAAGATATGAGATAATTTTTAGAAAGGGCTTAGGAAACCTTTAAGTTTAGTATCAGATTGGCTATCATCATTCTAGTGGGCCCTTTAGCTTCCTCAAGGAGATTATAATTTAGTTGAGTCACATATTATATTATATATATATACACATATAAAATTTGAAAATAATTCACTAAACAGCATGTTCTATAATGATAATAAGATATATAAAGATAATAAGGTATCATTTCTATGGCAATTAAAAGTTCAAAAGTTTTGTTCCTTAAAATGCTTCTCCACAACAAACCAATGAAGCAGATACCCCAAGGGTAATCTCCCCTACTTGACGGACAGGGAAATGATGGCCCAGTTGCCCAAGATCACAGAAAAATTAAGGCAAGATTCAAAAACCCTGTATTCTCCATTCCATCATCTGACTCCCAAGTCCAAGGTTCCTTCCACTTCACCATGCCACCTTTATGAAACATAATTTGTCTTTAAACCTTTCAACTTTTCCCATGTTAGGTAACAAAGGCACCCTGGAGGGCACTGGCAGTGTCCAAGATAACCCTTCCTATTTTGGTCTGTACAGTTTTCTATATAAATATGAGTCAATATCGTGACTTAGCACCAGGACATCATTACCAGGACATCGTTAGCAGTAGTCCATCTGTAAGCCATAATTCTATTCCATAGAATAAAGCAGGAGAGTGCTGGTGAATGTCTAACAACCAGCTGGGGGGACAGGAATGGACACGTGACACACTTTTAAGTTGAATCTGCATCATTAACATTTTCTCACCACTTTCTTAAGCCTGGACAATCAGCAAAACATTAAACCAGGCCCTAATTTGTAGCATTTGTCTATTTCTGAGGTGTAAATGCCCACACTAAAAATTTAACAATTCCAACCTGAGCTGACTCCAGCACACCCCTGATTAATAGTGTATAAAGGGAGAGAGAAGCAACTAATGAAAATATCAGCAAACTTTATATTAGTCAGGTTCTATGTGACATTCCTTCCTTCCTTCCTTCATTCAACAAGCAATAGATGATCAAACCAAGAATCAAATTATGTGTGTATGTATGTGTTTATATACATACATATTACATATATATCTGTTTGTATATATGTGTATGTATGTACACACACATGCATCACACACACATACATATATACNGTATGTATGTGTTTATATACATACATATTACATATATATCTGTTTGTATATATGTGTATGTGTGTACACACACATGCATCACACACACATACATATATACGTGTGTGTGTGTGTGTGTGTGTGAGTAAAATAGGAAGCAGCTAGGTCGCTTAGTGGATAGAGCACCGGGCCTGGAGTCACGAAGACTTGAGTTCAAATCTGGTCTCAGACACTCACGAGCTATGTGACCCCTGGCAAGTTAACCTCTGTTTGCCTAATCCACTGTGGAAGGAAATGGCAAACCCCTCCAGTATCTTTGCCAAGAAAACCAAAAAGGGGTCATGAAGAGTCAGACACAACTGAATGACTGAACAACTACAACATATACATGCATGCATGCGTGTGTGTATGTGTATGCATGAATATAATGTGCACTCACACACCTTGCCCTCACAGAGTTTACAGTCTAGGAGGAGAGCTGATACAAATACAAAATATGATAGGATAAATGCATAGGAAAGACACGAAGAAAATGCTAAGAGAGGCCCAAGGAAGTTAAAATACACCCAGCTGAAGAATTAGAGGTTATATCAGGGAAATGGCACCTGAACTTGACCTTGGACAATAAAAAGGATAGTAGAGGCTCTTATTATCACCCACTTGGAATACTGCAATAATCACTTAAAATGTCTCCCCCATCCCCACCTTTGTCAGCTGCTTCCAAAGCAACCTTCATAACCTAGATGGACAATCTTCTTTGTGTATACATCTGGTCATGTCCCTTCTCCACTCCAAAATCATCAGTGGTTCCCTTCTAAAGTTCAGAGCCCTTTGCCTAGGGTTCAGATTCCTCTACAATCTGGAGCCACCCTATGTTTCCAACCTTATATCATGTTATACCGTTCCTTCCATGAACTCTATAATCCCCCCAGTCACATCTGCTCTCTTCCCCACTACATTAATTTCCTTTCTTTTTTTCTTTTCTGTTTTCTTTGAGGCAGTCAGGGTTAAGTGACTTGCCCAGAGTCACACAGCTAGTACGTGTCAAGTTTCTGAGGCTGGATTTGAACTCAGATCTGACTCCAGGGCTGGTGCTCTATCCACTGTGCCACCCAGCTGCCCTTGTCTTCCCCACTACATCCATTTTTACTCCCACCTTCTTACCTTTACTCATTCTACTTAGAATGCCCTCCCTGGCCCTGTTGCCTCCTGAATTCCCATATAGCTTTTAAAGCACAACTCCAATGCTACCTTTTCCATACAATCATCCCTGAATCTCATCCCTACCCTCCTTAGTGTCCTTGCTAGACAATATAGGAGAAAGTTGAAAGATTTAAACAACCTTCCATCTCAGACCTTACCAAGCACTTTGGGGGGAGGGCATGTTTCTCATGCCTTGTTATGGACATTGTGGTACATTATAGTAATCTGTACTCACATCTTCCCCTCACCTCCACCCAGCTTCCTCCCTGCTACCCCAGGATCTAAATTCTATGAGGGTATGAAGCATGAAGCAGACAACTTGGAGTGGTGGATAGAGCAACGCACATAAAATCAAGAAGATCTGGGTTTGAATCCCGCCTTCTACATTTCCATCTGTATGACCCTGGGTAAGTCCTTGAAATTTTCTCAACCCAAATCTCTTCATCTATAAACCTGGGATAATAATATTAAATACCTTGCAGGGTTGTGGTAAGGATGAAATGACATAATGAATGTAAAATGGTTTTAGAAAATGTTAAAGCACCATGGAAGTGTCAGCTATTTAAATGTCAGCCATCCTTATCTAAGCTTTATAACTCCCCAAGGGCTTTAACACAACACATAGAAGACACAATAAACTCTTCCCTGAATTTAAATTCAGGTTTGAGTGTATAATGCTTTCTGAAAGAATGAATGGTTGAATGAATATCTATCAAGTCCCCGAAAATCACCTAGTACTTTGATCAGTCCTTTCCTATCAGCTCCATGAAGTAAGTTCTGAAGGGGATCTGATGGTACAATGGATAGAGTCATGAATTTAGGAAGACCTGAGTTCAAATCTGACCTCAGTCAGTTACCAGCTGGGTAAGCTTGCCCAAATCACTTAACCTCTGTCTACCTCAGTTTATTACTGTAAATTGGGGGTGATAATAATAGTACCAAGGTTGTTGTGAGGATCAAATGAGATAATATTTATTAAAAGCAATTGGTACAGTGCCTGTAGGAGCTGCTATATATAAATGCTTTTTCCCTTCCCCTACTCATTTCTTCTTTTCAAATACAGACCATTCCATAATGCCCAGGACCACCAGCACTCCCCTATACATTCTCATAGAAGTTTCCTTCTATATGTTGTCCTTCTGTATTAGAATGTAAACTCCTTGAGGGCAGGAACTATCTTTCTTTTTTCTTGTATTTGTATTTCCAGTTTTCAGAGCAGTGCCTAGCACATAGCAAACTTAGTAAATGCTTTATCTCTCTTAATATCTATTTAAAGATCATTATAACCAGGCTACCTGAATATGAGGGAGTTGAAAAGAAATAGGAGATAATGGTCCTTGGTTGATTTACAATTTTCTTGGCCAGACCAAGCACCCATGTGCAAATAACTAGGGCAGAACTATAATAACTGGTGTGTACAGGCTATAATGTTTGCAAAGTGCTTTACACACATACATTTTCTTGGTTGTTCACAGTCCCATGAAGCAGGTACTATAGATAGATGGTGGTTTAAAACTTGGGAGGATTATTTCTTATGCACAACTAAGTCACGGATTTGGGCAAGATGATTGGAAGACAATATTCTTCATTCCTTCAGTTGGCTTTTATTTTGACTCAAATTCATTTGTATGCCAAGCCAGAGAGGATGTAGAGGATTTCTAACCCTAAATCAGAGAGTTCTGTCGTACAATGACACACGGACTTAAAAGACACAATAATCTTAGTCTGGAAGCATTTTGTTGGGTTTGTGTGGTAGGCTCCTTAGTTGAAGGGGGGAGGCATTAATAGCCTCTAACTATGACTATTTTATTACCTTTATGAGGGAGAGGCTTTCTAGTCACTTTACCCCAGCAAATGGGAGCTTAGAAGTCTAACAGATAGTATACTGAGGACTCCAGATGAAACCAAGACACTTGTAGCAGAGGGAAACTACAATCACATCATCAGCAGAGCAATATTAAGTAGTGACCGCAAGATTAGTGGAGTGCCACCGTACAGGAACCATGAGACCAGTGAAGCCAGCAGAGATTACAAACCCACTGGAGGTATGCCAAGCCCAACAGGAAGTATACTCAGAAAGAGTATTACAAAAGCATCATCACAAGGCATCAGAGACCCTGCAGTGCCAGAGGCATGAATACATACTATTCATAAATGTTCCCTTTATGTGTACCAGTCCATATGTGTCCCCTGTCCACATCTATTCTTTTTGTGTATGTCTTCCATGTAAATTCCCTCCATGTGCATATCCATTCTTGGCACTGCTGATACATACATTTAGGAGGGTTTTATCAATAAATCTATCAACCAACCAATAAGTATTTATTAAGTGTCTACTGTACCTAAGTCACTACATAGGTCTGGTGCCTCCTCTTCTGACCATAAATAGGAATAATAACAATAATAATAATAATATTAATCCCTTGCTTCCAGAGTCTTCCCAAGCATTGTCTCATTTGATTCTCACACCTGGAGCCTGGCATTCTGGGTAGGGAGAATCTTTGTAATGAAATATCAAGGGAGTTGGGGAAGACCCTGATTCATTTCAATGAGCATCTATCCAGTGCCTTTTATTTTCAAGGCACTGTGCTTGTCTTTGGGGATGTAAAAATAGATTGGACACAGCCCCTGCCTTTAAGGAGCATATACTCAACTAGGAAGAATCCAATATATGCAAAAATAAGGATGGTACAAAGGTGATAGGTGATAGGATCAAAGGAATCCAAACAAAAGGTTCTAGAAAAATTTGAGGAGGGCAAATCTCAGGGGCATGGGGGTGTGGATCAGGGAGCCACGCATGGAGGTGGCCCCCATACCAAGCACTGTTAGAAGGCAGACACAAGGAAGAAGGACATTCTAGGTACCAGGCATGAATGTACAAAGGCAAGCAAGTCCTGGGCAATATGGTAAATGGGGAGGAATCCAATTTGCCTGAGCATCACATGCAAGAAGGGGGATAGTACAAAATAGGGCTGGAAAGCTAGCTTGGAGTCTACTTTGCAGCCCTATCTCCTTTCTATTCCCTCCCATCCTGCTGGTTGAAGTCTTACATCTTGTCAAGAAAATCTGTTTCAGCTGAAGACTCCAGTATGAAAGGGAAGATTAACCTTTAAGCAATTACCAGTAATTTGTGCCAGAGTCTTAAGGAGGAATCTGGGAGTTGATCTTGCTAAGATGATAAGAATAGGAAGCAGGGAAGAGAATAGGTAGGCCCTGGATGTGAGGTGCACGTAGGGGATCTGGGAGGATGAGAGGAGATGGGCAAAATGGGAATAAGCAGGAACTCGAATTGTCCTTCCACACAATTATGACCCGGGCCGACAGTCACAATAACCCTATTGAAGTTGGCAAATTTTTATAAGATTTCCTTTCATAAGATAGGCTTATAGAATCATAGATTTAGAGCTGAAATAGATGTCAGAAGTCACAGGATTTAACTCTCTTGTTTTACAGATGAGTAAATGAAGACCCAGAGGCATCGAGTTACTTGTCTAGGCTTCCACAGATGGCAAGGGTCAGAGGCAGGAGTCAAACTCACGGTGTCCCGGCCTAGAAGTCCCATTCTCCATCCATTGTACCATGCTGCCTTAACAGCAAAGGAGTGATGCCAAACAAATCTCCCATTTTGGTGAGACAGCCTGCAATAGATCCTAGTTCTCTAGATTCTGAATCTAGTCCTTCTGACAGGTATGGATATCTCTATAGAGTATAATCTGGAAAGACTGAGTATACTTCCCACCACCCATCTCCACCTACATCAGAACAAGTCTCAAGCCTTTGACACATTCTCTTCCTGGCCCAAGTTTAGAATCCAGAGAGACCCACCTCTTCAATGAATACTTTTAAAAAAGTCACTAAAATGATGACCTCCGTAAGATCCTAAGGCCAACCTCACATGCATTAAGGTGCTTATATCACCTCAGGCCTCATTGGTAAACACCCAGCCCAGCATGGGTGAGGCTGCTGTTCTCAGGAGCATGAATCAGTCTAAGTAAATAACTACTATAAGCAAAGCTTAGTCACCAAGGTTGCTCCCCTGGTATTTATCAAGAACTAAAGGGAGGTCTGGATAAAACTGCCATACTTCCTTGAGGTCTGCTCACAGCCCTAGCAGATAACCAGATATATTCTTTTAGCATCTCTGAATCGTCTTCATAATTGCCAGGAGTGTTTTGTTTTGTTTACTTAAAGAAGGAAGGAAGTGGTCTAAACCTTGGCATTCTGTATGAGTGTGTGTGTGTGTGTGTGTGTGTATGTAAAATATATATATGTAAACACATACATATATACCTATATGTAAACACACACATGCATATACATGTGTATATATGTGAATTTTATGTGAATATTTGTGGATATATTATATATGTAAAATGCATGTAAATGTGTGTATACTATATAGAGACATATAAAATACACATATATACAAATATATTTGTGAGTACGTGTATACGTATGCATATACATATATAACCCAATTGTATTATTTAATGCTAGATTCCCTGGGTTTTCAAAAATAGCCTATGAGCATATGTATGTATACATTGATATACCCATATATGTATACACATTCGCATACATATATTATGTAATCAGGTACCTTATTAGGCTACCTTTGAGAAAGCCAGAAGGAAACAACAGAGCTGGGCAATAATGTAAGGGAACATAATAGTTTGGGAGGAAGAAAGTCTCACATACACACACACACACACACACACACACACAGACACACACACCAGACTATGTGCATGTAATTCATCAAACTGTGTGTATATATAGAGAGAGATTTATACATTATTTGGGGGCAGCAAGGTGGCTCAGTGCTGGGCCTAGAGTCAGGAAGACCTGAGTTCAAATCCAGCCTCAGAAATTTACTAGTTGTGTGATCCTGAGCAAGTCGCTTAACCCTGATTGCCTCAGTTTCCTCATCTATGAAATGAACTGGATTAGGAAATGGCAAATCACTCCAGTATCTCTGCCAAGAAAACCCCAAAGGGGATCAGGAAGACTCAGACACAATTGACAAAATACATTATTTTATAATTTTTACAATTATATATGTATTGTACAATTACATACGTATATAAATAGACATTTGTATATGGTGTGTATATGGAAAGAGGAAATGAGCCTGGCAGGCAGCGGCAGGGTATTGTGGATATTGAGCTGGCTAATAGCCAGGAATAATGTGTCCAAATGCCTCTAATACTACTGGCTGTGGGACCCTGAGCAAGTCATTTAACCTCTAAGTGCCCCAGGCAACGCCCTGAGACCATAAATTGCTGCATCATCTCCAATTTGCATTGGTAGAGGTGGTTTACCCAATAGGAGTTGTCTACTCTCATTAATAACAAGCTTAGAATAAAATTGAATACATATATTTCTGGGGGTTGGGTTGCATAGGTCTATAAATAAATATATAAGTATGTATGTATATACACACACATACATATATATGCACACATGCATTTGTGCATATACACCTATGTACATACACATGTATACATGTTATTGAGAGATAGAGATTGATGGGTTTGGGGCTGGACCTCTGATTTAATTTGTACACGAAACTCTTGGATATGGAAGTGTATGTATACATGTATGTATAATGAATATTTATATGTATGTAAAGGCATATATATGTGTATATAAGTAGAGAAATATACACACATGCATGTGTGCTGGAGACACAACAGCAAATGGGGTCCCAATTTTCAAAAAATGAAAGAGAGTAGAATCTGCTAACTACAGTCGGTGAGTTTGACTCGAATTCCTGAGGGAATTCCCAAATGTATTTTCAAAGAGATAGTTAATGAATATCAAAAAAAAAAAAAAAAGGAAGTGACCTCAAAGCACCAGCGTGACTTCATCAAGAATAATCATGGCAGATTAGCCTTTATTTCCTTTTTTGACACGGTTAATAAATGGTTACATCAGCAGAATACAGTTTAGCTGCAGCTTAGCACAGCATTTGGTAAAAGATCTCATTATTCTTATGGAAAAGATGGAGCAATGTGGGATAACCAATAGCACAAGCTGTTGAATTTGGAGTGGGTGAAATGGCTAGACTTGAACAGTAGGCAAGTGACAATTTCATCGGGATAGGAGTTTTCTAGGGAGTCCCCAGAGTGCTTGGTCTCATTATCAACGGATAATGGTCATGGATAAAGGCGTGGCTGGAATGTTCATCAAATGTGCAAATGGCGCAAAGCCAAAATATAACTTCCTTGAGAGCAGGAATAGCTTCATTCTTTGTATTTGCCTCCTCTGCAGCTAACACCATGCCTGCCACACAGTCAATGTTTAATAAATGCTTACTGATAGTTTGACTAATAGTTAACACACTAGATGACAGACAAGCTACACCTATCAGGCTGAATCTAATAAGATAAAATTCAATAAGGATAAATGTAAATTGTCTTACACATAGAAATTCATTTTCATAAGTACAAAATGGAAGAGACGTGTCTTCTCTGAAAAGGATCTGACTGTTTAAGTTACAAGCTCACTCTAAGTCAATGGTGTGATCTGGCAGGCAAAAAAGAATTGGGTTATGTTAAGAGAAGCATAGCTTCCAGGTACAAAGGGATTATACTCCTGCTTTATTCTTCCCTGGTCAGAACACATGCAGAGAATTGTGTTCAGTCCTGAGCATTATAGTTTTGGAAAGACATAAGTAAGCTAGAGAGTCCAAAATGGTAAAGGGCTTTGAGTCATACAAGCATTGGTCAAATGAACTAGGTCCCAGAAGGCAAAACCGAAAGCAGTTAGTGAAAGGTGCAGAAACAAACTAGGTTTCATGTTGGTTAAAAAAAAAAAAAAGCTTCTTAATAATTGAAGTTTTCTCAAAGTATGCTAGACTATCTCTGAAGATAATGGGCTTCCCCCTCATCAGAGGTCTTCAAACAGAGGCTGGATGACCACTTGTCACATATGCCCAAGTAGGTAATTGGGGGCGGGATATGAATTGGACCAGATGGCAACTGAGATCCTTTCCAATACAAAAATTTGGATTTTTAGAGAGTGAGAGAGGAGGGAACAGAAGCAAGAGGGAAAAAGGAAAGAGACAGAAGAGAGAAAGAAAGAGAGAATGGGGGAGAAGGGAGAGGGGACAGAGGGAAAGATAAAGGGGGCTAGAGGAGAAGGAGAGATGAGAAAGGAAAAAGGGAAAGAGACAGAAGAGGGAAAGAGAGAGGCAATGGGGAAGAGGGGACAGAAGGAAAGATAGAGGGAGAAAGGGAAAGGGGAAGGGAAGAAAAAAGGGAAAGGGAGAGGGGGGAAGAAAGAAAGGAGGGAAGATAGGGGGTATGATAAAGAGGGAAATAGAAGGGGAAAGAAGGGAAAGCAGGGAAGGGAGAAAAGAAAGGAGAGAAGAAAAGAGAAGGAAAGAGGGAGAAAAGGACAATGAGACTAGTTTTCAGGCACTTGAGTGTCTGGCATAAGGGAGAGATTAGATTCTTTTATACTTTGTCCTAGAGGTCAAAACTAGAAATAATGGATAGACATTCTGGGAAAGCAAACTCAGTCACAGTATAAGGAAAAATATTTAATAATAATTTCATTTGTATAGGAAACTCCTGGATATGGAAGTATGTGCATATATGTATGTATAATGAATATTTATATGTATGTATAGGCATATATATGTGTATATAAGTAGAGATAACACATGCATGTGTGTTGGAGACACGGCAGCAAATGGGGTCCCAATTTTCAAAAAAAATGAAAGAGAATAGAATGTGCTCACTACAGGCCAGTGACTTAGACTTGGATTCCTGAGGAAATTCTCAAAAGTGGAATGTACTGCCTTGAAAGGTAATGGGTTCTCTATCACCAAAGCTTTTCAAGCCTGGGTTACCACTTGAAGAAAGTCCAGACTCAAAGAAGGGTAGAAGGTTGTTAGAATTAGGCAGGGAGATGAGACTAGGGAGAAAGAGAGAGAAGTGCTATACCTATGTATTTTTTATGTACCAGTAGACACATTAAAGTCCATAAAGTTCTTCTGTCAAATCAAGACAAACAAATGTTTATTTAGCACCTAATGTGTGCCACAGACTATACTGAGTCCTGGAGATACAAACACAACATGCAAATAATCATGTGTAGACAAAATACATAGATAAATTGGATATATGGATATATGGATATGAATATATGGATGAATGGGATAAATCAGAGATAAGCTACAAAGAGAAGATTCAAATTCTTATAGAGGATGAGATTTTAGGTGGGACTTAAGGAAGAATGAGAGAAAGAATTTCAGATACGAGGGACAGCCAATAATAATTTCCAGTCAGGAGATGGAGGGGTAAGTGAGAAGAACAGCAAGGAGGTCAATGTCACTCGATTATACGGCACAGTGGGGTAAGGGTGGGACAGGGGCAGGGCAGGGAATAAGATATAAGACTGAAAAAGTAGGAAGAAGTCCACCTATAAAGGCCTTTAAAATTAATGAGATTCTCAAAGGCTAGCTCTTGCAGATCCTACTAACCTGGAAAAAATATCAAATACCGAATATCAATGAGTTGTATATCTGTTGTACAAGCCTAGATAAGTTCATCAAAGGCTTACACCGTGCATGACTTGTTTGGCCACACTAACTCCATAAATGAGACTGTACCTTAAAAGAGAGAGAAAAGTGTCCCCACACTAATGAAATTACAGATATTTAATGCAAATACAAATATTCTTCATTTACATTGAAAGGTAACATAATGAAAAGCAGTTAGGTGGAACAGCAGATAGAGTGCCTGGCCTGAAGTCAGGAAGACTTATCTTCATGGGTTTAAACCCAGCCTCAGAGACTTACTAGCTAGGTGACCCTGGGCAAGTCAATTCACCCTATTTGTCTCAGTTCTTCACCTATAAAATGAGCTGGAGAAGGAAATGGCAAACCACTTCAGAAACTTTGCTAAGAAAATTCCAAATAGGGTCACAGAGAGTCAGAAATGACTGAGCAACAACAAAACATAACAAAGATAGTTTATGATTTCATATAAAATATAATAGGTAAATTTTTTTATTAAATTTTTATGAAATTTGGAAAAGAGCTATATAACAGCCATGAAACTCTAATAAAATGAAAGCTATGATATCCATAATTCATATACAAATTCCAGGAGGAGAGCTCATGCTTTGTGTAGTTCACATAATAATTTGCAATAGTTATATAAATCAAACGGTATATTTTAAAAATTCCTATAATATCAATAACAGAAAAGTCATAAAGCAGAAATTATCAGAGAAGAGAAAAATCCAGTATGCGGAGTAACAACCATAATTAACTCATCTTGCCAAACTATTTTAATTTCCTTCTCTGACAATTACAAGTGTAAATCATGATGCTGAGAGGAATGATTATTTCTCTTATATTAATAACCAAGTATTGAATTAGGACTAAGATTTTTCCCCTTCCTATTTCCTCATTCAGAAACCAGTTCCTGTGGGTTACCTATCCAGCCTTTGAAGGGCAGGGCAGATAATAAGATGAAATACTGGGCCAGACACAGCCAACTGGGAAAACTCAGGTGTAACCAAAGATAACAAAATTTTAGTCTAGGTGAATTGGTGAATTCCAGCCCAGTTTCCTCAGCTGTAAAATGGGAATAATAACCAAGCTAACAATTCATTAAGCACTTAGTACAGTGCCTGGCACATAGTAGACACTATATATAAGCATTTATATGTTTATTCCCTTTCCAATAAAACATTCAGCATGACTCAGATAAATAATACCTTCTACAGACTGAGTAAATATGTGTTACTCTTTGTAAAACTGTGTAGGGGGCTGATGGGATGAAAAGGATACATATTTCTTTAAAGGAATTACTGAATTAACTTTTTATAACTTATTGTGTATATTCTCAATCAGTGGGTACCCCCATCAACCTTAAACGTTCAGCATTCATAAGAGGCTTTCATATCAAGAACTCCTGGAAATTGTTGACCAGAAATCCAGCAGCCTGAATAACTTCACTTCATGCTAAGGTGCAGTACTTAGCAGACGGCAGAAGGAAGCAGAACCCTTCCTGAAGAGAGACTCTTTGAAAACTCAACCCGATCAGTGTTAAGTCATCATATAACTGAGTGAACCCTAGGGAGCTGATTTAGAGAAGACAGGAAAAGTTGAAAGTCCTGGGGGGAGCATAATCATTTAATTATCCAATTTAAATTATTCTGAAGGATTTGAAATGCAACATTTAAGAACCAATTATGAAGATGTAATCAATAATGAAGAACTTAATTTAAGAAAATAGTAATGTATCTTTTAAATTTTTCTTGCAAACCACTTCAACAAAGCAGGCATGATCACCATCTAGGGGCAAAACAGGATAAGCACAAGAATATGGTTATCCAGTTAACAGTGGAATAGCTGGATTTATAAAGTTTGCAAAGCACTTTCCAAATTGCAATTCATTTTATCCTCACAATAACTGTGGGAGGTAGGTGCTATTCGTATTCCCATTTTACAGATGAGGAAAGTGAGGCAAACAGAGGTTAAGTGACTTGCCCAGGGTCACACAGCTGGTAAGTGTCTGGATTTGAATTCAGAGCTTTCTGACTCTAGGCTCAGTGCTCTGTGCACTATGGTGCCACCTGCTGTGATCTATGATATGCAAAAATATTATAGATTAGAATTGAAGGAGATCTTTAGTCTTATCTCTGCATTTTACAGGTGAGAAATCTGTGTGGTGACTTTCCCAAGGTCACACAGATACAAAGAGGCAGAGCCAGTATTTGAACCCTAATCCTCTGACTCCAAATCCAGCACAATTTCCATAATGCCTCACTGCTCTTCTTTATTTAACATAGAGAATTTAGTAAGATCACATTTTAGGTAGATTATCAATTTTTTGTATTTTCTAATGTCAACATCATTTTGGAATTATGATAGAGAACTGGCCTCAGAGTCAGGGAGACCTGGGTTCAAATCTCTCCGTTGACATATATTAATAGTGTAACAACGAGCAAATCATTTAAACCCTTAATTCCCTTGGCACAGCTCTCTAAGTTACCGAGCAGTTGATTGGATTCATTGGTAGAGAAAGTTTCCTCACTCTCACCAGGAATTTCTTCTATCAATGAAATCACAGGTCCATACAACCACCCTGCACCAAAAAAACTCTCAAAATGATCAATATACCCAACCGTTGTGGCTTGGGTACTGGGTCCTCCTATATATTTTTCTCTGCATTACATAATTGGCAAAGAAAAAAATATGTTTTCATTCATTTTTTTCTTCCTTCTTCCTCTTCTCTCCACCCCCTCAATTTCATTTTCTGCTTTGAACCAACATCTAAGCTAGTAGCAGAAGCTTCTTTAAGGAGGACAAACTATTTATGCCCGGAGGTTGTTTCAGTCTTGTTCGACTCTTTGTGGCACCATTTGGGGTTTTCTTGGCAGAGATACTGGAGTGATCTGCCATTTCCTTCTCCAGCACATTTTAGAGATGAGAAAACTGAGGCAAACAGGGTTAATTGACTGGCTCAGGGTCACATAGCTAATAGGTGTCTGAGGCCAGATTTGAACTCAGATCTTTCCAAATCCAGGTCCAGCACTCTATCCACTGCACCACCTTGCTGTCCTGTTAATAGGGCATAAATGAAAGACCACTTGCCATTGGTTGACATTGGGATACCCTGGCCTTGCAGCATCTAGTCTGTATCCTATATTCTTTGTGCTTTTTTGCTCTCCCTACCCATCTCAGAGTATTTCCATGCCCATGGAAAGACTTGATAAGCTGGGGCCGCAACAAGTGCCTGGGCATTCTCACCCCAGACAAAATATTCTTGAGAACCTACATACATAATAATGAAAATAAGTAATATTTATATACCTCTTTAAAATGTACAAATGTTGGCATCTAGGTGGCACAGTGGATAGAGCACTGAGCCTGGAGTCAGGAAGATCTGAGTTCAAATCTGGCCTCAGATACTTAACTGTGTGACCCTGGGCAAGTCACTTAACCCTGTTTGCCTAGTTTCCTAGTCTGTCAAATGAGCTGGAGGAGGAAATAGCGAACCACTCCAGTATCTTTGCCAAGAAAACCCCAAACGGGGTTATGAAGAGTCTGACACAACTGAGCAAAAATATGTACAAAGTGTTTTCCTTACAACCACTTGTAAGGACTACCCTAGAATAGGTTATCTAATTATTAGTAACTTCCTTTTACTATGAAGAATACTTAAACACAGAGAGATAAACTGATTTGCATGTGGTCATGCAGCTAGTAACAGAGCCAAAATATCAAACCCAGTCTCCTATATTTATGTTCAGTGTCTGAGTGAACAGAGAACTAACCTTGAAGTCGGAAAAACCCAGATTCAGATTCTATTTCCGATACTAGCTATGTGATCATGGGCAAGTCAGTCTGAGCCTAGTTTTCCCATTTGTAAAATGAGGATAATTATCTCTGTAGCATCAGCCTCAAAGGGTTGCTGTGAATTCTTATGAGTTGTAAGTAAGCACTGTGGAAATTTAAGAGTATTTTATAAATGTTTTGTTTGGAGGGTTTGTTTGTTAAATCACTAATTTATTAGAACAAAAATTAAAATTAGTAGCAATCTAGAAGAATAAAAATGAGTAAAAGATATGGCATAAAATTACTTCAATGTGACCTATTTAAACAAATTATTGATGCAGAAACATGGAATATTGATGGAAGGTTGATTACAATAATTTCGTTCAAAAGTCTAACCAACGTAAATTGATTACTCATAATGAGGAGACCAAAAGGTCCTAAAATCACTGAAGTCAGAAACGTGACTTACTTGCCAAACTGAGAGATATGGTAGTCAAAGGCAATGACAGTTTAGAATATAAATTCCTTTTTAATATCTTAAGGAAAGGATGGTAGAAAATTGTGAGCCATATTGTTTCATAAAACAAGGAGAAGCACTGAGAAATAAAGCAAATTTAAGGAAATTTTGGTAAGATATCCAACTAAGAGAGTAATTGGAAGGAGGCCAGATAAGAAGAAAGACAGAAAAAAATCACAAGATTCTTACAGGAGGATCTTTTTCCTATGTAGGGCAGTAGAGTTAGCACTTGAATTTAACATCACAGTTCCAGATGTCCTTTTAGGAGAAATGGCATGAAGGAGAATAAACAAGATAAAATAATTAGAATAGACCAATTGAAAATAGAAATTAGAACTGGATGTTAGCAGTTATTCTTTATTTGGAGATGGCTTGGAGGGCAATTTGGATAATTTTTTTAAAATTTCTTAATTTTCTAATTTAATTTTTTTAATTTCAAAGATCTGGAAAGAACCAAGAGAATGATAAATGTTAGAGAGGATATGGGAAAATTGGAATATTAATGCATTGTTGGTGGAGTTGTGACCTGATCTAACCATTTTGGAGAGCAATTTGGAACTGTGCCCAAAGGCATATGTACAAAAATATTTATAGCAGCTCTTTTTGTGGTGGCCAAGAATTGGGAACTAAGGGGGTGCCCATCAATTGGGGAATGGCTGAACAACTTGTGGTATACGAATGAAACAGAATATTATTGTGCAATAAGAAATGATGAGCAGGAGGACTTTAGAAAAACCTGGAAAGACTTGTATAGACTGATGCTGAGTGAAGTGAGCAGAACCAGGAGAACATTGTACGTAGTAACAGTCAAGGTGTACGATTACTTACTTTGATAGACTTAGCTCTTCTCAGCAATACAAGGATCTAAGATATCTGCAAAAGACTCATGCTGGAAAATGCCATCCACATCCAAAAAAAGAACTATGGAGTCTGAATGCAGATCAATGCATGTTATTTGCTCTTTTTTTTTTCTTCTGTTTTGTTTTGTTTCTTCTTTCTTATGGTTCCTCCTGTTGGTTCTAATTCTTCTTTGCAACATGACTAATGTGAAAACATGTTTAATAGGAGTGTATATGTACAGCCTGTATCAGATTGCACAATGTCTTGAGGAAGGAGGAGGGGAGGGAGGGAAAGAAAACTTAAAACTCAAAAGTTTATGGAAGTGAATGTTGAAAACTAAAAATAAATTAATTAATAAAAAATTTAATTAAAATATTTTATTACTTGTTACATATAGTTTTCAGATGGGATAAGAGAAGTTAATAGAGAAAAAAGGTATATGTACTTGTATAGTAAATTCCCAAATGATGGAGTAATTAATTGAATATTCTGTTTGAGTTCCTATGTGTATCATGCATTGGGTTATCCATTTTCAAAGCATCAGAATTCAATTAATGCTCAAACTAGACTGATTGTAATGTTCTAGGCAAGGATGGTTGGCCTTGAGACTCTCTAGGGTGTCTCCCAAATACGGTACTCCATGATTCATAATAGAATCCTTTTGATGATGTAGAGGGTCTTTGGGGATCTTGCAGGCATCACCATAAACATTAGTAGATATTTTCTGTATAGAAGGGCTGAAAATTTTGGTCCACCTTTCCTTAGCTGTAGCACTGACTGGAACATTTAGCTCAAGACATCTCCTTACATGATGATAATATATGTCTAATCATTCTAATGAATAGCCCCACTTCCCTCAGAGCAGAAGAGTTTTTTAAATGAGGCTGGGTATGAGGAGAATTAGGGAGGGGTGGGAGAAGAGAAGAATTGATTGGCAGAGCCACAAATTGGAATTTGGTACAAAAATCTGATACAAAAATACCTAGGGGAAAAGGAACTATGTTATTAGAGAAAGAACACAGCAAAGTCCAATTTGTGCACTAGGATAGGGAAAGGGACAGACCTATCCCTCAAGGAGTCTGACTCCTATCCCCATGTGGTTAAGGAGGGAAGGAGGTAAGCCCTAAATGAGGGGCATCACCATGCTGGTATGCTGCAGATGACAGCTTGGAGTGGAGATAGGTGAAGGAGTGGGGCTGTGGCACATGGTAAATGTCAGCAGAAGATTGCGAAGAACAAGGCATGGGGAATCCAGATTACAGTGGTGATGAGGTAACCCCCAATGTCAACACTGTGGAACAAAGCCTTTTTCACCCTCCCCTAGCTGTAGTTCTGGTCAAGAGACATTAGACAACATTGTCTGAGATACTGGAACCAAGGGCTGAGCTATCCTGAAGAGACTCCCATTCAGGTCAACTAAACAAACATTTCTTTGGGGCATACTACATGCAGAGCATCAGACTATCTGTGTCCCCATCTTAATGTTTATATTCTGTGTGAAATCTGCTTAACATGTGAAGATACAGGGTATATGCAGCCCACCCCACCCTACCCCCATAGCTTGGAGAGTTTACAGATGGATTTTACTTATATGCACTAGAGCTCTGTGGAAGGTAACTCTTGTCTTCATGAATTAATGCCAAGCACCAGCAGCACAGTGCCCAACCACGTAGGGGGCCCAGGGATGCCAGAGAGCTCCAGCCTCTTTTATGTCACTGGTAAATCCAGCCAGGCAGCACATGCTATAAATGGGACGGATCTGGATTTTTTGGGTTGGTTTTTTTTTTTTCAATTCGCTATTTTCTGTCCTTTACTTCCCCCTTTGACAACCCAAGTCTCTCAGGGCCAGAGTTGGTCCACCCTTCCGTGACTCAGGCAGAAACCACGCCAGATGTCTCTTACCATGAATGCTTATTTACACCAGGAAGAACAACAGGATGAAATCTTCAACTGGCAGCTCTGTCCAAGAGCCAAGATCCCAATTGTTCCCATACTTGAGAACAAATCATTGAGAGTCACATTGCATTATACAAACACAAGGCCTTTTAGAGAAAGGACGTAAGGCAACACATGCATATCACAGGTCTGTAATTGGTGGGGGAGGGGGAGAAGGAGAAGAGGAACAAGGCAGTGGGAAAGAAAAGGAGACAGGAAGCTCTTGCCTCAGAGCAGCAGAAAAATACAATTCAGGTGATACGAATGGAACATGATTGCACTGGTCCCATCCTCTCAGTACTAGTTCTGTTACATTTTTCACCCCTTTTTGGTTCTCATGTACTCTGAAGGAGTTAAGGAGTCTCTCTTCTCTGCCATCAGCTTAAGGGTCCATCAGTCAGGACCCTCCCATTTGGGGTGGCCCATTGGCTAACAGTCTAGTTCCATTTTACCATTTAACACCAGTTTAGCTTTTTTTTTAAAAAGATTATTTACTTCAAAGATATAGAAAGAACATACAAATATTTCCCCTTATATCTTGGGGGCCCACCTTGGTCTTGAGGGGTAAGGTTGAGAGAAAAAGGTTAAATTAGTCTCACAACTTAGTTCCTTCATGTCATTAGTCTCACCAAATTTATGTTCAGAGCTGGCATCACTATGGGCTTTTGCTGGGCTGGAGACTCAGGACTCTTACTGCTTAGGGCATCTCTTCTGGGGTGGCTTTGATACTCTTACTGAATTCTGGGACTCTTACATTCCCATGGCTGAGAATCTTACATACAACTAGCTCTTTAAAATTACATTAAGCACTTTAGAAATATCATCTCATTTTATCCTCACAACAACCCTGGAAGGTAGAAGCTATAATTATACTCATTCTGCAGGGGAGGAAACTGAGGCAGGTAGAAGTTAAGCTACTTGCCCAGGGCTAGATTTGAACTCGGGTCTTTCTGAGGCCAGGTCCAGCACTCACTGTACACTTTCTAGACCTAACTACAACAGAAAAAGAATGAACAAAAAGACCAAAGACCCAGGCCCATTTCTCAAAGACCACACGGCCTCCGGAGGGGCAGAAGGATGTCCTGGACCCTCTTCCCTTTATCACATATTTTAAATGGAGTTACCTCCTCCTTCAGACACAAATGCTATTTAGGTCCTCATACCCTCTCCTCTCAACTATTGTAACAGCCTCCTAATCAGTTTCCCTTCATCAAGCCTTTGTCCACTCTAATTCAAAGTAATTTTCCTAGAGCGACCATATCATTCCAATATTCAGTAAAGTTCAGTGATTCCCTATTGCGTCTCAGATCAAATATAAACTCTCCTGTATAGTGTTTAAAGGGGCATCTAGGTAGCTCAGGGGATAGAGCACCGAGCCTGGAGTCTGGAAGACCCATCCCCCTGAGTTCAAATCTAGCCTCAGATATCTCTTAGCTGTGTGACCCTGGGCAAGTCACTTAACCCTGTTTGCCTCAGTTTCCTCATTTGTAAAATGAGCTAGAGAAGGAAATGGCAAACCACTCTAGTATCTTTGCCAAGAAAACCCCAAATAGGGTCATGAAGAGTCAGATATGACTAAAACGACTGAACAACAATGGTATTTAAAGTTCTTTTGCACCTGGCCCAATCCTGCCTCTCCAGCTTTTTGTTCATTGCTCTCCATACACTCTAAATCCAACCAAAACATGCCTTCTTGCTGTTGCTCATACATAACACTCCATTTCCCATCTGCATGTCTTTGCACAGTCTGTCCCTATGTGGAATACATGCCCTCCCCTTCTTCCTCCTCAGCTCTAGAGCCTTTCTGGATTATGCCCTTTCTGGATCCCTTCAGCCATTAGGGCCTCCCCCCTCCTCAGGTCAACTTGCATTTGCTTCATCTGTTATTCACAGGATACCCAGGGTCTAACATCCTACCTGAGACACAGTTGACTCCTAATAAATGATTATTAATTCATTGATTTGGTGTACCTCTATGTATGCATGTGTGTGCTGTCTCCACTTTTTAGGAGTAAGCAAGAGGGCAGGGAGTGCTTCACTTTGTCTTTGAGTCTCTATCACCAAGCATAGGGCCTGGCACGTAATACGTCCTTAATAAATGCTGGATTGATTTATTGATTTATATATGTATTATTTTGTTGTTGTTGATGTTCAGTTACTTCAGTCATGTCCAACTTTTCATGACCCCATTTGGGGTTTTCTTGGCAAAGATATTGAAGTGGTTTGCTGTTTCCTTCTCCAGCTCTTTTTACATTTGAGGAAACTGAGGCAAACAGGGTAAAGTGACTTGCCCAGGGTCAAGCAACTGGTAAGTGTCCGGGCCCAGATTTAAACTCAGTAAGATGAGTCCTCCTAACTCTAGGCCTAGCATTCTATCCACTGGACCACCTAGCTGCCATGTGTAAACACACACGGACATATACACACACATACACGTACATATATAGACATAAAGGTATATACACACATATATAAAAGTGTGTATACACAGAAATTCATTATGTGTGTATACACATATATTAAAGTGTGCATACACGTATATACATGTATAAAATATAGCGCTATGAGAGTTCAAATTTTAAAAAGCATTTCTGGCTGAGAGAATCAAGGAAGACTTCATGGAGGAGATGGCATCTGATTTAAGCTTCAAAGGTTTCAAGAGAGAGTAAATTAATGATGAGTATGGGATGGGGAAAGGTATAAACTGGGACAAAACTGGTACAGCCCCTTTTGTCATACTTACTAACCTTTGTTGTGGACTAGATTTCTGGAGCATCTATAACTCAGTTAGTCACAAGTCATCTGACCCAATTAACATGTGTTCTCTGCACAAGCACCCCTCCCCTCAACCATCCCCATCATTCCTTCCTTCCCAGGAGAGGAGGGCTGGTGGTATGTGCTCCCAATCGTCCTTGTCTCAACATTCCATGACAAGGTTCCGACAGACACTGAGCAGATTTTACTCTATTCATTTCAGTAACAGCTAAAACCAGCAAATGTGTAAAGGGGAGGGGACACGTGGAGATTTGGTTCCTCTTCCCCAGTTTAGTTGATGTTGTCCAAGGGACCTATTCACAAATCATCATCATCATCATCATCATCATTGCCATACTGGTTGTAGCTATTGTCGTCATTGATAGCATTTGCCCATCCTTTAGGGTTTACAAAGCACTTTATAATTTTTATCTCATTTGAGCTTCACAACAACCCTGGATGGTAGGTGCTATCATTATACCCATTTTACAGATGAGGAAAACTGAGACACAAGCACTTCAACGACTTGACCAGAGCTAGTAAGTGTCTGAGGCTGGATGTGAATTTAAATCTTCCTGACCCCAGTTCCAAGATTCTGTCCACTGCTATCACCTAGCTCTAACAAGATATCAAATCCACTAACATGGGCATGAGCACACACAAACACACACACACACACACACACACTCACACACAGGACTTTACTCTCCAAAGATATATCAGGAAGTAATATGTATCTTGCCATTTTTTCACTCTTTTCCCCTCATTTCACTTACTAGATATTCCAGCTAAAATAGACTATTTGCTGTTCGCTAATCTTATCCATCTTTCTCCCATATCTGGCATTCACGTAAGCCATCCCCCACAACTGGAATGTACTCCTTCCACATCTTTGCCTGCTAATATGGCCTTCCTTTAAGCTCCAGCTCAGTTACCACCTTTGTCATGAAGCCTCCCCCAATCTCTCCCACCTCGACTCCCAGATGAACGTGATTTCATAGGATCTGGTATCAGTCAGTTAGTGTCCATCTAGTAAGTGCTTACTATTAAGACTCTGCTATATTCCAGGCAGTGTTCTAAGCACCCAGGCCCATTTCTCAAAGGCCACATGGCCTCAGGAGGGGCAGAAGGATGTACTGGACCCAGGAGGGATAAAAAGATTAGTCCCTGATCTTCAGGAACTCACATTCTAATGAGAGACAACATGCAAACAACAACGTACAAACAAGCTGTATACAGGCTATATTGGAAATAACCAGCAGATGGGAGACATTGCATTAAGGGTGATAGGGAAAGATTGGCTTCTTGTAGATGGTGGGATTTTAGCTGTGATTAAGGGAACCATGGATTTTTATCTAATCCAACTCCCTCAACATACAGATGAGGAAACTGAGGCCCAGGGAGTTTAAGTGACTTACCCAAGGTCAGACAGGTAATAAATATCAAAGGTAAGATTTGAATCCAGGTCATTTTACCCCCAGTAACACTCCTCTTTCTCCTTCCTCACATATTCCTAGAGCACTTTGAGTCACTCCTTTGACTCTGTCAAAATGTATCCTGTATTATATTTTTATTTGTTCATGCATTGTGTGCAGTCCCCGCTATTAGATTATAAGCTCCTTGAGAGTTGGACCTCCATAGTGTTTCATCTTTGTATTTCCAGCACCACGAACAGGCCTTGAACACAGCAGGAACTTAATGAGTTTGCTGAGTTCAATCCTTCTTTTTCTCAATCATCATTTCCCATTGTCTGAGAAAACCTTTATCAAACCAGCTCTCTTCTCTCATGCAAAATCCACCTCTGTGTTCACCTCTTCCAGGATTCCCACTTTGATTTTGACAGCCTGAGTGATGACCCCTCTTCCATTCCCAGCAAGTATATAGCTAACAACCCGCCCTCCATCCTAAGGTTTCTCCACTTACTGCAGAAGAACTGTATGATCCATTTCTATACTTACTGCAGAGTTTTAGGGAAACTCATTTCCCTAAAAACCTCTTATCCACTTAAAATTTTCCTTCTAATGAATTTTATTTACATGCATAAATTACATCAAAATGTCATTTTCCTCTTTGGAAAATTAGCCTGAACCTGAGTGTGACTTTCCTGGTTCAATAGGGGAAGAAAAATGACATTGAAAGAAAAGAAACCATAATTAATTCCAAGAACACAGGAGAACAGAAACAGGGTCTTGTAATGACCTAAGCTTTTCAGTGGTCTCTCAAAGAATATTTCAATAAAAATTCCTATAAGAAATTAATAAAATTCTGCCCCCTAACTGAGCCATCCTGGGGATAGGTGGGAGAAAATAACTTACATCTATGTAACACTTTTGAGTCTACAAAGTTCTTTGCTCAGCCAGTAACATTTATATACTACTAGCCTAGAAGGTAGGTGCTATTATTATCATCCCTATTTTCCAGATGAAGAAACTGAT
This sequence comes from Vombatus ursinus, assembly GCF_900497805.2. Lineage (NCBI taxonomy): Eukaryota > Metazoa > Chordata > Mammalia > Diprotodontia > Vombatidae > Vombatus > Vombatus ursinus. Next base: position 12,405,245 of record NW_020954751.1, on the reverse strand, counting down.
GCTGAAAAAAATTAGGTGACTTGGCTCAGGGCCCCAAAGCAAGTAAGCATCTGAGGTGTGATTTGAAATCAGGTCTTCCTGGCATCAAATCCAACACTCTCTCTACAGTGCCACCTCTCTGCCT
>NW_020954751.1:12395967-12405042 GCF_900497805.2 Vombatus ursinus | reverse complement strand
GAACTCAGATCCTCCTGACTTCAGGGCCAGTGCTCTATCCACTGTGCCACCTAGCCGCCCCTAGCATTATCTTAATTTTGCATGTCCTAGGGGGAATCCCTGATTTACTGGCCTTGGGCTGAGGTACCTCCTATGACACTAGGCATATAACCTGGTCCCTTACTGAGGAACATACTTCTTCCTGGAAGCTGCATCCAAGATGACAGGCAACTGATGGATTCTTGTCAAGAAACTCCTCCTCGACACCTAGTGTCTATGTATCAGGTTCCTATTACAAAATTGTAGGAAGATCTTACAGGAAAATTAAATTCTCCTAAGAGGAGAATACGACCAACAGGATGAAGTTCAATGTTTACCATTTAAGTGAAACTAACCTTGTTTCAAGAAGAGATTATGAAAACATTCCTCAGGGGGGAAAACACCATTAGCTAAAAGATTTTAATCATAGGACTCAAAAATAGAAGAGACTTTGGAAGTCATTCAATGTAATTCTATTTTACAGATAAGGAAACTGAGACCTTAAAAGGCCAAATGATTTGCCCAGACTAACAAAAGAAGTAGCAAACCCATGATTTGAATCCAGATCTTCTGACTCCAGATAGAGGTCTACTCTATTCCATAGTCCTAGTCCATTTGGAAAGACTACTCCCAGGGGGCATTTCTTTCCCTGCTGCCCCACAGCTGAGACTGGAGTCAGGAAAACTTAATTTCAAATCCGACCTCAGACATTTACTAGCTGTGTGACTCTAAGCAAGTAACTTCACCTCTCTTTGCCTCAGTTTCTTCATCTGTAAAATGGGGACTATAACAGGACCTACATCTTAGGGTTGTTATAAAGATCAAATGAGATAATAATTGTAAAGCATTTACTACGGTGCCTGGCACTCAGTAGGCACTATAGAAATATTAACTATTATTATATTTCACCTTTGACTCAATTTCCTCAATTGTACAATGAGGAAAATAATAACATCCATGGGTTGTTGTGAAGATCAAATGAAATAAAGTGCTACATAAATACTTCCTTTTAACCCCTTCCCTTCCCAGACTCTATTAGTTAAGACAAAAATCAAGGCGACACATTACTTGGCTTTGGATGGTTTCTCCTTCTCCTCCTTCTCCTTCTCCTTCTTCTCTATCTCCTTTTCCTTCGCCTTCTCCATCTCCTTCTTCTCCTCCTTCTTCTCCTCCTTCTTCTCCTTTTTCTTCTTCTCCTTGTCCTTCTCCTTCTCCTCCTTCTCCTCCTTCTCCTTCCCTTCCATTCAGAATCAGGAGTCTGGCAGAATACAAGATTACAGGAATCTACCACAGCACAATCCTGAGCTTCAAACTCTTTCCTCCCATCTAGATCTTGAGGACAGGTTTCCCAGTTTCACGGTATCAACCAAGAGAAGCGATTTGGGGGAGTGGCTGTTTAAACATTCATTTGTATTCATAGCTCTTGAATTGCCCAGCATCCTGGAAATAAGGAGCTTGGATCAGGGCTTCTGAGAGCTGAGAGGTCATCAGTCTTTTATGGATGAGGAAGCTCAGACTCAGGTAGTAGAGTGGAATCCAAGTTCTCTAATTCTAGTGTTCTTTCCATTGACAAGACTAGGATATATAGCAGCTCCCCTGGGCTTGTAAGTGATAAGTGCTTACTCAGGACCTATGGAATCACAGGCATAGACAGTCCATTGAGATGTCATCCACTCTCATCCGTTCACCCTTCTGAGCTCCACTGGCCAAAACGGGATGCTGCTGCTAGAATGTCTATGAAACAGATTTATAAAATATTTTCCCCACAATAACCCCATGAGGTAGGCCTTCTTATCCTCATTACAGAGAAGGAAATTATAGCAAAAAAAAAAATGACTTGTTGCTAATCATCCAGCTAGTAATCCTCCGAGTCAGATTTTGAACTCAGCTCTCTCTGAGTGTGGGTTCAGTGTACTTTCCACTATGCCAGATTTTCTACCTTCTGGGCAGGACCAATCCTGGGAAAAACTGTGAAATAGGAGGAGGTCATCCCAATCATTCTTAGCCTTCTTCTTCCACCCCAAGCATTGACTCTGCTCCATAGCTTAAACTGTACTCTCTCCCAAGGAGGTTTGAATTTTACAGTGACTCAAAACCTCAAGCTAATGTCTTGATTTATGCGTGAATTGGATTTAAGTGAGGCAGAGTTGCACTGAAATTTCAAGCTAAAGGGATAAAGCCCTAACTGTGGGTTGTCAGGCATCAGTCAGTGGGCTAGGGAGAATTAAGGCAAGGAAGTTTTAGACACTTGCCAGTACCCTTACAATCACACCAGCTCCATAAACATGACCTGTGAGCAATCCTGTTGATTGTGCTTTGACAATCTCTCTTACATCCATCCCCCTTTTTGCACTAATACTGCCTCCTTGCTAGTTCAGGCTTTTATCATTTCCCATCCACATTTATGTTATATTTCCAGGTTGATTTCCCCACCTCCAGTTTCTTACCTACCAGTACATTCACATAGAACATTTGCCAAAGTAATTATCCTAATGCTTAAGTGTGACTTTGTTACATTCCTGCTTTTAAAAAAACTTGAGTAGCTCTCATTTGTCAATGGGAAAAAATTACTAGGACAAATTATTTATCCTGGCATTCAAGCCCTCCACAATTTAGTTCCAACCTATCTTTCCAGTTTTAAATCACTCTATTGCCCTTCACTCATATTACATCTCAATAGTAACTGTTTCCCATCTTCTGCCCTCTTCTATCTCCCTGCATTAATTCAGCCTATCCCCTACCCATAGAGCATGCTTCCTCCACATCCCAACCTGTTGGAATAATTTTCTTCCTCCATCCATAGAACGGGCACATCTCAGCTTCTTAGAATCATTTTCTTCTTTCAAATTTCAGCTCGTGTGACCTCCTAATGTTTTCCACAAATTATCTCAGCTAAAATTGATCTCTGGGGCAGGTAGGCAGCACAGTGGAGAGAGTGCCGGGCCTGGAGGCAAAAAGACTCATCTTGAGTTCAAAGTCAGCCTCAGACACTTACTACCTGTGCGACCCTTGGCAAGTTACTTAACTCTGTTAGCCTCACTTCCTCATTTGTAAAATGCAGACACACCAGAACAGGAAATGGCAAACCACTCTGGTATCTTTGCTAAGAAAACCCCTGGATACAACAGAAATAACTGAAAAACAACAAAATTGATCTCTGCCTCCTCAACTTTCCTAGAGCACTTTATTTGACTGTCCTTTGCTCCCATTTTACTCTGCTTTATGTTATCTTTGGGTCATATCATCCATACTTGATTGTAGATCCCTTCAAGGTAGGAAATGTGTTAGGTTTTTTTTCTTCAAAATGGAGAACTAGGGGGTTGTTTAGCTTAGAGAAGAAAAGATTTAGAGGGATTGTAAAAACTATCTTGGAATATTTAAAGGGCCATCATGTGGAAGAGGGTTTCAACTTGTTTTTCTTGGTCCCACAGGGCAGAACAAGATAGAAACAGCACAGCAAAGATGGAGAGGCAGATTTTAGCTCCACATTAGGGAAACAATCACAAGTGTCAGGGCAACTAAGTGACACAGTGGATAGAGCACCAACCCTAGAATCAGAAGGAACTGAGTTCAAATCTAGCCTCAGACACACTTACTAGCTGTGTGACCCTGGGCAAGTCACTTAACCCTGATTGCCTCAAGGGAAAAAAAAACAATCACAAGCATCCCAACTTAGGATGGGCCAACAAGAAGTAGGGACCTCTCCCTCTCTGGAAGTCTTTAAACAAAGGCTGGGTCACCATTTGGTGAATGTGTTGGGAGGAAAGTGGGGTTCTTTTTCAGGTGCGGGTTGAACTAGATGTCTACTGAGAGCCACACGGATCTGTATACATGTCCTATGACCCCCTAAGAAATGGCAAACTCCTTAAGTTCAGGAAAGGAATGAATGAAGAGCATTTACTAAGCAGTTAATATGTATCAGGCACTGTTCTAAGTTTTGGGGATACTAATATAGAAGTGAAGCAGTTCCTGCCTTCCAGAAGCTTGCTTTCCCATAGGGCGAGGCAACACATATATAGAAGTGGTAGCCAGAGAAGGGAGTGTTTGGGGAATCACAGTAATGGTGAGTGGATCCATAGAGTAGCCAAGTCACGTGCTCTTTCCAGGAACAATGGTAGTGTATTATTGATTTGATCACTGAGCCCAAAGCCAGACATGGAAAGGGGATGGATGAGTTTACAAACACAGATTAAGCTACTGGATCATATGTGAAGTATGACCTTATCTGGTAGTCTAGGAATGACTAAATATAACGTACTAGTTGAGTGTGGGCTCATTCATTCACCAATCAAGACAGTTCATTCCTGGGGTGTGAGTTTCAAACATGAGTGGAGTAACACAGGAACTTTTTAAATTTTTCATCTTTGCATCCACAAGTCCTGGCATAATGTCTTAAACATAGTAGGTAATTTAAAATATTTGTTGAATTGAAATGAGTGAATCTTGCTTACTTGACTTTATTAGGTTTTGAAAACTATGGTTGAAATACATGACATTAAATTAATAGAAAGGAAGCTTAGAATCATATCTGAGGGAAGTAAGTAAAATTCAGATGCCAAGGTCTAAAAGGTTGCCCTAAAAAGGTAGCTGAATTTTAAATAACTCCCTTGTTTACATTCAACATATCAAGCTAATTTCATTCTGCTGACAAAATGCAGTGACTGGTGAGTTGTAAATTGTGGGCGTTAGTCATATAGCACCAGTTTGGCATATGCCAGCTGTTTATAGAGAGAGAGCAAATATACAATGGAAGGCTCTGGAATGAAGTCAACACCAGGCTCTGAGCAGCTCGTGTCCTTATTCATGAGATATCTAGAGAAAATAAAGTTGTTTCTCACTGGACTGGAAAGGACTGTATAATATAGTGATTGAGACAAGAAATGGATTGGAGCCAGAAGACATCAAGGAGGGACATGGTAGCTGTCCTCAAGTATCTGAAGGGATGTCGTGTAGAAGAGGGCTAATTCTTCTTGGCTCCAGAGGCGAGAATGGGAAACAATGGGTAGAAATGACAAAGAAACAAAGGGGCATTTAGATTTGATGTCAAGAAAAACTTCCCCAACAAGTAATTCTAACTAAAGTGGAATCAGCTTAATTGGGAATAGCGAACAAATCATGATACATGAATGTAATGGAATATTACTGTGCTCCAGGAAACTATAAACATGATCAATACAGAAAAAGATTTAGATGAATCTATGCAAAATAAAGAGAGCAAAACCAGGGAAGCAATATACACAACTAACTACAACAATGCAAACAGAAAGAACAGCAACACATTCATCAAAACTTATAGCTATGAAATTATAATGACCAAATCTTGCCTCAGAGAAGAGATAGGTGGACACCTTCTCCACCCCTCATTCCCCACCTTCTTTGCAAAGGTGGGGAGACCATAAGCATAGAACACTGCACGTAACATTAGACTTTTCCTCATATGTTGGTTAGTCTTACTAGGCTTTTTTTTAATTTCTCTTTTTTTATTCTTTGTTACAAGGTGTATCTCTCTGAGAGGGAGTGGGAGGAAAGAGACAGTGAAAAACTGTAAGTGATATAAAAACAAAAGATAATTTCTTTTTAAAAAGAAATTAACTACAAAAGAAATCAAGTATTTTGGAGGCACACAATACATATAAATACAATTAGGAAGCCCTTGTTACAAAAATAGAGAATGATTTTTTTAAAGGGGAATGGACTGCCTCAGCGGGGTATTGTAGGGTATCAAACAAATCATTGTAGGATGTCAAACAAAAGCTTGGTGACCATTTGTCAAGTACTTTGTAGGGAAAATTTTTTTCAGTTATGAGTTTAACTAGGTGACTTCAGAGTTCCCTTCTAACTCTGAAATTTTGTGATGCTATGATATGAGTTCATTCTCCAATATTTTCCTTACTACCTACTACCTTAGTACCTATGCCTCACTTAAGTCCAATTCATGCGCAAGTCAGAACATCACCCATGACGTCCTTGGTCCTCTTCAAAAAGGGAGGATGAAATTTTGCTCCTTTGTATCAGTCTCATCCTTTGTGAAATGAAGTGGTTGGATTAATTGATTTCTAAATCCCCGAAGTCCAAATACATATACTATCTACAGATTCCTATGCTAGACACTGGGGGAGGCATTTTATGGAATTTGTCATCTAATTGGGGAATAAGACTCAAACACAAATAATTATAATATACAGTATTATGTAATAGGTGCACTTAAATACTCTTAGCCACCTGAAAAATGACCCTACCTTGGTAAAAAGTTATTTACAAAAAGATTGTATTTCACATACTTTCCTTTTTAGTATATTTTATTTATTTCATTAAATATTTTCCAATTATATGCAAATTTTTTAACAAATTCTCTTCCTCCTGTCTACCCCTCCTCCACCCCTTGAGAAGGTAAGCAATATAATATCAGTTATACATGTGAAGCTGTGCAAAACATAGTTCTGTATCAGCCATGCTGCAAAAGAAAAAGGACAAAAAAAATTCAAGAAAAATACAGTTACAAAACTTTTCACACAAATAAAGACAGATATAAACAATTGGAAAATTATTAATTGCTCATGGGTAGGCCAAGTCAATGTAATAAAAATGATGGTTCTACCAATGTTAATTTACTTAGCGATATACCAATCAAACTACCAAAGACTTATTTTGTAAAGCTAGAAAAAAATAATAATAAAATTCATCTGAAAGAACAAAAGATTGAGAATATCAAGGAATCAATGAAAAAATGTGAAGGAAGGAGGCCTAGCAGTACCAAAGTTCTAACTCTGTTATGAAGCAATAATCATGAAATCTAGGGCTTCTAGGTGACACAGTGGATAGACTGTCAGGTCTGGATTCAGGAATACCTGAGTTCAAATCCAGCCTTGGACACTTAATAGCTGTGTGACCCTGGGCAAGTCACTTAACCCTGTTTGTCTCAGTTTATTTGACTTATTTTATATCCTGCAACTTTGCTAAAGTTCTTCATTGTTTCAACTTGTTTTTTAGTTGATTCTCTAGGATTCTCTAAATACGCCATCATATCATCTGCAAAGAGTGATAACTTTGTTTCCTTCTTGCTTATTTTTATTTCTCCAATTTATTTTTCTTGTCTTATTGCTATAGGCTTAAAGTTTATCCCCATTACAAATAATGCTTACTCTTGATTTTAGCTAGATACTACTTGTTATTTTAAGAAAGGCTACATTGATTCTATGCTTTCTAGTGTTTTTAATAGGGATGAGTGTTGTATTTTGGCAAAAGCTTTTTCTGTTATCTACTGGTATAATCATATGATTTTTGTTGTTCATGTAGACAATTATGCTTGTAGTTTTCCTATTATTGAACCAACCCTGCATTCCTGGTGTAAATCATACTGGGTCATAGTATACAATCTCTGTGATGTCTTGCTGTAATCTTCGTGCTAATATTTTATTTGAAAAGTTTACATCAATATTCATTAAGGAAATTGGTTTTTACTCTGTCTTTGCTCTCCTTGGTTTAGGTATCAAAACCATGACTCTCTTTACATTTTTTTTCAAATAGTCTTACTGGAAGTAATTGCTCCTTAAATGTTTGGTAGAATTCACTTGTAAACCCATTAGGTTATGGGGATTTTTTCCTTAGGGAGTTCATTCATTGCTTGTTCAACTTTTTTTTCTAAGATAGTGTTATTTAAGTATTCTATTTCCTCTTCTGCTAATCTGGGCAGTTTATATTTTTTCAAATATTCATTCATCTCATTTAGATTGTCCATTTTACTGACGTATTATTGGGTAAAATAATTTCTAGTAATCATTCTAATTTCCTCTGCTTTATTGGTGCATTCATCTTTTTCATTTTTGATAGTGGTAATTTGGTTTTCTTCTTTTTTAACCAAATTAACTAATGGTTAATCTATTTTATTGTGAGTTTTTTTTTCATAAAACTTTATTCATTAGTTTGATGGTTTTGTTACTTTCAATTTTATTAATCTCTCTTTTGATCTTCAGGAATTCCATTTTGGCACATAATTGGATTTTTTTAATTTGTTTTTTTAATTTGCATCCCCAGTTCATTGATCTGCTCTTTCTCCCTTTTATTGATGTGTGTGTTTAGAGATATAAATGTTCCCTTAAATTTGCTTTGGATGCATCCCACAAAATCTGATGTCTTGTCTCATTCTTGTCATTCTCTTTAATGAAATTATTTGTTCTTTGATCCACTCATTCTTTAGGATTAGATTATTTAGTTTCCATTAAACTTTTAGTGTATGCTTCCACTGAACTTTATTGGATATGATTTTTATTGCATGATGATTTGAAAAGGGTGCATTTAATATTTCTGCTTTTCTGTGAGGTTTTTACGGTCAATTTTTGTGAAGATGCCATATACTTCGAAGAAAAAAGCACATTCTTTTCTATTCCCATTCATTTTTCTCCAGAGGTCTATCATATTTAGTTTTTCTAAGATTCCATTAATTTCCTTGACTTCTTTATTTATTTTATAATTTGATTTATTTAGCTCTGAAAGGGGAAAACTGAACCGCCCCTCCCACTAGTATAGTTCTACTGTCTATTTCCTCCTGTAATTTAACTTTTCCTTTATGAAACTGGATACTATGCCATTTGGTACACATGTTTAGTATTGATATTATTTCATTGTGCCATTTAGCAAGATGTAGTTTCCTTGATTACCTCTTTTAACTAGGTCTATTTTTGCTTTTGCTTTGTTTGAGATCATGATTGTTACTCCTGACTCTCACTTCAGCCGAAGCACAATAGATTGCTTCAGCCTTTAATTTTAACCCTCTGTGCATCTCTCTGTTTCAAGTGTGTTTCTTGTAACCAATGTATTGTTGGATTTTGGTCTCTAATCCATTCTGCTATCTGTTTCTGTTTTATGAGTGAGTTTATCCATTTACATTCATAGTTATGATTGCTAACTGTACATTTCCCTCCATATTATTTTCTTCTGTTTTTTCTTTTCTCCCTCTTTTCATCCATTTCTTCCCCTAAAGTCTGTTTTGTTTCTGACCACTGTCTTCCTTTATTTGCCTCTACCCCCCCACCTTTCCTTTATCCCCTTTCCCTCCTA
>NW_020954751.1:12393015-12395943 GCF_900497805.2 Vombatus ursinus | reverse complement strand
GTGTGTGTGTGTGTGTGTGTGTGTGTGTGTGTGTGTGTGTATGTGTGTATCCCACTTTGAACCAATTCAGATGAGAGTGAGGTTTGAGTATTGCCTGCCCCCGTCATTTTCCCTTTCACTGCAAAAGCTCTTCCTTGCATATTTGTTTTATGTAAGGTAATGTTCCCCATTCTTCCTCTCCCTTTCACCTTCTCCTGGGGCTTTCCTCTTTCTTGCCTGTCCATTTTTTTTACATCATCCCAACATAGTCAACTTATTCCCATGCCCTCTGCCTTTGTAGAATCCTTCTAACTGCCCTTGTAATGATAAAGTTCTTAGAAGTTACAAGTATCAGGGGCAGCTAAGTGGTACAGTGGATAGAGCACCAGCCCTGGAGTTAGGAGGACCTGAGTTCAAATCAAGCCTCTGACACATAACTAAATCTTTTGTGATCCTGACTGTGACTCCATGATATTTGAATAGTTTCTTTCTGACTGCTTGTATTTTCCCTTTTATCTGGGAGCTCTGGAATTTGGCTATAATATTCCTGGGAGTTTTTATTTTGGGATCTCTTTCAGGTGGTCATTGGTGGAGTCTCTCAATTTCTATTTTACCCTCTGGTTCTAGGATATCAGAGCAATTTTCCTTTATAATTTCTGGAAATATGATGCCTAGATAGTCCAACAATTCTAAAATTATCTCTCCTCAATCTATCTTCAAGGTCAGTCATTTTTCCTATATTTCACATTTTCTTTTTTTTTCATTCTTTTGACTTAGTTTTATTGTTTCTTGATGCCTCATGGTGTTCTTAGCTTCCCCTTCCCCAATTCTAATTTTTAAGGAATTATTTTCTTTAGTGAGCTTCTGTACCTCTTTTTACATTTGGCCAATTCTGTTTTTAAGGTGTTGTTTGCTTTAGTGTTTTAATGCCTTTCTTGCCAAAATGTTAATTGTTTTTTCATAATTTTCCTCCTTTGCTCCCATTTCTTTACTTAATCTTCCCTCTACCACTCTTATTTGATTTTGAAAATAATTTTTAGTTCTCCCAGGAATTCTTGTTTGGTTTGTGTCCAATTCACTTTTTTTCCCTTTGAGGCTTTACTTGTGGTTGTTTTGACTTCATTGCCTTCTTCTGAGTTTGCATCTTGATCCCCTTGTCACCATAGTAGATTTTTACGGTCATGTTCTTTTTTTGTTGTTTGTTCATTTTCCCACCCTATTTTTTGATCTTATACTTTATATTAAAGTTGGGTTCTGTTCCCTGAAGGGGTACTGTTCCAAGATTCAGACTTTCTTCTGCACTGCTATTTTCAGAGCTGGTCCTGGGGGGTTGGATGTTTTCATTACTTCCAAGGTGGTGTGATCTAGGAAAAGGTGTGGTCATTGCTTCTCTGGTCTATACTTTGATCCTTATCCAGGAAGGGCCCTTGATCCCTTGGGACTGGAAGCAATACTGTTCCTCAGGGCCTTGCTCCCTCTTGACCAAAAGTGCTCCTCTCCATCCTTGAACTGTGACTTAGAAGTGGGTATAGGCAATGGAATTGCCAAACAGCATTTGGTCCTGGTTCCAGGACTAGTACAGGAGTCCCCTGAGGTGAGAGCTCAGGTCACCCAAATTGAAATCTGAGTAAGCAAATAATTTCATTTATTTTCAGTCATGACCCAGAAGATTTCTTATATAACTAGGTTTCACTGGTATTAACTTTTCTCTAGTGTGATCCAAATACATTGTTATCTGGTGAACAGTCATACACTCCAAGTAAGTAGACATCTATGATAGTACCACTGCCATGTTTGGAGATAATCTGCTTTTATTCTTTATGGTAAAGGGCTTCCCATCAAATGCTCTGTTTAACAAGGAAATATATTATTTTCCAAAGTTGTATTTATTTGAAAGGTAAAGTTCTTAAATAAATCATCCACAAAGAAAAAGAGGGGAAGCAAGTTTATCTTGGGCATGAGCCAACCCTGCTCTCCCAAGATCTGTCCCCTTAGTTTGCAGATTTTCTTATAGGGGCCTCTTCCATTCAAGTAAAGGGGAAACTCCTTTAGCTGGAACTTGAAGGAAGTCAAGAAGCAGAGATGAGGAGAGAGAGCATTTCAGGCACGTCTTCACCAGCTGACAATTTCAGTCACCTTTGTTCACTGACAGATTTTAGACTTAAATCCCCATAATAGGTTATCTTAGGCCCACTCTTTGTTCAAGGTTAACAAAGATAAGAACAACTCACCTGTATGTCCTGCTCTAAGTTAAGGTTTATGGCAGGTAGTCTAGAGTAAAGGCTAGAGATCAGGCCTTGAAATCAGGAAGACTTGGTTTGAGTCAGGCCTTTGACACATACTGGTTCTGTGGCCCTGGACAAGTCAATTCACTGCTTAGCGCTCCAGTCAACTCCCCAGGATCATAAATGGCAGAGAAGGTGCTGACTTGTATTAGTAGAGAGAGTTTTCTAACCCAGAAATTCCCTATACCAATGAAATCACATGTCCAGTCTCTACTCCTGTCTAAGGTTTACAAAGGACTTTCTTCACACCTCCATGGGGTGGAATGAACATTATTCTATTTCATAAATAAGAAATCTGAGGCCCTTAGAGGTTAAGTGACTTTCCGAAGATTGAACAACTCACCAAAGTTGGGTCAGAGATTTTCAAAACCTAGTCACTCTTGATTATACGTCCAGCATTCTTTCCGCTAGATTGCACAATTTCATTCAATTTAGTGAATATTTATTGAGGTCCTAATGTTACAGAACAACTTTATGAGCAAGTGATGTACTTGACCATTCTGAGTCTCAGTACACTCATCTTTAGAATGGGATAATAATACTTGTAGTACCTGTTATTGTTCATTCATTTCAGTCATGTCAGATTCTTTGTGACCCCATTTGGGGTTTTCTTGGCAAAGATACTGGTGTGGTTTGCATTTCCTTCTCCCACTCATTTCATAGG